>NW_027526233.1:82986692-83035936 GCF_048455015.1 Haemaphysalis longicornis | reverse complement strand
AATGACCATTGACCATTGCTGGCGTGCTGCCGAGCCCACTACGGAGCATGTGGATAGCGCAGAGGCGTTTATCGGGCCGATATGACGTAGGGGTTGAGTCCGTGGCACGTGACCAACGAAGAAACCGGGCTGCGAAGTGGTGAACCTCTGGCGGCACCGATGGCGACTGGCCAGATGTGCTGTACCGATGAGCCGGGGGTAGCCCAAACACCCTGCGTCCGGGTGGCTGCGATGACCGGGGTCAGTGGTATCGGGAGGCAAAAGTTCGTATCAGCAGCATGAAAGCGCTTGTAGTGACTTCCGAGCAGTGAGGCTAGGAACAGGTGCTGCGCAAAAATCAGGCGGCTCAAATGACGCTTGGCCGAGGGCTGGATTGGTCAGTGGGCCCTGGAGTGCCTCGAACGGAATCAACCTTTTCCGCAAACGGTACAATACCATTTGATGTTATCCTGTTTCCCAAAACGCAGGCTCTGGAGTATCCATGACGCATTTTGTGTTTAGTTTGAGTCCTGCCTTTTATTTGCGGCTCAGCAGTGCGGTAAAATTTGTCCCTTCCAGAACACAATGATAATGATCGACACAGAACAGGATGCCGCTACATCCCGGCATAATTTTCGACATTTTACTGAGAGATGAAAATGGTGCTGAAGCCAGCACAGAAACACGCGCCGGAAACGAAAAAGACCGTTGTGTGGTATAAATTCCGTTAACTTGTGGCTTTCGAGCAAAGCATGAACTGATGTTAACCGGATGCGAGCGCATGCTTGGGAAACTGCGTTGCTCTCTCAAGGCTATGCAACAGCTCTTCTGTATGTGGGAGGGGAAAGCTTTCTGCTGTTGGATACCTCCTTCCTTCTTTTCAACCACGACTATGTGGGACACACATTCCGATGCTACAACTCGCTCTATCCAGTCCTTTTGTTAGCGTGAGCTACACTGGCCGAGGTTGAGCAGTTTTGCGTGGCTGCTGGGGAGCCGTGCTGCGCATGCGCGATGAACACTCATGCCTCACGGCGCACAGCTGGCACACCGAAGCCACCGCTGCCGCGGCTTGATCGAATCTGATTGTATCAATTTTGGTTACATTGTATTGGAAATTATTTTAGCAGTATTATTCATGATAATAAGGTAATCCCAGAAAACCAGGAAACCTAAGAATAACCAGCTGAACCTTAGCTCACGCTACGTATATCCTGGCATAGCCAAGCTAAGCAACTGGTGATTTTTTTTCTAAATGGCGGAGTTTCATCAGACACGCGGCCATAGTGACAGCAGAAGGCGCCCGAGTTTTGAAGCAACTGGCTGTACTGTGGATCCTGTTTGGACACGGTGCACAAAACCCTTCACGATGTCAAGTCCTATAGCGGAAATTGTACCAAACTCCGAACAATTCCTTTGGCAGAGGAATGGGCTGCCCCCTTTGCCTTGACAGACGATATCTCTATTTGAGCGCTAGTATGCAACGCTGTCGTTTCAAGGTAAGGTTTTGACGATCGATAAATGTTCCGACTGAGCGCCTTGATTGTGTCAATACCCAAACGACAGGTGCCTTGTTTAACGACATAAAAAAGAACTGCTTCGCATTCATCGTACGTAACATCTGCAACGAAGCAACCATACACTGCAATTGATTTCTGCGAATAACCCAGAGGAATAATTAGAGGAGCGCGAAAACGCCTGTCCTTGCAAATGCTGCGTAAACGGGTCATGCGTCATAATTAAAACTGATAACCATGAACCCATGAGGACAGTTAACTTCGGTCGACAGACCGGTACTGACATGTAAATTGCAGGACGAGTGGATGTTTTCACCGCAGGATGCTCAATTCATCTGCAGTTCGCGAGTTTTCGCCGCGTATTTCATGAACCGGAGCGGTGACTCTGCTCCATACCGAGTGAAAATAGCGAGTTTTAGTGGACCGTTTTTTACGGTCTGCTCCGCTTCGATTGCAAGCGGGAGCGCCATTGCGCACGCGTGGCGCGCTAGGCCGCGAACGGCATTTGCTCCGGTAGTGCTGACCGTGCCGCCGATACCGGAGGGGACCGTCGAATACAATTAGCTAAAACTCTCTAGTGACGAATAGTACCGCCACCATGACACCACTTGTTTCTGGCGGGGAAGCAGAATGAAGCAGCGTTGAGTCCAAGTGAACTGGAGTGGTTGCAATGTGCCTGTTGGCGGCGTGACTGCTTCGAACGGCCGTCGGAATAGGGTGTGGGCAGCGGAGTGATTGCGCGAGCATTTAGGCACTGAACATCTTCAGTTTTGAATTCGTGGAAATCATTCGTGGAAACTGCGTCGGTATAACTACAGCTTGGGTGAACGAGAGAGAAAACCCTTCAAGACGCAACTGCTGGCGCACGTTCCGAGGTGGTATACCGCAATGAAGTCGTCCCGCAGGGAATCTTCCTGGGAAGGAGAACATCACGTAGCAAAAAGCTCCCGTAATACGGTAACTTACTCATTGATTGTTTCGTCGAACTGATGCCCGCCTATTGTAACAGTGCCCTTCGACCACGACATTGGTTGTCGTGAAGTGGGCATGCAGTGCAGCCAGAGCGATATTGCATGATGAAGTTCCATCCTTTGTCTCAGTGGCCTCCTTTCTGGCTTCGGATTCTTTATCAGTAGTTGTTGGCCCACCGGGCTAAGAGTTTCCCCGTGATGGAAGCGGCAGAGTGTGAAATGTGCGCTGACCTTCGACACCGAGGATGTGGAGTAGGAGAGCCTTGCGTCCGTACGGCGCACTGGCAAAATCACGAGGTCCGAGCGGGAAATTCTCGAACATTCGGATACATTGCGTCCAGGCAACAGCAGAACGGAGAGGCGTGGACAGGAACTGGGGTGGTGATGCCAGCACAGAGACACTCCCGGTGCAGAAAGGTGTTGGCGAAAATCCAAAAATAACGCACCCCTCCTTAACGATCACCCTGGTTGCCAATGTAGTGGTGGCCTGTGCCGACGATGAATAAACGACTAGACAATCGGAACGAAAGAACCATTATTCCAACTCGCGCATGCTTATAAACTGAAATAACACTGGCACAACCAGTGGCAGTGATCGCGGAACCGAAACCAAATATACAAATATACAACACAGGGCTCCCGGAAAGACGGTCAACAGTACCTGAGGAGAATCTTGTGCCAGAGGACCTACGACGGGCAGGCGACAGCGACCGGGACTGAACGATTTGTGGCGGATAAGTGTTCTGGTGTTTGGTGATGTAGTCCGGCGGAAACGTGTTCCGGTGTTCGATCATTGGCTTTTGCTTTCATTTAACGGGTGTGGTGCATCGAGCGGGAATCCCCGAAAACAAGCTCTGCGATATGGGCCAGTACGGTAGATATGCCCTTCTTCTGTGTAGTGGTAGCGGAGGGGCCTGTGGGAAGGGGTGCGCCGCAGGTCACTTTTCAGACGGCCTGCTTTCGTCACGTAGGGAGCGCTGCGTCATGTCCCAAAGTAGATTTTAGTGTGATGGTACACACTAAACTTTTTTACACCCTTTTGGCCAAAAAGGGTGTTGGGAGGCCCTTACGCCCTTTTTCTTAAATCTCAACACCCTTTTTTGTAGCTTTCCACCCTTTTTGCGTGAAAAAAAGGGTGTTGACCAACCTCAACACCCTTTTTTTTGGAAGGGTGTTGAAAGGGTGTGGAAAAGGTGTTCAACTCATCATTGATTGAGGTCATGCATGCAATATAATTTCAAAAAGACATCCCATTGTACCATCCACCCAACCTCGTCAAAAATGTTCAAAAGCAAAAAAAAAGCTGCCAAATTCAATAAAAAGCAGCGGCAGCACCGACGTTGAAACAGGAAAAAATATCAGCCCTTGCTTATTACGACATCGACAAAATAACACTCCCCCTCCCACTTTTTGTTTTCTACAGCCTTGCAGGGAGCACAGCACAACCTTGAACTGTGACATCTGTATCATCATTCCGTCGTTCCCTGTTCCTCTCCTGCCCCACCAGCACAATCATAGCCCCCCTGACAACAGTCATTCTCGTCACTCAGCGGAGTTATAAAGTACTAGCAATCACAATTTCATTCCATTCTTATTGTTAGCGACCGTAAATATTGTGTACAAATGCAATAAACAGACCACCTAGTTTCTCCTGCAGAAACAACGTTGGAGAACAAGGCAGATATCAAAAGAAAACAAAAGTTGGGGAGGGAGGTGGCATGAAATCGGGCGCTAAATAAACAGATGCCAAATAATAATACGATTACTTACACTAGAACACTGCCAAATTTCATTGCGGAGGGTTACCTTACTATCTGCTGCTTTTTTTAACGTTCAAATTGCGCGCCAAAAAACTCAGTTCGCGTTTTGTGTTTGTAAACTTAAAAAATATGAGCTTCTTTATTATATTACACACAGAATATAATATATTTACTGTTATATTCAGTAAAATAGGCCATTATTTATTGTTGTCGTTTTAATTTCTTTACGCAACCCGCTGCCAACGGCCGACACCCTGAGTACGGCGTGCGGCGGCGCGGCCAGTTACCTCCTCGAATCGTCCCGTGACCCGTCTGGCGTCGATTGTGATCTGTGGTGAACCGTCGTGCCATTAAACAAGCGCAGTTATCAGGGTTAATTGGGTCCCTCGTCGTTTTCGGTTGTGGCTGTCGTGTTCGACTTCGCGAAGAAATATTTGAGAACAGCTTTCCACCTGAAGACGGCTAATTTCGTTTGGCGCTTGCCCCTGAACGTCGCTCGCTCTTCTGCGTCGTTAAACGTCCTGGCAGGTAAGCAGTCTCGTCACATTTGCCGCCTTTCTTGTCACTGGATGTCGTTTGTAGCTGTGATCGCCGCTTTAAGGATTCGTTAACAGGAGCCCGCGTGTGTGAATTGTTTAACTGAACTGGCTAGGTTGAACCTAAAGGGCTGGTCTCTAGAAAGGCGATGTGCGAAAGAACATTGTGGTGCTTGCATTGAGCGCTGAACGCACTGGCGCTCAGTAACGCAGCAGCGCTCAGTAACTCAGTAACGTTTCCCATTCCGGAGCACTATATTGAACAGCTTCAGAGTTCACCACTGCCAACCACGTCTTACGCGTAATTTATCAGAACACGGGCGGCTACTCCTCTAAACTGTGCTGCGCAGCGTTTACGGCTTCGTTAATCACCGCTGTCGTTTGTGCCGTGTTGGGAATGACGAGGGAGAATCGTTTGCGAGCGAATGTGCGCGCCTCGCAAGCTTCGTTGCGTTTGCGGCGAGCCACCTCACCATGTGTACGGTGCCGCGGTACGCTGGCATTGATTTTGGCTGAATGCTGTGTTGCCCGAGTTGTAACATTCGTGCACCCAATAATTTCCATTCTTGCCTGTGTGGTAATCATGTGTCATGCTGTTTTAGACCTCTGGACGGTCTGAGCACATCACGTCCCTCCATTCAACCGGACAAGAGCCACAAGCATTGTCAACAGTGTTTGGCCGCCAGAACGTAAGTTTTCAAACACAGTTTTGGTAGCACAGTGGGCTACCATACTTGAATAATGTTCGATCACTTGAATGTACAATTTCTCGCCCCCGTAACAACAATTATTGGTGTTTCATGCATAACCTAACATGTAGCCACTAAATGGCAACCTTTGTTGTTAATTTCGGAAAACTCAAAGTTTCACCCATAATCATAATGTGGGCGTAGCAGTTAATCCCCATGTATACGAATTTCCTGGTGTTAGTCATGTTTACGGTGAAGCCATATTTCTTAGGTACACAAAAATGTTATTACCTTCGTAGTTTAGTCTTCGATAAAGCCTTACCAGTTCTGTTTTCAGCTATTTTTTTATGTTCATTATGTGAATTGACAGTCCTTGCAGTCCACTTTTTCAAATAGTTATGTAACTGCCCGTACCATTTAAAGAGGCCTGATTGGGGTTCTGAAGCCTGCGATTTACGCACGCTAGTGCTGTACCGCCAATAAAGAAACATCCTTCCACAAAGAAAAAGATTTGAAAGTATAAAGTATCAGCTGCATTATTCTTAACTGGAACATGCTAATTGAAAGGCCTGGGGCTTTTCCTGAAAGCACTGTGTATGTTATGAGAGAGGAAAAGCACTCAAACACTTCTGTCAAGGCCGTTGCTGCTCCAAGATGCGTGCAAGCATTGAGTCTTCTGAGCAATACATTACACCCTTTTTTTAAACAACCGACATGCATGCTGAACGTACTCCTGATTGGGCGTGTGCTAGGCGCGTAGCCAGCAATTTTTTTTTGGGGGGGGGGGGGCGTGGTCGACCAAAAGATGGGACGGGGAAATATGTAGGCAAGGCATCTTGCGCGTTGTTTTGCAAACGAAGCTTGAAATAACTGACTTTAACATGCGATTTGTGTACGCTCAACACTAACCGTAAAGCCCACCTTAAGGAACTTAGATGGTGATGATAATGATGATCACCTAAATTCCCGTTAGCTGGTCTATGGCCAGACCACTGGCGATTCATTCGTCCGCAGAGTGGGTGGTTAGGTGGACCCGCGCTCGTGAGCGTGATCATGAGTGGGCTCGTGACTTGCGCGCGGTCCCCGAAGTTTGTCGGGCGGAAGTGGAGGCCAACACTGGTTGTTTACTATCAAGATTCTCATGTTTTATAAAAGATTTTCTTTTAGAAAAGGGACTTTTTCTTGTCAGCGATGAAGTACAGTCGAGCACGATTTGAAGGTTATCGCGCCAGCATCGAGTGGCCAAGCGGGCCACCAGCTCACGGTTTCGTTTCGGAACCATAAAAATCGAGATTTCGCACTCTTCGCTCCCTTGTTGGCTGTTCCATGATACAACAATGGCCCGCACGACTGACTTGCCACCCTTTGGGTTTCAAGCTGTACATTCGTTGTTATCAAGCACAGACTTGGACTTGGTTGTCCTTTATCTACGCCGACGATAACGGAACTTGCATGGAATATTTGCTAAAGCTGGTGTTCTTTCTGCTTCGTTTGAAAGAGTAGCTTTCCCGCGACAACCTTCGAATCGCAGTGGACTGTACATGCGGCGAATTCGTATATTATGGCGGTGAAGCTAGCAAGCGTGCGTCTTCGTCCTTAAGTAATCGCCTTTTGTTTTTTTTTGTGCTAGTAACGTGAGTAGTAAACTTGCGCTAAGCGGAACACCTTATTGCACTCCTGTTGAATGTTGAGCTTGTTGCACGTTTTTTAAATTTCATTATATTTCGATCTGTTAAATCGAAACAGACATGGCTTCAGTGAAATTCTGGTTAAGCAAATACAGAATGCTGATCCTAACCAAGAGGCAGGTCAAGAAAACAGTGGAATGGTGCCAAAAAAATAAAGCTCTGCAATAAGGAGAATTGTGTAGCTTTGTTGATGTGGAGGAAATACAAGATGGGCAGAGCGATGCTTTTTATGCAGCAGAAATTATGGATCTGCAATAGTCAATGAAATGCGATGTCGGATGAAAAATAAACATATCAAGGATGGATAGTTGACTCAACAAAATACAGCGACATGCTCTGTCATGTGATTATACTTTGTACCAGTGTAAAGACAAAGAATGACACGCTCCCGTCCACATGTAAGCCTATATGAGGCTTTTCCTGCTGTTCTGCCATTCCCCGGCCGTGCTGTTCCGCCAGTGAAACAGTGGGGCTGTTTCGATCGGCTCGCGACAGGCTCCCGGCGCTTGGCGTATCCGGCGCGAAATGCAGCCGGGCTGTATATATTGACAGGTACAACACCATCCTGAGCGGGCGCAGGGATCAGACGTTGACATAGCCCTCATTTTCAGCTTTATATGAGCAAGAATGTCCTTAAAACTGCAGGTTCCGTGCCTGCAGGTACCTTCAGGCGGTTTTTCAGGCTGCTTAAACCGCACCCAAGCCTTGGCATAAAACATTATAGGGGTATGGGGGGGGGGCACTGGCCCCCCTCTCCTTCCCTTTCCCGGCTACGCCCTTGGCGTGTGCTTATTCTTTCTTGCATCCACCACATTCGAGTCGTCACGTTGATTTGGGAATGCTGGAATCCAGCATATGCTGGCAAGATACGAGAGCTTGAACACAACCCACTTGCCCGTAGTGAGTTTTCAAAGATCTCCACCACCTGAAGGTACTGAAGTGAGATGTAAGCATTGCCTGAAAACCATACCAGATGAGTGTACCAAATCATAGTTATGGGTCTTTCTCGCCCATTTACGTGTTCTGAACGAAAAAAGTGCCATTTAAAGGTGACACGTTCCCTGCCGATTTCTGATGCCTGATTAAGTTTGTGGGCATCAATTTAGCGGCTTGCTCACATGTCTAACGGGTATGTGTGCTTTTTAGGAGTGAAGTAGGTAAAAATTGAAAGGTTTGATTGTAGTTGTGTATAGATTACCTACATTGTTTTCATTCCTAGAAAAGAAAAATTGAGGTAACCCTGCCAATTGTTCTGCATTGCCGCGTTTTATTATGCTTGCATGATTCGTACAACCTGCAGGAGTTCAGCTGCTTGTTAAAGGAGAAATGAACATTGGTACAAAAAGAAGAGCATCTACTAAAAAAAAATCTTCACAATCGCAGGATGCCAACGGTCCACCTACCAACTTACGTCCTGCATTGTTTCTGCTGGATGGAGCGGCGCATGGAGAATTTTTCAGCTTCTCGAAGTTTGTGATCAAGCGCTGCCCCAAGTGAAGGATGCCACAGAGGGGTCTTCTGTTTTAATGCCACAGTTTCATGTGCTAAGCACTTACTCGTAAGGCATTTTAAATATTCATGATCCCAGAGGGTATGTTACCTCCGTCTTGGGTGGATTGTGGCTGCAATCAGGTTATTTGTGACAGAAACAAATGAACCACGTGGTGAGAGTCATTGAGGCCTTGTTGATTGCGCATGCTTCTGAAATAACATTATCATTCAGCTGAATACTTTCTAAATATTTCAATTTGTGAACAAAATATGATAAAAGTCATGATTAGTTGTACTACAGTGCAGGAAAGAAATGCCAGCATATATTTTAAGAGCCTCTGATATTTCAGGTCATTGGCTGGTGAGCAATAAAACAGAACTGAAAATTGTTTAAAGGGAAATCAAATATTTGTTGTCACCAGTGCATGACCCATAGTAAAAGCTATCTGGTCTCCCAATTTCAAATGAGACCGGAAATGCCAAAAAAATAAGGAACTAAACAAGACAGCTCTCTACAATAAACCAATTCAAAGAATTGCTTAATGTCTATAAAGTGGTGATTCAGGCGGGTTAGTTCGGTGTTGATAAAATACAAGCAGGCACTCGCCTGGTCGAAAACAAATAAACCAATAAAGACGTTTTGGGGGCCCTACTGGTCCCTTGATCCCAATGAAAGGGGGGTGAAAGGTCACGATTATTTATAGGTTCGGTGGCGCAGAGTGCGCATGTATGTCTCGGGGAGATTACCCCGCGACCGGTTAATCGTGTTTTTAGTTGGTTGAATATGCACTGATTCTAAAAGTAGTCGTGTCGACAGGCGCTTCTCTGATGCTATTTATCTTAGGGTTCTCTGATGCTAAAATCTTAGGGTCGTCTTGTACGAGCATAGCGCAGACTTTTCTAGAGCCTCTAAGGCAATATTCCCACAGGCTGCTGAAACGGAAGCTCCCATCGCTGTTCCAAACCGCTGCTTGTAACATTCTACGTTGAAAACAAAACGTGTTCTGCTGGCCAAATTCCAGGCAAAATTACGCGGTCCGGAGTTTCAAGGATCTACTCGAGAACGATGCATCTCTGCCTTCACGTTCGCCAATTGAGACACAAGACTTATATCGTCTCCTGGAATTTGGCCTGCAGAACACATATTGTGTTTTCAACGGACACTATTACAAGCAGTAGTTTCGAACGCGATGGGATCTTCCGTTTCAGTAGTCTGTGCAAATATTGCCTTAGAGGCTCTAGAAAATTCTGCGCTATGCTCGTACAAGATGGCCCCAAGATTCTTGTCTGCTACGTAGACGACTGTTTTTGTGTGATCCACCGCCGAGACGTAATGCCTTTATTTGAGCATCTAAACTCTTGTGTTCCAAGCATCCAGTTCACGACGGAACAAGAAAATATTGGAGAGATCGCCTTCCTCGACATACTTGTGAAATGGGTGGCCAAAGGACTTACAACCAGTGTGTATCGAAAGTCGACCCACACGGTAGATACCTGTGGTTCGACTCTGCGCATCCTATAGACCAAAAAAGCTCTGTCGCCGCTGCACTCTTCTCACGCGCATCACGAATCTGCTCTGAGCCTGGTCTGTGCAAGCAAGAGCTAGCCGTGGTAAGGAAAGACCTTCGCAGCAACGGCTACCCTTCAAAGCTTGTGAGGACGCAACAATTGCGGGCTTCAGTTGCCTCCCATGAAACGGTTCCTGAAGAATACAGGCAAAACCGCGCTGCCGTCCTCTACACGCAAGGCATCAGTGAAGCTCTTGCAAGGGTGTGTGACACATATGGTGTTAAAATTGCACACGTGCCAACGAACAGGATTAATCAGAAGCTGGTACGCATGAAGGACCCTTTAGAAAAATCAAGATTCCCGGAGTTGCCTACAAAATTCCATGCAAGGATTGCGACGCATCCTACATAGGTGAAATTGAGAGCATGACGGAATCCCGTCTGGCCGAGAGGGTACATTAGGAACGAACAAGAGACGCCGACCAGTCCAAACAAAACGTACTGACGTTTCGGCTTCCAGCACGGAAGCCTTGTTCACAATAAATGCATCACCAGAAGTGGGTCGTTTAAGTGGGTTTGAATAATGGCTGCAAAGAGCGTGCGTAGATCGGGTTTAGATTTCAGTCGTTACGATTGACCGTTAGATGTGGTCTGAATGATTAGTGATTCCAGATGTAGCCGTGATGCGGTCACTTTTTCTGTAGCGACGATTCTTGCATTGTCCCAATCAATCTTGTGGTCATTCACGACGGCGTGTTCGGCTAAAGCATTGTTGCGGACGCTTCTATTCTTTACGTTACATGCGTGCTGCTGCAGACAATTCTTATAATTTCCTGATTCCCCGATATACACGCCACTTCAGTCTGCACAAGGTATCTCGTATACCACACCGGGGACGCGCTCCTTGGGCAAGCGGTCCTTAACTCTCACGAGCTCATGGCGCATCTTTTTGGCTGGAACGTGGGCCACCTGTCGAAGTTCCTGCACCAAGTTATGGCTCCGCTCGTCGGTAAAGGGACCACTCACGTTCGTAATTCTTTCGATTTTGTCGAGAAGACTCGCAACACCGTGATCGAGAAAGACGACTTGATGGTGTCCTTCGACGTGAAGTCCCTTTGCACGAGCGTTCAGATTGACCTGGCTGTCAACGTATGCACCGCTGCTCTCGAGGCTGATGAGACGTTGCCCGGGAGATCACCGATGGATGTACCATAACTATGCAGGCTTTCAGATTTTTGCCTGAACGATACGTACTTCGTCTTTATGGGCCATTTTTACAGGCAAAGGCGGGGGACTCCAATGGGTGCCGGTATTTCGGTCACGGTGGCGAACCTGACCATGGAAGCGCTGGAAGCACGCGCGCTAGCCTCCTTTGCCCCTCAACCAAAAGTGTTCTTGCGTTATGTCGACGATTGCTTCGGCGTCGTTCAGAAAGACGCGGTGAACAGCTTGCTGGCCCACCTCAACAGTATGGAACGTGCTATTCAGTTCACTTCAGAAGAGGAGGCCGATGGCAAACTTCCCTTCCTGGACGTCCTCGTGTCTCGGCAGGGCCAGAGGCTACGTTTCAGCGTATACCGCAAAGAAACGCACACAGGCCGCTACCTGAACTTCAACTCCGTGCCCCCCGCTTCCCACAAGAGGGCTGTTGCTAACACGCTACTGCAGCGTGCGAAAAGATTGTGCTCGAACCCCGAGGACGCGGTGATGGACACGGCAAAGGGGTGGGACGACCTGCCTAGCTGCGGTTATCCCAGGCACTTTATAAATGCAACGGAAAGCCAACTGACCCGACGGGGACAACTGGACGTGCCTCCTGCCCCGATGAAGCGAGCTCCTGTGCCCTACCTTCCAGGAACAAGTGAATGTTTGGCACGTGTCCTACGGGAATATGACGTGCTGGTGGCCCACGTTCCAGCCAAAAAGATGCGCCATGAGCTCGTGAGAGTAAAGGACCGCTTGCCCAAGGAGCGCTTCCCCGGTGTGGTATACGAGATACCTTGTGCAGACTGCAGCGGCGTGTATATCGGGGAATCAGGAAATTATAAGAATCGTCTGCAGCTGCATGCACGTCACGTAAAGAATAAAAGCATCCGCAACAATGCTTTAGCCGAACACGCCATCGTGAATGACCACAAGATTGATTGGGACAATGCAAGAATCGTCGCTACAGAAAAAGTGACCGCATCACGGCTACATCTGGGATCACTAATCATTCAGACCACATCTAACACATTCAATCGTAACGACTGACATCTAAACCCGATCTACGCACGCTCTTTGCAGCCATTATTCAAGCCCACTTAAACGACCCACTTCTGGTGATGCATTTATTGTGAACAAGGCTTCCGGGCTGGAAGCCGAAACGTCAGTACCTTTTGTTTGGACTGGTCGGCGTCTCTTTTTCGCTCCTAATCCTACATAGGTGAAACTGGAAATTTTTTAAAAAATTCAATAGCACCAGAACTATGTCAAAAAAAAGGCAATGCAAGCTGAAATGCCTTGGCGGATCATCACCTGGCTACTGACCACGTCATCGATTGGGATTCCGCAAGTATAATCACATCAGAGAAGCGCCTGTCGACACGACTACTTTTAGAATCAGTGGATATTCAACCAACTAAAAGCATGAATAATCCGTCGCGGGGTAATCTCCCCGAGATATACATGCACACTCTGCGCCACCGAACCTATAAATAATCGCGACCTTTCACCCCGTTTTATTGTGATGAAGGGAGCAGTAGGGCCCCAAAACGTCTTTATTTGTTTATTTGTTTTTGACCAGGCAAGTGCCTGCTTGTATTTCATCAATAAATCACCCTCCCCTGACGATTTTTCGTCGAACCTTGGACTCCGTTAGGTGTCAGTGGGTTTACACAGCCAACTTGTGGGGACGCACATAAGCTCTTAACAAATGAGCTGCGTGGTGGCTATGCACTAGCCATTGTTTTTATTAGTTGCCCTGATGAATATGATCTTCTGTCGCAGTGTTTTAGGTAGCTCACTCGCACATTATTCCTTTGTTTTTAGGACATTGCGGAGTGTCCAATGATTTTTCGTTCTATTTCTGATTTTTATTGCAACTGTAAATATGTCAGGAGTCCCGTAATGAGTTTCTGGCAGTAATAGAGCACTAATGTGGGCATGAAGGCAGCCTAAATAAAAAAAATTGGCTGCCTTGCCTTTGCTTAGAGGGGCCATGCAGACAACACCTAAGTTTCGTTCATTCGACAGATTTCCTGGTTAGAATCATACTGACACCAATTTTAACGCACACTTCACTCGAATAAGCTATATAATTAGGAAAAAGGGAATGGCCATGGGACCCACTAGCTCATTTCCCACAGCAGTACCTATGATGTCATATGTCTTCAGCTGTGCGATTGGCTGAAGCCGGCAAAAGCAAACGCAAATGGGGCAGGCCTTATAAACATGACGAACGAGCTATTTGCGCCTAAATGTAATGCATATTCATTTTACAGCAGTAAAAATGGTGCAGTAAACAATGAAAGCTACGAAAATATGCGTAAACATACAGTATTGATGCGGACTGCTGTTGGTACGGGGTGCACTATGCTTGTTTTAGCTGGACAGCACTCCGCCGCTTTGGAGTGGGCTTGCACGGCACTGGCCGATCGGCATAGGCGATGTTGTCTTACGTGACCCTGTTCGTCGAGGATACCCCATGTTTCACAAAACCATTACTTTCTACAGTAACGAAAACAAGCCAGGTGCAGACGCGGTCAAAAACAAAGCAATGGCAAACAACGGTTCGTGGATGAGTATGGTAGCTCCACCTGGGAGGACTGATGGCTAGCAAGGCTGCAGACCCGAGTGACGCAGTAGTTTGTTTGATTACACGCACTTATGGCTTCATTGCTGACATCCCAAAAACACACGATATGGTGGGAGAATCAGACTTTTAACCTAAATTATTTTTCTCAGTGAATGCAGCATCATTTGCTGCCGGTCAAGTGGTGGCGGCACTTATAAAACAGGAAATATGTCGAACGAAACGAAATTCTGTTCTCCCAATGGCCCGTTTAATGCACTGTATTGTATTTTTGGTTGCTGTAGTGATGTCACCATGAAGAAACCGCAGTAGACGAAGTTAATGTCAGCGCTTTACCATGCATTTTTTTGTGTTTGATGGAAAGAAATATAATACTCCAACGAAGGACTTTATCCGAAGCGTTCCCCGTTTCGGAACCTACTTGGCTCCGTCATTAGAACTGTCTATGTTTGACCAAGAGTAATACAGTCTACGCCCGTTACAACGGACCCTCTGAATCCGGAAAACAAACGTCCGCTGTAAGCGAAGTATGCATATGCAGTATCCGACGAGGGGGGGGGGGGGGGGCTATGAGCCCTACATTGGGTACTTTGACCGATATTGCATGCATAGTACATACACTTTGTTCTTTCTACACGCCTGCAGCACCTCTGCACAGTGTTCGCGCGAGAGCAAAGAATCGCGTAAACACCGTTTCCAAAACTTAGCACCGGCACTTCGAAAAGGCCTAGCTCATGTGGTCAAGCGTGTAAAGACGCAAGATGAGCTGAGCAAATAACGCAAGAATATAACTAGGCGCAATTATAAACCAGCTATAAAACATCAGCCGTGCCCATCAGCATTAGCTAGGCTCTTTTCAATCCCCTCACGAAGAGGCAGGTTTTCCCGAAACCGTTCGTCAAACAAATCGGATTGCTGCCTGACGTTCCCTCAAGGCAGATTCCACATTTTTAGCGATTTTATTCTGGTCATTGAAACAGATGTAATGAAATAATCCGATGACAGTCAGCTGTAAAATCGAAAGTTAGACCAGTTGGACTGTGCACGGTTACCGGCAGATTGCACACAATGGATGGGGAACAACCCCTACTTGAGGCATTTCTTACCTTTTTCACTGAACGGAACGGGAACGATGCATGCGTGGGAATAATAAAAGCCGAACTTCACTGAACCCGAGTTTTTTATTACATAAAAAAAATGACTAGGGCAGACTCGCCTCCGAGTGCACCACTTCGAGTATTCAATCGCCCTGTTTTCAATCTCACCGGAGTCGCGTTTATCGGCAGCGGCCTTGTTCTCGACGGTACAGCGGACACTGTGCTTAGACAGGCCTGTACTTCTGGCGATGTCAGCCTGTTTTTCCTCGTGTTCAACAGCATTAATTACGCTTAATTTATCCGACAGTGAAATCAGCTACCCTGCCGCTCATGCCGCTGGTCGCACAAAAAAAAAAGCCTCTGGCTTGGCTTGGCTGCGCCAACGACCCGGCTGCCAGCAATGTTGCCAGACATAATAGTTTTCTTGCCAAAATAAACGAAAAAGCACACCGGGCGCCGGCCCCGCGGAAGTCCGCTATAAACGTTCAGTCGAAACAATTTTCGCCTAAAATTTAGTCTGTTGTAGCCGATAGCCTGCTCTAGCTGGGTCCGTTGTGAGCGGAGTGGACTCCATTTAAAATGCATGGGTACCAGACAAACCAACAGAAATGGTCTGTTGTAACCGAAAGTCTGTTGTTGCCGGATCCGCTGTAACGAGCTTAGACTGTAGTTCTACATATAAACAATTTTTTTGTTTGCTGCAGCGGATCAGAGGCTAGGGCACAAATAGGGGGTAGGACAACTAGATATCTGTTCATCTTTCGCCGGCTTGCTTGGGTGTGACAACTGTATCTAGTTGTCAATTCCATTTTGTTGTGGTCAGTTTTTCTACACTAAATTGTAGCTTTTTTAAAGATTATGGTATGTTTTTGTGGGCCTAAAGGGTTGCCTCATTGCATGTTTGGCCTATGTAGCATTGAAAGCGGATATTTTGCTTCAAAGTGGTATGTCGGCCTAGCATCATGGTCCTTTGGTTGCTGCTCACTTTCATTCATGCCAATATTTTTTATATTATCACTTAAAATTAAAACTTAACCAATCTGCTCATTTTAATTTTGTCACCTGCTTTATACTTTCTTTTTTTCCAACTGTCTGTAAGGAGTGACAATTCGTCTTTTTATGATACCAAGGCGTCGGACTGTGCTAGTTGGTACATGTTTGAATGGATGAAGAACCAGCGGAAAACACAGGGTACGGAAGAGAACGACGGGATAAGCTTGTCCCGTTGTTCTCTTTTAACTGTGTCCTGTGTTTACCGCTGGTTTTTCATCCATTCAATTTTCATGAATTTGTTGAACAGTGATTAGTTTAGGTGCTCAAGCAATTTTTGGCTTGAAGGTTCCCTATAGCATTCATATAAGTGCTCTCTGCTCTTTTTTTTACCCAAGACCCCATTACCAGCCTTAATGAGATTGTCTTTTGTAGACATGAAGTTCAAATAAATATTTGTTTGCATTGCTTTGCATATTTTGAAAGAATTGCTTGCTCACTTTCTTTCAACCCTGTTTCTTAATCCTGCTTAAAGCATTTTTCCATGTTTATTTTTTTTTCAGAACCAGGAAGGGTGCTCATCCTCGATTCTTGCTGAAGCACCAGTATCTGTACTTCACACGTGAGCTTTGAACACGCAGTAATTATGGTATGAAACATTTTACCAGTATTAGCTTGCTTTGTAGATGTCAAAGCTCTCGACAGTGTAGTACATTGTCTGGTGTAGTGCACAATCTCTCTATAACAGTACCCGCTGGCTGCTGTTGTAGAGAATAATTTTGTGGCTATAATACTTGAGATTATTTTAAAATGTATATCAAATACTAGTAAGAATAGCTCTCTAAATTGGTGGCCATTTTCCTGGTGGAGGCAGAAAGTGAAAATGCCCATGTGTGGAGATTTAAGTCCACAATAAATATCCCAAAGTTGCCAAAGCTAATCCAGAGCCCTCCTCGCGGTGCACTTAATATCCCATGTGCAGCTTGGTGTAAAAACAGCCAGAAATGTATGATCAATTTAAATTGATTGTAATGTTTCTAAATGCAAGTATTCTAAGTTTAAGCTGCCTTATTTAGTAAAATATTTTATAACAATTGCATAGCTACCAAAGGTTTACAGAAAAGCTTTAATTGGTTATGCACCTTCTCAGCGAAACAAAAATGTCATTAAGAAAAGCAGAAAAAACCTTAATATGGAAAGTAGCAACATTAAAGCTGCTAATAAAAAAGATGCTAAACGTTGTATCGATATTATTGCTGATTTTACTTCTAGTCAACTCTAAAAAGGGCTATAGACAAGTTTGACGGTTCGCAGGACACACCTCGTAATACTAGACGAAACTAATGAGCACTGGCTGTTGGCTTTTCATTTGCAACATCGAAAAATGACCCCACATCCACCAGCAGGGACATAATGCAAGGCACCATGCACAAGCTAGACTCATGATAAAATACTGCTATAACAACAATGTCATCACATTTCAACCAGGGAACTCATATGCATTGTCCTGTGATGTTTACAGTTCTTGGTATTGCTATGTGGGGTCATTTTTCATGAACCAAAAAGAATAATGTAAAATAAAATAAGTGGCAGTGGGGACCCAACTTTTATGGGTAGAATAAAGGCACAGTACGTAGGGAAGTATACATATTGTATTTGGTCTGCCTTAATATTGAGCTTCTCTGCTCAGCTCAAGAATAAGGCACTAAACATTGCGAGTAGCTACCGTGATTGAAAGTTTGATGCAATGCTGAGAAGCCAAGGGTTTTAAGGTTCGAAGAACTTTTGTGCAGTTGATGTGTTGCACACCTACTTGCTTTCACTGCATAACACGTTTCTGCTGTGCAGTGAACCTCGAAGGATGTGCGCTGCAGTTTAGCAAAATGAACATAAAATTGAATTTTTAACACCGTTTCGAATAATCAACATCTTCTAATGATACAACTTCTGTGCTGCGGTTTGGCTGTAATATTAGACTTTATAAATGGATGTTTCAAAAATCCGTGTGTCAAAAAGTTCAAGTAAATTATCAGCTGACATTGAGCTTTAATGGAATGTCTCATAGAACGGAGCTTGGAAAGCACGAATGTTTCATACCGTAATTGTGTGTCTTACTGTGCCATATGTGGCTGCACACCTGCAGCGCCACTTGTGAACCGAGGATGATTCACCCTTTTTGTAACCCTTTAGGTGGGTGCTTTTGCAGGAAAAGCTCCTAGCTATGATATTTTGGGCAGAAAAGGGTGCTCCTGCGGCGAAAGAATTCAAGCACCCTAAAGGGTGTGCTTGGATTCTGGCGATACTTGTCCGTGCTAAGCGCAAGATATGGTTTGGACATTCCAAGCTCTAGCCCGCCGAACGCAAAGTAATGCCTTCACTCCAACGCGAGTGCTTTTAATAACACCTTTGATGACACCACTGTTGAGAATCGGTTGAAACGGAGCAGGCGACGCACGTCGGTGTTATATTTTTCTTCGGCGTGCGGCCGCAGTGGCACGAGCCGCGCGATCAGACATGTTCGTGGCTATTTCAGTGTTGCCAAACGAAGAAATTGACAGCTAAACTTTTCAATGAATACCGGCTATAGGATGGGTCAAAGATAAATGTTCTTTATAGTTGAGACTGCTCTGTCCACGTCATTGCATTCGGAGGGAAGGAAGTTCATAATTGCTTGTATCTTGATATTTGGTATGTGCTTGGCTGTAAAGTTTTAAGGTAAGTTGCCAAAATGTTTATTAATAGACACCTCAATCATAGTTTATGGTTGTGAATTAGTTTTAGTCTCAGGATTCATGCACAGAATTTTGCGAACATTCTTGTTTCTTTTTTTTTGTGTTGCAACATTTACTACCCGCCGCGGTGGCTCAGTGGCTAAGGCGTTGCGCTGCTGAGCTCGAGGTCGAGAGCCTCCAGACATACACCTGTCGCCATGAATTGCATTAGGACACCATGGTGATGGGTCGCAAGCCTCCAAGGCTATGGTGATGACATGCGCAACACCATGGTACTGCGCATGCCATCACCTTTAAAAAACGGTGTGAGGATCCTCAACCCCCTTTATTTAGAAGGTTGAGCGTCCTCAACACCCTTTTTTAAAGTTGTTGTGCTCAACACCCTTTTTTTGTTCTTACACCCTTTTTTCGTCCGTACACCCTTTTTTTTGCGAAAACACCTTTTAAGGGTGTTAGCCATGGGACAAGGTTTTTACACCCTTTTCGGCCAAAAAGGGTGTAAAAACGTTTAGTGTCTAGCGACTGTTGAAGGGGCGCAGCAAGCGGCTTGCTGCGCGGCTCCTGCGTTCAAACGCGTAGTTCATCTCCGTATCTGCGTGGTTCTTCACCGTATAAATCAGGCGACGATATATTGAATGAGGTGCCAGACATTCTTGTCATGCGTCATTGGAGGATCTGCGCGCCTAAAAATCAGGCCTTATCCCTGGTGTACAAGGCAAAGCTGTCGTTCTGACGCGGATTTCTTGCTTGAATGTTAGCTTCAGCCTTTCCCTAGCTTTCGCCGCCCGTGAAAGTCTCCAGTAAGCGCTGTGGAAACTCCTGCCACGACGAAAGCCTGGATTCGTATTTCTCAATCTACCTTCGCGCTTTTTCCTGAAAAGACAAGTGCACGTTTCTTCAATTATAGTCACTGTCCCAGCCATTGAACGTGGCTACCCGTTCGAAGTGGGCCAGCCAATCTTACACGTTTTCAAAAGTATCGCCACAAAAAAAGTTTCGCGTTCGCGGCTGTTGAACCATGTACTGGAGAGGGGCGTCACTCAGGCTTGCATTCACAGTGCCGGCGTTGCGTCGTGTTATCTTACTTGCCCGATCAGGTGGGAGGCCACGCTCCACCGGCGGTCCAAGTAGGCCATAAATGGTTCGCTAGTGAAAGGGGCACAATTTGACATAAACCGACCCTGACAATGAACGTGATGCACCCAGGACGCTGCACCACTATTGTAACGGTAAACTCACACGGCGAGGATTGTAATAGGTGAAAACAGTGCTTTCGTTCTTAAAGGCATTCTTGCGCCCTTCAGCAAACCAGTCAGATTAAGTTTTTACTTCTTCCTTGCCTTTTCTTTGGCCTTCGGGCGTCCCTGATCCACGTTCTTCTTCCTTTATGAGCGGCTTATCAAAACCACCGCTAAGCTTATCAGAATACCGGCTAAAAAATTCCCTAAGTGAAAAATGATTCCGCCCTCAACCTTACTGCCATGGCAATATCAAGATGGGTGAATATATATACAGAACACAAAAGAACAAATATCACTGCGCATGAGCGACACAAGTTTCCAAAGTCATGGTGAGCTGGCAAATCTATCAACACCGCTGCAATCAAGGCCAATGGTGATGGGCAATTTCTTTGGGATGGTGACACACTTTTGTTGGCTGACACACTTCCCTCCACTTTTTGTAATGAGGAAAGCTTCTGTTTTTTAAGGCGGGTTCGTTTACGGTGCCAAAATAAATTGCCTGTGGCAGGAAAATTGAGTTTCGATCCGCTGCACTTGGCACCATGTGAAGAAAGGTGGAATGATGGGCAGCCTTTTACTGACAATTACAGCTCTTGGAAACGCGCATGGATACCGTGCTAGCTTGTCCAACAAAACGTCGGCCACAAGGCAAAGGAATCCTATACACAACACCAGTCGCTTATGATACTCTATCATATTCTTATTGTGTACTTGTCTTTGCGTGGAACGATGTAATAATGTGTAAGCGATGTTGTGAGAAGAAGGAGAAATCGCAGAGATTTCTCGTTAGGCATATGTGAGTGCAGAACGCACATTTACAGTGAGGTTAAGTGATATACATTTTCGGGTAATCAGAGTGTCGTAGCCGGTATTTGCGAGGGGCTTGTTGAGGGGCTAGTCGATTGTGAGGTATACCGCTTAAAGGATCAATGAAGACAAAACAAAGGTTGTTTTATTCGAAAGATTAGGGGTTTCATAGTACCCCAACTGCTTTCCCAGAAGCAAACAATGATTTATTCACTGAGAAATAAGGCAATTTAAGCCAAAATTTTATATCTCCCGCTAAATTGTACATTTTGTGACGTGAAAAGTGACGTCATAAGAGCCGGTACATAAAACAGATACCTATTATGTCGACTCCATATGGCAACCAAACGCGGGAATCAAACAGGAACCAGAATTCGCGCCGAAACCGAGATTGCGGCCATTATAAAATACTAGTAAAACCTAGTACACCCGAAGCCGTAGTCATGTAATCGCCTGATCCGGACTACAAAAATCTCGCCGAGGAGCTTAGGGTTGCATTTACCAACCTCACACCACTTGAACGCTAAATGCTTCTAAGTGCACGAGCGGCAGGAGTTGTGGGATACACGGGTGGACCGGAAGCGACCATACGGCGATACTCATAACCGACGAACGCCCAGCCGTCGGCACCACTGCCTACTCAGCCCGGTTGCGACGGACGAATACAGACTGGTACGCATGTGCCGTATTTTTTATTACGCTTAGAATTATTTCAATTTTAGTAGGAGTATCGCTTATGCCAGTTCGCCGGTGTCGTGTGTGGAAATCCGTTCGCGCAAGCTCTCTGCTCCGACCAGAAAGATACGTGCGTCAATGTGCGGTCTGTACGGTACTATTTTCCAAGCTTAGAGCGCATTGACCGCGAGTTGACGAAGTCGGCGACGAGGTGCGGCAAGCCCAAGAAGTGAGCTAACGTAAGGGTACCTGTCGTAATCACTTTGTCGGAAACGAAGCGAGCACACTCGTACTTCCTTTATCTCCCTTTCTCCTCCTGTATGCAAAGTTCACAAACCGTAGCCACTTGCTTCGCCGAGGTTCGTCGTTCGGAAGCGCATTAAAGGAGATCTCTTCACCGGCGGGTACGTCGCACTCCCACGACGATTTCCCCAACAAGGGCATTTCAGGACGCCGCAACAAAATTTCACTGGTTGTAAACTGTAAAGTTTTCAGTGGTTGTAAACGACTGCAGCAAGCAAACACGACCACCATTCCGAAACTGCAACGAGTGGCACTATCTCGTCGCTGCTTGCTGTTCCGTACTCCCCTTGTTTCTATTTTTACCTTTGCTGGTTGGCGATATGACGCCAACTTCCTGTAAAAGGATAAGATACCAAACCAAGTCGTGGCTGTGTGTGCTAGAAAGGTTTGTTGGCCCCAAAGAGCCTCCAACCCGAAAATTCGTCTACGGGAAGGCGAACAGTCCAGCTCGGCTGGCGGTAGTTTCGTACGCATTGGCGTACATCTTTGCGTGTTCTTTCGGAACTTCAACAGTTTAATCCACCGTTCTTAGTGTAATAAAAGGGATGTGTAGTAGGTTTCACGGCGATAAAGCTAACTAGGCAAACTGGTAAGCCCTGCCTAACTTGCGTTTGCTTTTGCCGGCCTCCGCCAATAGCAGAGCCTTCTAGTATGACATCATAGGTTCTGTTGCAGGAAATGAGCTAGTGGGTCACATGGCCATTCCCTTTCTTCCTAATTATGCAGCTTATTTGAGCGAATTTTGCGTTGGCAGTTGCGTCAGCATGCTTCTAGTGAGGCAATCTTTGGAATGAACCAAACATTGCGTTTTCTCTTCATGGCTCCTTTACACAATTACACTAGGACAAAACACAATTTCGTTTCATTCGAAAGATTGCCTCGTTAGAATCATACTGACACCACTATTAACGCACACTTCGTTCAAATAAGCTACCTAATTAGGAAAAACGGAATGGCCATGCGACCTACTAGCTCATTTCCTGCAACAGAACCTATGATGTCATATGAGCCCAGCTTTGTAATGGCTGAGGACGGAAAAAGCAAACGCAAATTAGGCACGCCTTATAGCTTTCGGAACAACCTATTTCAGCTTAAGTGTAATGCCTATTCCTTTTGCAGCAGTTAGAATGGTGCGGTAAAAATTGAAGTTACAAAAACGCATGTAAACATAGAAGTACCGATGCCCACTGCTGTTTTAGCAGCATAGCACTCCGCCGCTTTGAAGTTGTTTTACAGGACACTGGCCGTTTGGCGTAAGCGACGTTGTCTTACGTGACCCTCTTTGTCCAGGATACTCCAGGTTTAACGAGTGGATCACTTTTTACACTATCAAAAACAAGCCTGGTGCAAATACGCTCAAAAACAAAGCGACGGCAGTCAACGGTTTGTGGATGACTATACTACCGCCATCTGGGATGGCTGACGGACAGCAAGGCCACAAACCCGAATGATTAAGTGGATGTTCGCTTGAATACACGCGCTTGTGACGTCGTTGCTGACATTACGAAATCCCACGATTTGGCGGAAGAATCAAAATTTAAGCATAAATTGATCAATTTCTCAGTGACTACGGCATCATTTGCTGTTGGACAAGCGCTGGGGCACTATTAAAAGCGAAATCTTTCAAATAAAACAAACTTGTATTCTCTCTTCATGGCTCCTTTAAGGGCAAGATGAGAGCGGAGTGGATTTAAGGACATATTAGAACAAATTAAAAAGAAGAAATGGACGTGGGCAGGGCATATAATGCGAAAGCAAATTAACCGTTGGTCATTAGGGGAACAGAGTGGATCCCTAGTGAAGGCAAACGTTGCAGGGGACGGCGGAACGTCAGATGGCCAGAGGAGATCAAGATGTTTGAGGGGATAAATTGAACGCAGTTAGCAGAGAACCAGGGTAATTGGAGAATAATGGGAGAAGCCTTTGCCCTGCAGGGGGCGTAGATTGGCTGGTGATGACGATGATGAGGATGATACAACCGTCATGTCGTATTTCTGTAGGTGCAGGCGCCATCAAGAGAGTCTACCGGACGAGTCCTTGAAGTTGGCAAGCCAGCCCAACGATTGGTGGTCGCTAACGCTTTCAAAGTCCTGCCGTAAAGGTACTCCCGCAAGTTAGTTAGGGTCCATATCACTGCAAGGCATTCTTTTTCTGGTGCTGAATAGTGGCTTTCAGCTTTGCATAGCGTGCGGCTTGCGTGGGCTATAACGTTCTCTTTACCCTGCTGCCACTTTACAAGAATAGGACCAATGGCAACGTTACTGGCATTTCCGTGTAGGCAATTTCATAAAGTGCGGCAAGACTGGTGCCATTTCTAGGCGGCTACGCAGTTCATCGAACGCTGCTTGATGTTCATCAGTCCAGACGCAGTCTACGTCGCTTTCCCTAAGGCGAGTGAGTGGTTCCGCAATCCCGGCGAGCCCTCCCACAAAGCACCTGTAACAAGCGCAAAGGCCCATGAAGCGCCGGACACCCTTCTTGCCAGATGCATCCTGAAGGAGCTCACAGCAGCAGCTTTTTTCAGGATTGAGGTGCACTCCTTGAACACTTGCAACGTGTCCAAGAACTTTTAGCTCCCTTCCCCCCCCCCCCCCGCACGGGGCACCTTGAGTAATCTTGGTGACGGTGAGTGGCGACACCGCGTACCCCGAGCCCCCCATACTTAAGTTGTTACCTACCGTGGCTAGAAGTTGAAAGGTGAAGGGTTAGAAGCCGTGAACGGTGGCCGTCGGAGCCTTGGTCAAGCTCCGGCCGATGGGCTCCCTGCCTGTCAACCAGGCAGGGAGCTCCGGGACCTCTTTGACTACCAGGGTAAGGTCAAAGGAGAAAGTACCCCCGTCACCCTGCTTTTATACTATGCTTTATGGTATTGTTTAAACCTCCCCCCCAACCGTGATCGGCCCCCTAAAAGGGGCCGCACCGAACTATCGTTTTCCCATTGCCATCTTTGACATTTCCTGAACCAGATCATTACTCTCGATTTCTTGTCATGGAGTCCCGGAATCCAACCCACCCTCTTGCATCTCAGTCAGTCTTCTTGATCGCCAAGTATCTTGAAGCCATAATAGGAAAATCATATCAGGCCAAAAAACAAAGAACTGGTGAACTCCTCATCGAGGTAAATGACAAGCAGCAGTCCACAAAGCTTCTAGCTAAGACTAGACTGGCTGATCTAGACATCAGGGTCACACCCCATCGGAGCCTCAACAGCTCGCAGGGTGTGATATCAGAGCCAGATCTCCTGAACGAAACCGATGCGGATCTCCTTGCCAGCTTGAAGGATTAGGGCGTCACTGCCGTGAGACGCATCACCATCCGTAGAGACGACAAGGAGATTCCCACCAAGCACATCAACGAAGTGCTCCCGAAGGGGGGCAAGTCCGGGGACCCCGTCGGACATCCGACGACGAAATGGATGTCGGGCCGTTCCTGCCTGCAACGCAGCGCAAGGAGCGTCCTCCGACGGCCAAGCCAGTAGACAAGCCTAAAAAGCCTAATCCAAGAGTAACAGCCCCGAAAGACGACACATGAACACACACGAACACACACACTCCAGTCATTCCTAAATTTGAATAATAGGAACAGAAAACATCATTCAATGAAACTGCAGAGGCCTCCGTAAAACTCTTGACGATGTGTATGACATTCTGCATGCCAGTCAGCCAAGTATCATGTGACTGCAGGAAATCCACCTCAATTCTAAACAAACAAATTTCTTGAATAGGTACATGGTATTCAGAAAGGACAGGGTAGGCTGCACCCACTCTTCAGAAGGTGTGGCCATTATCGCCCGGAAATCATTAGCATGCCACCCTCCCTCTTTAAACACTGTCCTCGAGGCTGTAGCGATCCGTATGATAATATTTAATAGGTTGATATTGGTATGCTCCATCTACATTCCTCCTGATCATGCACTTTCGAGCTCTGATTTCGAGGCGCTGGTCGACCAGCTGCCCGAACCATACATACTAACAGGCGACCTTAATGCGCACAACTCTCTTTGGGGCTCCTTCAGAACGGATGCCCGAGGTCGCCTGATAGAGAAGTTTCTTACATCCTCCGGAGCATGCCTCTTCAACAAAAGCAGCCTACATACCACAACTTAGGACACAATACATACACTCATCTTGACTTGGCGATTGGTTCCGCAGTTCTCTTTCCATGTCTTGAGTGGGGTGTGGGCACAGACCCATATGGTGGTGACAATTTCCCCACTTCATTAATGTATATAGGTATAGGCCCGAGCAGTCCATCTTCCCATAACAAGTTTAATGAATAAAAAGCAAACTGGAGTACATTCACAGAAACATCTAAACTACACCACTACACCACACAACCATAAAACACCTACACGTGGAGGAAGCAGCCCAACTCGTCGTGGCACACATACTCGACGCCGCCGAAAAGTCCATGCCCCAGGCCTCCAGTGCGTCCCGCACCCCAAGGAGGCCTTGGTAGAACGAGGACTGTAGGCGGGAGTGGGACGCCCAGAACAAGGCGTGGGGTGTCCTTCGCCGGTACCGCACGCCAGATAATCTCATTTCCTTTAAACGGGCAAAGGCTCTTGGGAAGCGTGTGCGTCGTGAGGCGAAAAGGGAGAGTTGGCGCGCCTTCCTCACTTCCATCAACTCATACACCGACACTAACAAACTCTGGACACGAATACGCAAGCTAAAAGGACAACAGACACAAAGCCTGCCCCTGGTTAGCACAACGGGTGACACACTCGAAGACCAGGCCAACACGCTTGCACAACACTTCGAACACGTGTCCAGCTCAGCACACTACACGAACACTTTCATTAAACACAAAGCATCATGTGTTGAAGAACTCCTTGCGAGACACTAATAAGTCGAACTCATCCTATAACACCCCCTTTTCACTTCTACAATAAAATATTTCTTTCGGGGCACTTTCCACGTTCTTGGAGGGAGGCCATAGTAGTGTCTTTCCTGACGGAAGGGAAGGACCCTTCCTCTCCTGCCAGTTATCGCCCCATTGCCCTGACAAGCTGCCTGTGTAAGCTCTTCGAGAAGATGATAAACAGGAGACTCGCGTACTTCTTAGAGTACAACGGTCTTCTCGAGAGCGTCCAGGCGGGCTTTAGGGCGGGGCGATCTACGAACGATCAACTCGTTGCGTTAGAGTCATATATTAGAGATGCTTTCCTCCATCAGCAGTACTGTATGACAGTGTTCTTTGATCTTGAAAGGGCGTACGACACTGCTTGGCGGTACGGCATTCTCAACGATTTGAAGTCCTTTGGTATGTCGGGTAACATGTGGAACACGCTTGCCAGTTACCTCTCTGAAAAAACGTTTCGCGTGCGAGTTGGAACTGCACTCTCTAGAGTTCATGTGCAGGAAAACGGTGTTCCGCAAGGTGGAGTTTTGAGTTGCACTTTGTTTATTGTAAAAATGAACTCTCTTCGGAAGGCTCTGCCAACAACCATTTCCTGCTCAATCTATGTAGACGACGTGCAATTATCCTTTAAGTCTTGTAACCTGTCTATGTGCGAGCGCCAAGTACAGCTTGGTGTTAACAAGCTAGCTGGCTGGGCAGATAGCAACGGTTCTAAATTTAATCCAGTGAAGTGTGCTTGTGTTTTGTTTTTGAAAAGGCGTGTCATTCGGCCGGATCCAGACATCAAACTCAATGGTGTCTCAATTCCAGTGAGAAATGAACACAAGTATTTAGGTGTAGTCCTTGACGAAAAGCTCTCGTTCATTCCACTTATAAAACAACTTAAACATAAATGCCTAAAGGCCATGAATATACTCAAGGTTCTCTCCCACTCTTCATATGGTGCTGACAAACAACGTCTTTTACTTGTTTTTACTAGCCTGATAGGTTCACGATTAGACTATGGAAGTGTGGTTTATGGGTCAGCAAGTAAGACATCCCTCAAAATGCTGGACCCAGTGCTTCATCTGGGGCTCCGGCTGGCATGTGGCGCTTTCCGGGCTAGCCCGGTCGAAAGCCTCTATGTGGAGTGTAATAAGTGGAACCTACAACGTCAGCGAGCATACATAGATCACCTTTTTGCTTTTAAAATTTCATCTATGCCACACCATCCTCTTAAATCAGCTTTTTATGATACCTCTATGACTGCACTGCTCCTAAACCGACCATCGTTCTCTGCGCCCTTCTCTTACATAGTTAGAGAGGAAGCGTCAGAGCTTTCTATCTCCTTTTTAGACAACATACAAAGTTCTTAAACAGATTTTATAGCATCATGGCATCTCCGCCCTGTCTTATGCGACACATCTTTCACACATGTAGATAAAAACCGAGCTCCCACATGTGCAATTCTGCAACACTTCTTTTATTTGCAGCAGAAATATCAATTTTCTGAATTTTATACGGACGCCTCTAAAACTGCCACCTCTGTGTCCTGCGTGGCGCATAGGCCCGGCCTTGACGTCACTAGAACTCTTAATAGTAATACCAGTATCTTTACGGCAGAGGCTTATGGTGTACTTCTTGTTGTTAATCAAATCCTTCAAAGTTACATCCCACAATCCATTATATATACAGACTCCCTCAGTGTCGTGCGGGCGTTGTCGTCAACAAAGTCTTCAAAAAATCACGTTGTAAATCTAATAGTCAAGAGTATTATGTCTGTGTATGTCCACAAATTTGAACTAGTCCTTTGCTGGGTCCCTGGCCACTGTGGTATAGCCGGGAACGAAGTAGCGGATCAAATGGCTGCTGCTACTCTCTTGAATACAGTAGACATAACCACATTACCCTACACCGACGTGAAACCACACATCAGACAACAACTTCGCAAAACGTGGTAAACACACTGGAGCGAACAAACAGACAACAAGTTACACGTAATAAAACCACACTTGGGACCATACACCAGCGACACACGCAATAGATACACTGAAGTCGCCTTGGCTAGATTACGGATAGGGCACACTCATGCAACACACTCGCACATTCTCACTGGATCTCCAAGACCTCTGTGCAGCAGGTGCGGAGAGGCCCTATTCGTGATGCACATCCTCATGCAATGTAAGGCACTCGACACTACACGACGCAAACACTTCCCTCAACTACACACACGACATATTCCACCACACCCATCATACTTCTTAGCAGATGATGCCATGTTTTCTGTTCAGCGCACCTTTAAGTTTCTATCAGAAGTTCACTTTTTACAACTCATCTCATACCACCCATAGCTTTACCCCTGGTCCTATACCCCAGCCACCTTATTTATCTTTCAGCCACTCTTGTTCTTCACCCTGGCCCTTTACACCAGCCGTGCTCATAGTTTTTAACTGATTTTATTTCGTGTTCTCTCCCCATCTTATCCCTTTGTGTTTGGCGCTATTTGCCCATGTCGGCCTTGCGTCAATAACATCAAACCATCATCATCATCAAATTTTAGCTCCTAGAATCCAAAGTGACAATTTTTAGGGTTGATGGTTACGTGTGCAGCGCGGATTAATTCGAGGATCCTTTTTAACTGTGTCAACTGTTCTACAAACGTTCTAGAAAATACTACCACGTCTTGTAGGTAAACGGGACATGTGTGCCACTTCAATACTCCGAAAACGGTATCCATCATGCGATTGAATGTTGCGGGGGCAAAACACAGGCCGAATGGGAGGACTGTAAATTCGAGGAGGCTATCTGGTGTTACGAAAGTGGTTTTGTCATGGTCTCTCTCATCAACTTTCGATAGCCAGATTTTAAGACTAGAGGAACTTGGCGTTGCGGGAACGGTCCAACGTATCCCATATTCGCGGAAGCGGGTAAATATTGCGTTAAGTGACACTGCTGAAGCTTCGGTAGTCTACGCAGAAGTGAGCGTGTTGTTTTTTTCCTATCAAGCACTACGGGTGGGGCCCATGCACTTTTACACCGTTGAATAACGTCGCCGTGGAGCTTCTCTTCGACCTGTGTCTTCATGGCCTCGCTGTCGTTGGGCGACACCCTGTAAGGCTGCTGGTACATAGGTCTGACGGATTCATCTGTAACGTTGCGATGCTTCGTGATGGGAGTCTGGGACAACTTGGAGGACGTGGCGACGCAGTCGGAGACGTCCTGTATCAGATTTTCTAAGACATACACTTCAGCTCTTTAAAGATCTTGGTTAATTTGCACAGGTATCCTCAGGTCAGCGGTGAGTGCACCAATTGACCAATTGATGCTGTGCTCGACGCGCGCACGTGGGTGACATCGCCTACTTTCTCGATAAAGGCGATAGTGGTGCCTTTCATGAGATGTCGACGCTCATTGGAAAAAATTAGTGATCAAGACTGGCGTGTATCCGTTCTGTAGTCTGAAGAATTCTCTTGCAACACATATGCCTTTCTCCAGAAGTAACCGAACGTTGGCTTTGGAGATGACTTCACAGTCCTCGAATGCGTCGCTTTTAATTAAAAAAACCAAGCTAGAACGAGCGGGTACAGGGACGTCGTCATCAACAATGCGTAACGCTCAGTCGCGCTTGCCTTCAATGTGGTTCGCTATGGCTCCCTTCGTCGAGAAGGTAAATCGGGGTTTTTATAAATCACTAACAGCCCCATTTGTCCGCAAAAAATACTATGCCGAGAATTTAATCTCGCGAGCACTCCGAGAGCACAAAGAAGCTCCTAGCACATATGAAGCCACGCGCGGTACACATCTGCGTGGTACACATACCGACGGTCGTAATTGAGGGGTTCCCAGCTGTACGAACTCGCAGGTCAGTGAAGTGGGTGACCACTTTCTTCAGCTCAGGCACCAGAGTTCCGCATAAGACCGAATGGTCCACACCAGTATCAGCAGCTGCTGTCGTCGCAAGGCTGTCCATATCCACGCTTACATCGCTGGTAATAGGTCTAGCAATCCCGTTAGGTCTCGGCTGTTCGTCGTCTTCTCGTCGTCGTTATTGCAATGCAGGATCTTGGCCATCATTGAGGACAAGGGCCCCACGTCCGGAGGTAATATGTTTCAGTTTCCCCAGCGTTCAGGGCTCCCGCAGAGACGTTCCGCAGTACCTGAGGAGAACCGTGGGCTAGAGGGTCTAGTTAGCGTAGGGGACGGTTACTGGGACTGAACGCGCTTTGGCGGAAACGTGTTCCGGTGTTCGGCGACGTAGTCCGGTGGAAACGTGTTTCGGAGTTCCGCGATTTAGCCGGGGATCTCCTGTGGTCTCTGTCCGTTCAGAAGGGGTGGCGCATCGGATGTGAATCCCCTGAGGCCAGCTCGGTGTTATAACCAGGTACGATACACCTGCCCTTCCTCTCCGCAGTCGAGGTAGAAGGGCCTGTGGTCATGGGTGCGCCAGAGGTCACTGTTCTGACGACCTGTTTAAGTCACGTAGGGAGCGCGGTGCCGTGTCACCCCCAGGGTAGATTAAGGTGCGTTTGTGGCGCTGTTGGAGGAGTGCAGTAAGCGGTTTTGCTGCACGGGTGCGGCATACGAGGCTTATTCGTTGCGGTTCCCGCCCAGTTTGCCTTACCTCCTCCTTCACGATTTCGTAACGGACACTGAAGCGGGTTACACAGATTCTTGGTGCAGTTTCTGGAGCTCCTCGCGGACAATTTGCCTTACGAGCTTGCGGAGCACAAAGCTGGCCTGCTCGGTTAGGCAGGACAATAAGGTTTCCTCACCGTTTCACTGCCCGGACCTTTGGTGAAGTGCTTTTTCAATTGCTGTAGCTTCACTGACGAATTCCGCAGCCGTTTTAGAGAGACTCCGTATCAGCCCGGCGAAGATGTCTTGCTTGAAACACATGAGGTGCAGGGTCTTCTTGTCGTCCGTCATTGCAAAATATGCGCTCCTAAAAAGGCGGACCATATCCTCGGTGTACTTGGTGGCACTCACGTTCTGGCGCTGATTTCTTGCTTGAAGGGCAGCTTCAGCATTTGCCTTGTGGTCGCTGCTCCTGAAACTCGCATGTAAGCGCTGACGAAACTCCTCCCCTGACGAAAGTGTGAATTCGTGGTTTTGAAACCAGGTTCGTGCTCCTTCATCAAGATAGTAGTACACGTTTCGCCGTATACGGTCATTGTCCCAGACTTGGAACGCGGCAGCCCATTCGAAGTGGTCCACCCAGTCTTCCACGACTTCGTAAGGCTCGCCATAGAAGACGTTTGGTGTACGCGGCTGTTGCACCACATACTGGAGAGAGGCGTGAGTCAGGTGTGTGTGCGCAGTGCGGTGTTGCGTGCTGTCATCTTGGCTGCCACAATAGGCAGAATGCTGAACTCTGCCAGCAGTTCGAGTAGGCTTCGGCTGGTACGCTCGTGAACGGACTACGTTTCGACGGGAACCGGACTTGATGATTGGTATATCATGTACCCAGCACACTCCACCACTACCATAATGGTGAAATCACCCGTTGAGGGTTGTAACAGGTGAAATGAGTACATCTATTCTAAAAGGCTAACGTGCGCCCGGCAGCAAGCCAGCCAAACTAAGTTTCGACTTCACTTCCTCTTTTCTCTCGCAAAGGAACCTCCTTCTTCATTTTGTAATTAGTGGCGTATCAAAATCCCCGCTCATAGGATATCGCTGATAGCGGAATCAACCTTACGGCCGTGGCAATATATATCACAGCTTTTTATGCATCCTCATGTGTAGCCGTACAGTCAACTTTATGTAGTACACATTTTGTACCCTGACGGAACTGAAGTGTATGCAATCCTAAATGATGGTTATGGCTTTTTGTTAAGTATGCTATTGAAGACTCTCAAATAAACACCAAATATGATTTTTGCTTAACCTTTGGGCGCTCATCACACTTTATTATAATAAGGGTAACATAAATAAATTGGGATGTCATCTATTTCTGTCGTGGGCGGAAAAATGTATAGTACACAAAGTGGAATTTACGAGACAACAAACGCAGATGCACAACAAAGCACTGAAGTGTTCCCTCCTTGAGGTTAGGTTGGCGCTATGCCTACACGAAGCATCCAAGAAACATTTAAATATGTTTCTTATCCAAAATAGTTAACAATAGGAGTATATTCTCAGTGCGGAAGAAAACGTCATTGACAAATATACATGACGCCCAGAAATTAACCTAATATTGTCCTGGTTTTGCTTTTGTGTTTGCAAATCAAAAAAAGGCGAAGTAACACTAAGACCATAGGATAAACTTACTTCGGGACGGCACCCTTTGCCTGTTGACAAAGTCGACACGTTTGTTTTTCTATCTTCTGAAAACCTGGCCATCATGCCTCACAACTCAGATAGTGCCTCATAGTAAATGTTCCTACACCACACTCATCAATGACCAACAATTGTTTAATATGAACACGCTGGAGATTTTTGTCCTGCGACCTTCTCGATGGCCGAGATTTTATTCCATAAAATATTGAGAACTTCTCCTGGATAGTTCCGCTAAGTAAATACATCAATATATCGCAAAACTCAAACTAAGGCACTCGGCTGCGATTACTTTTCCAGTGGACTCTCCCTTACTAGGGAATAAGTGCTCAGACATCTCCATAAAGGCGGCACAACCTGATATTCTCTCCAAATACTGAAATCGATCGCCGCATGAACAAAAGTTCTCACCAAAAGAGTACAAGCGTTTGCGAGATTGCGCTGAGACATAACAATCCAACCCGGCGACAGAGAAGAGGTGATTGTCTTGCTAAATAAGCAGCTCTACAATACTGAGGCAGAAATCCAGCTCACGGATATTTTTTTTGGATTCGCCAACTAGCGCGATGAGACTCCACATTTCTAATACTAGGTACGGCGGATATGGACGACCTTTCTCAAAGACACAAGAATTACAAAAAAAACCTCAGCTACTTTTCAAGTTCTGAATGCAGTTTCAGGCCGGTTCTATACGTCACGTAAAATATAAACACCTGAAAATTCGCCCACAGTCATCATAAAAGGTATAGGAACTACAGCGAAACAATCTTTATATTTCCCAAAAGCCGCATCAGACAGTATACCAACATTACTCTCCTATGTGAATGATTGAAATCGATTACGACCTTATATTATGAATCCCGCTATAGCAGAAGATACGTTGCTAGTCATTCTCGACGTGGCCTCCTTATATACAAATATTACACACTCGAATTAAATCAGATCTGTCATGAAGGCGTATGAATCGCTTGCCGTAAGTCTAAAACTTCAGTTCGAAGGAAACAATTTCAAGTTCGACCGCACGCTCAGCATACAAATTACTGAAATGTTAATGGGGACAAAAATGGGACCAACTTTGATAATATTATATGGTATACCAGTGTGATGGTTTTAGTATCGCAAAGCTTTACGTGACTATTATCGAAAGTTAATTGACAATATTATTGTTATTTGGGGCAAGGAGATAAACGAAGAGAAAAAAAATATTATTACTTTCAAGAACGCTTAGAGAATATTTCATGTTCCCATCTATATTCTGTATATAGCATTTACATACTAGATATTTCTGTAAAGATATTGAACACAAATCTTGTGACATCAGCGTATAAAAGACAGCTGACCAAGACCAGCACCTGCATTTTAAAACTCAAACACTCTACACTTGGTATACTATATCGTCAGTCCCTAGGATTTAGCCGGATATGCTCCGACCAGGCTGATTTCGCCTGTAACTGTCAGTGACCACGTAAAGCCGTAAGGCGATAGCAATACCATTGTCTGTCATCGATGGCGCTTTTAGGTAGTCTTAAAATAGGACCACCGCCACTTGATAGACGATACGGAAGCAGAATCCTTGAACACTATTTTCCACCTTATTCTAACTTTATTTCCAATTCTTTCCTTAAAGTAAACAGCATACTCAGATGGAAAACAATACCCTTCTTCACTGTGACACGTTGCAAAGTGTTTTTGCTGAGCCACCGCGTGTTGTGTGCAGACGAGCTAGTTATATTAGAGATATTGTAACGTCTCTAAGCTACACATACTCAAGTTCATAGGCACCGCGAACCTACAACAAGCGCAGGTGCGAACTGCGTCTAATGATGAGTACGGTCTCTTTCGCAAGCTCCATCGCGTGGTCATTGTCTTTTCAGACAAGACGACACTTTTACTGTGACAGCAAAACCATTGTGTTCTTTTATTATTGCACCATGTTGCAAGTCAAGTATATTGTTGGAACTGAGAATTTGTATACAAGGTTAAATAACAAATATGGAGCAAATTAAAACTTCTGTCACACGTTTCTTTCTCTAAATATATAATAATCTCGGCTTGTCCTCACACGCGTTCGCCGCAATGGTGTTTTAGTCTAACTTCCAAACACATCATGACTTGGAAGCTCGTGAATTGTAGCGTATCTATGAATTTAAAGGAGTCCTGAAATGCCTTCCGCCGATGCATGGATGTACATGTAACCAAATAAAGCAATGTATTAGCAATCTCCTCCTGCAAGAATTTTGTTAAAGCGATGAGTATTAGCTGAGAAATCGTAAATCAAAAACCGCGAATTATCGTCGCGCCGTATTTCCTCCTCCTTTCAACTGTTTCTTCGCTGTTGGCCTCCCCTCCCATGATGCTCCGCTCCTCTGCGGTGACGTACTTCCGCTATTGCGCTCCTACAACTGCCGTCTGCTACGGGCCAGCTCTTTCGGATTTTTCATCTCTGTAGACACCATGGACACAGGCTGGAAAAGCGAACGAATGACCTGGCCGCATGTGTGCGGCCTGGCCTTGCCCTTTCGCGGTGTACGTAGCTGCAGGGCTGCAGTTGGTATCGGCGGCGAACTCGCAGCCGCGTGGGGAGAATCCTGCGCTTGTTCCCTTTGGTGCACCGCGCACTGTTTATCCAAAAAGCGCGGTCTCAGATGTGGCCCCGCTGGTGCCGGGTGTTATTTTGCGGTGGTTGTAATTCCTACTACCGGCGGCATGTGAAAAAAGACATTTTCAACCGACACAGAACCCGTGCACAAAACGCGCCGGATCGGATCGCTTTATCAGCGGCGATGAACGTGAAGGCGAAGAGCAAACCAACGCTGCACTCGATCAGCGAGAACCCGTGTTCTGACAAGCTGCACCCATGTGTTGCATTCAACACTGACGGGAAAGCGTTTGTTTGCAGTTGTTTGGATAGTCGTAAAATGTCCAAACACTCCGGCACTCCGCTAGCAGATCAGCCGGCGAGACATTTCGGAAAACATTTGACAGATGGCGCCGTATGCATTAGTGTGTCGCTACGCAAAACTGATGAGACGCTCTACTAAAACTCCCATCGCGGTGTCACGTAGCGGGACGCAAAAATTTAGTGTTTAGCGTATGCAAAGGCCACAAACGCTGTACTAAAACTCTATTAGCAGCAAAATAGCGTGCGTATGTGAAACCGCTTGCGTTTACAAAGCTGCACGCCGAGCGCGTACGTTTCAAACCTAGTGACATCGTTTAAATACACTGGCAAGCACAGTGTAACGTAGTCAGATATCAACCGTATGCTCAGGCGACAAGCAAGAGCTTGTTTTATGTGGGGCGGAGATTGCGCATAAAGGCCCGTTCGCACTTGCGACGAAAGCGAGTGAGAGCGGCAGGAATTCCGTCGCTTTGTCGCGCGACGATCGTTTTTGTCGAATGGTCGGGACAAGTTTTGGTTGCGCGACAGAATTCCCGTCGCTTTCGCTCGCTTTCGTCGCAAGCGGGAATGGAAAGTTCTGCCGCTGCCGTCTGCTACGCAGCTCGGAGGTAACCGCGCGATCTGCTCGGGCCGGATGAACGCGCACACTCCCGCACGGCAGCGCCCCAAGCGGCTGACGGCCGCGTACATCGCTCCCGGCGCCCGCCTGGAGCCCGCCATCGGCACACTAGCCAGTATATTTCAGGCACTATAATGGAGGAAAGATTTTTTGCTTCCGATGAACCTAGTTCTTTGCCCCTGTGTTTTTAAATACGTGAAGTGGTTAGCACGTCGTCCTCACGCAGCTCTGTATCGTCGTAGCATCGCTGATTGTCCGAACGAAGCTTGCAGCGAAGCCAATGCAGCGACCGAAGCTGTGTGTGTGTGTGTGTGCATCGCCTCCTGTGTGTTGTGGACGCGTTCGTTTCGCGATGAAATGCGACATTGTACTTCTGCGGGTGGATAGTGCTTCCCATGGTCTGGATTATCTTTCTCGAACGACGTACCACTCAACCTCGCATGGGGTATGTGCAGTGTGCCTGGCTAAAAGCCTTCTCGCTTGCGCGCCAGAGTTGTGACTTGCTGCTCGTCCCCGCAAACCGGGTGTGAGGTGAGTGCCGTATTTACGACGGGCAGGAGGAGGCAACTCATCGTCTGTCAATCGCGGTTCAGACTTGCAACGCATGTTGTGACGTTGCGTTCGTTCGAAACGCATCTCTGGATTGTTTTGAAGTTGAATAAAATGTACGCGTCAAACCCGGGCATTCGGCTCAGGGCGTTCTCAGCGATTGCACCAAAGAAGTGCCACGGGACTTTCTTTATGGTACGTACTCACGTAAGATAAAATCCACGTCGTGTTATGGCCGTGTTGCATTCAATACAAACGGTTAAGCGTTTGTTTACACTTGTTTCGTTTGTCGTAAAATGTCAAAGCACTCCGGCACTCCGCTGGCAGATCAGCCGGCGAGCCGACGCTGAGCAGACGACTCATCTCTTTGCCGGAAGTGCGTGGAAAAGCCGCCTAATAGCAGGATGTCTAGGTCATGACGAACATCTGGGAATCGATGATGTAGACATGTGAAGATGGCGGCGTCCAAAAACACGAAGGAAAGGGTGAGAAAAAAGCGACAAACTTTGCAACAAAAGTGTGAGCTTTCCGCTGCGCGTAAAAGAGTAATACTTGGCACAGGTGACGTTGGCGACCCAATCTAGCGATTGCGCTAGTTCATTTAGTGTGCTCAAAATGCCTTTCAGGGCCCCTTTAACACTGCCTTTAGCTGCAATATAGAAACTGAGGCCGATTTGCTTGTTTGGCATGTCATCTACCACAAAACGCAGATGCCGCAAGCAACTAATTAACATTGCTTTTATAAAGTTGCACACCACAAAGGTACTAGCGTGCGTAGAAATCACTGTTGTATTTATTTTTATTTTGCTCGAATAAATAATTGCTGTCACATAACGTTTCACCCTGTCCTTTTTCAGTATTGCAACTTTAATTTCCGCCTTCTTTTTCATTCCTCCCTTTTTGATTGGTTCCAATGCTAATGATCCTCCGCTAATGATCTTCGATAACACATTTTATATTTTGTATAGGTATGCATTAGCTTTATTTCCGTTTTGATTTTGATTTTTCTCGGTATTTGTGTGCTCCGGTCTGCATTGCTCTTGTGGACCCTGGCCCCTTCTTGATGCCCCGTGTTAAGGTGCTGCTTGTACACACTCAAATGTTTTAGCCATGTCATGTCATGTGCATCTAATTGTTGTTTGGGTGTTTCTTGAAACATCTGTCATCTGCGCTTCGCCCTACAACCGCAATTAACCCTGCCTTTGTGCTTTCCTGAACTTTTGATGCTTAGCATGCTTTGCGTAATACTCCACATCCAGTACCGTGTAATACCCAGCATTTCTACAAAAATGCAGATTTCTTGTAAGTCCCAACTGTAATCGTTATAACTGCGTACATAAAGATCATTCGTCGGACACAATTTTAAAAACCACAAAATAAGAAAATAGAAAATAAAAACTTCACCATAATATTCTGACGACATATAAAGTATTATTGTGATATATAAAAAAACCCAAACAATAAATGAGATAAGTCTTCGAAAGAACATTTTACATACACATAAAAAATACAGAAAGAGAGCAAAAACTGCATTACGCACTCCATTTCCAGAAACATTTAAATTTGTAAAAATTTTTAACATTACTTTTTAATAGGGCAAGTAAAGAAAATTCATCGGACACAAGCGACACACAAACACAGAAACAGACAGTGAACCCAATGATTCCGTATGATACAAAGTCAACGTCGCTACTATTCGATTCCTTTCGCCGCTATCGCCACCACTCACAGTAATCCCCTGTAGGTCGTCGTCTGCTTTGTTGAAGTGGTTTGTAATTGAAAACTTCCTGAACGACCTGGCCACAACGTCAACTCAGGCCGCTTCCATGCCTCTAAAATTCACGTTGCGATGGTTGCTTACTAAACGTTATATTCGCATACAAACTTTTTCGCCGGTTGTTTTTTTCTTGAATTATGTAAACATAGTTACCATCGCCAAAATATTTTTGTATGTATATTGAAAGGACAATGGTAGGAAATTGCAGACGAGTACACGCAAACAGCTTGATTCGAAGGACTAGAAAGATGGCAGCAAGATGGTGACCAAACCGGGCTGCCGATGATGTTCGAGTAGAAATAACAGTTGGTGATGATGTGTATTCACAGAAAAGAAAAAGTCGTGGTGCAAACGAGCGCCGGTGATCATTGCATGCCAATCTCACAAATATCTTTCAGTAACAAATGAGAGTACGGCTTCTCTCACAATATATATATATATATATACATACATGTGTGTAGAAATATGGGCTGGAACTAAAGAAAGCATCGGAAAGCAACGAGGAGATTGTAGTTGGTCATTGAAATAGATGAAGAATGTGTAAAGAAAGAAATCCGAGCAAAATGTCATCAGAGTGGGATCCGAACCCACGACCTCCAAAATACGCGTCTGGTGCGATGAACACTACGCTACCGGCGGGGCTGTTTTCTCCTCCCTTTCTCGGGTATTTAGGTTAGGGTGTTGTGTTTCCTGCGCTGGGAGTTAGTAGTCAGCGCCACTCTTACTAGTCGGGGTGAAGGGGACCTTCTTTTTAACCACCGGGGCATTACTCGAGTGTCTGCGGCATGTCGATAGTGGTCCACCAGCGTTTAACCCTCTTAAGGTACTTATGGCACCAAGACTGCCAATACAGAGGTATTTGCTATGCATGTAGCGCATCAGAATGGGGAATGAGGGCTGGTGTAATTAACACAGAAATAATGGTTGGCAGTCAAGAAACCCTCGGAAAGCAAAGGGGAGACTGAAGTAGGTCATTGAAATATATGAAGAATTTGGATAGAATTGGAAAGAATTCTAAAGAAGAATTTGCTTTCCGAGGCTTTCTTGACTGCCAACCCTTATTTTTGTCTTAATTTTCAAGATCCCCTCATTTCAATTCATATTCGCTACATGCATAGCGAGGGCATGTGTTTTGGAAGTCGGAGTACCGTAAGTAGATTAAGAAGAGTGCGGAGTGACACTTTATTTTTGTTAAGAAGAAAAGAGAGTTGGGGTCTACGGGCCTCCTCCGCACAGGTGCAGTCCCTATTCCGGGACCCCATTGGCCAAGGCCGCCGCTCTCGCCCGTCGAACTAGAGCCCTTTTAGACTCCAGCCCTGAGCAATTGAGCAGGGCTGCCTCCCATTCCTCTCTGGTAGGGGAAGGGCTGGGGGATAACGCAGGGTTGCTCTGGCATGCCCACACCATGTGGAAGGTATTGGACACCTCCTCCCACAGTGCAAACCCCACCCATCTGTTTTATGGTCGAAATGCTTTGCTACTGCAGGACACAAAAACGTGTTCGTCTGCAGGCGCCGCAGTATTAGCTCATCGACTTTGCTCAGACACTTTGCACGGGGTGGGAAAATCCGGTGGTTATCGCAGTAATGCTTTGCAATTTCTCTAAACCGCACACGTGGTTTGCTAATCTCCGAGCCGGCAGAGCATGGGTGAGGCGCCCGGTGGGTAAGCGCTAAGGCAGTCGCGTTCGCGGCCTTGTTACCTCTCAGACTCTGATGCCCCGGAGACAACCCAATTTCTTTAGGTACGGGGTCTACGAACCACACCACTCCTTTTAAAATACTGTAGGCAAAGGATGGTACCGTGCCCACTATATAGCCTTCACAGGCTCGGCCAGAGTCCGTGATTATTGTTCTTCAGTTCGGGTCCGAGGCGGCGAGCGCTATGGCAATCGCCTCGGCTTGAGTGGAGATAGGAGCCCGGTAGGAGAGTCTGTCATATATAATTATTCAGGGAGACGTCGCAGAGGCAATGGAAACAGAGCGTTTCTTTTGGGCTGCAACCAAGAACTCCAGCACCAGAAATGACGATGAGGATGGGTATGAAGAAGAGATGAGGTACGGCATGATGATGATAATTCTCGTGAGAACCAGACGAAGTACAGGATGAATGGGCTACGACAGTACAAGGGCACTTATTTGTGTCTCCTCGAAATGGGCACTAGCGCATCGTACTGATTCATGCTCACACTTTCCCCCCCTTTGCGGAAGCGACCGCCTGGGAGCGGTTTATGAAGGGCGAGGCGTGAACGGTTTTAGCCCGGACACATGCACGATCTCTGTGCCCTGTAGCGGCAATCCCAAGGAGGAGAACAAGACGTGACGCGATAATTGACGGGTGAGGTCACTTCCGGGTTGTTGTGGGGACCAATAAATTGATGAAGGAATTTCTCACACAGTCCTGGCTTGCCAATTGGCGTACCAAGGAGTACGTTGTCACTAGGGCGGAACTGGAGAGCACGATGCCAGGCGTCATATCAAAGTTTTCGGTCTTTTTGGCAGGCTTCCGTGGGCAGGCGAGCAAGGCGACGGCCGTGGACAAAGCGTGAGACAGGCTGTTCAGAGAAGGGGCTTGATGTAGACACGCAGTAAAGAAGGTGGTAACCAGAATAAAAGACGGGTGGCGCCCCAAAACGAGAAAAAATGGCAAATAACCAGTGGTCTTTGGAACAGCACTGTTGTATGCGAATGTAACATATGGGAGAATTGTGTCCCAATTTGAATGATCGGGTCGAATGTACATGAAACTGATGTGAGACAAGGTTTGTTAGAAGCGCTCAGTTAGTTCATTTGTCTGTGGGTGGTATGCGGACGTGGTTTTGTGGACTGTATGAGAGGCTCGGAGAACTTCGAGAAGGTTGGAGAAAAAAGCCCTGCCGCGATCGCTGTAGGGTACTCGAGGGGCGCCATGACGCAAGAGGATGGCGCGTAAAAATAAATCGGCGATCTGAGTAGTACAACCAGAACGAACTGGAGCTGTCTCCACGTACCTTGTGAGGTGGTCTATGGCGGTTACGATCCAGCGATATCCGGAATTCTTTAGAGGTAGTGGACCGTAGAGGTCAATTCCCACAGTGTCGAACAATACCGATGGGCAAGGAAGGGGCTGTAGGAGTCCTGCAGGCGCGGAAGTTGAGCATTTGCGCTGCTGGCTTGGGCCACACGATGCAATGTAGCGGGAAACACAGGTGGCCAGGCCAGGCGAAACAAAGCGGCTCCGGGCGCGATCATACGTCTTATAAAGGCCTACATGTCCAGCTGTGGCATCATCATGTAGGACTTGTAGTATGTTATGGCGGAGGGAGCGTGGCGCAACGGGAGCCCATCTGAAGCCTGAGGGTGTGGTTGGAATAGTGAAGGACTCTGTCTAAAGCCAAACTGCTGAAGTTGATGACGGCAGCGGCTGTTCACAGAGTGTTTGGTTCCGGTAAGGCAGTCAATTACTCCACGGCAGTGGGGATCTAATCGTCGAAGTTTTGCCAAGGCAGACACGTTCTCAGGCGCTATGTGGCTGACAGGGGCGAAAGGAAGTGCCGTGCCACGCGACGTGGTCATAGCTGGAGCTTCGGATGACCCCAGCAGACATCGTGAGGAGGCATCTGCATCAACGTGCTTCCTTCTGGACTTGTAAACGACTGTAAAATCATATTCTTCAGTAGAATATTCCAGGGTACGAGGCGTCAGATAGGTTTTTCGGCGACTGCAACCAGCAGATAGCATGGTGGTCTGTCACCACTGTAAAGGAACGGCCGTATAGGTATGGGCGGAATTTCTGGACCTGACAAACAACAGCAAGACACTCCTTCTCGGTAACTGTGTAATTCTTCTCAGTGGGACTCAGAAAGCGGCTGGCGTAGGAAACAACCCTTTCCCTTTGTTGGTCATCAGCCTGCACAGGCACAGCACCATGACATGTCCACTGGCGTCAGTATGCAGAATAACCGGTTGGGACTCGTCAAAATGACAGATAGAAAGATAGATAGACCGATAGAAACTTTATTGTTCATGGCATGGTGGGTCGAATCAGCCGCCTCCGTCCGGGCAGCCGCTGGGGGCCCTAATGATGTGGGCCGCCAGTTCCCGTTGCTGTTGGAAACTCGCCGCAACAGCCAGTCACTCTCTGGTGTAATTCTGTGGTTGGGTAGGTTTGTAGGGGCACTCGCACATAATGTGGTCGTGAATAGTGGGGACAAGGCAGTGGGGACAGAGTGGGACAGGGTTGTCTAGTGTGCGTTGGAACAGATGGAGCCGAGCGGGTGTACGCAGTGTATATGTTTGCACCTGCCGAATTACTTCTTGCTCCCGAGGGGTAAGCCCAAAATGAAGGGGAGGGAACGTGCGGCGTATGCTTATAATGTCTCTTAAGGAGGGGAGCGGAGGGAGAGGACAAAGATTTATGTCGCGATCGTTGACATGGGCCCAGAGGAGAGCTTCGCGGGCAAGGAGATGAGCACGTTCGTTCCCTGCAACGCCTGCGTGACCAGGTATCCAGTGCACGCGAAAAGGCCCTTTAACTTTGTTGAAGAGGACAGTGAAGAGGAGAAGGCAAGACCCTGAGCCAGGTGGTAGCAGGCTGGCTTTGAATCGGTGTAGATATTGGTCGTGCGCACGGGGGATGTGTTGTCAGCAGCGGCAAAAGCGATAGCGAAAAGTTCGGCTTATTCTGGGGATGTGCAGCGTCGAGTGATGGAGTAGTGAGTACCCCCTGAAGTGATAAAGGCGACCGCACCGAGGTTACCTTTAAATGCCGAATCTGTGAATGACAGAGTACTGAACCAGAAGTAAGTGTTTTCATTTAACCTTTGGAAGGCCTGTTCACATTCATCAGGCCACATAAAGGGTGTTCCGGAGCGCATGAGCTTGTTGACGGGGGAAGCATCAGCAGCAAAATACCTGAAGAAGCGACGCCAGTACGAGGCCACACATAAGAAGCTGCGCAGATTCTTTTGTTGTAACGGGCGCGGAAAGTTGATTACTAAAGCAATTTTCTCAGGATCACGCCGAATACCGTCCTTGCTCAATACGTGCCCCGAAACATTAATGCTTCGACTAGCAAAGTGGCACCACTTAGTGTTGAGCTGAAGCCCTGCATTGAAAAGAAAGGTGAGAAATTCATCCAGTCGCATTAGGTGCTCAGCAACACTTGAATTCAAGATAACGATGTAGTCGAGAAAACAAAAGCATGTTTTTCCCTTGAAACCACGGCAGACAATGTCCACTATTCGTTTAAATGTTGAGGGGCGTTGCAAAGCGGAAATGACAGGACGTTAAATTCATAGAGCTCGTCGGGGGTGGCGAACACGGTCTTCTCTTTATCGTCCTCATGCATGGCGATCTGCCAGTGCCTCGAGCGCAGATCAAGACTTGAGAAATATGCGGCGCGTTGTAAGCAATCTTTGGCGACATCAATCTATGGCATCGAGTGAAAGTTCTTTCAGGTAATTTTGGTCAATGAGCGATAATCGACGCAAAATCGCACCGATTCGTCCTTCTTCTGCACTAGCACAACCGGAGAAGACCACGGGACTATTGAAGGCTGAGTCATGTTCCGCTGATGCATTTTGGTAACGTTGTCACTGATAACTTTCTTTCTTATTAAGACAAACGGTAAGGACGGCGGTGAATAATGCGAGACCCGTCGGGTTGCGATAAGATGCGCTGCCAACGCCGTCTTACCCAGTACGGTGCAATTAGAGTCGAATAAAGATTTCTGTATCTTCAGAAGCTGCAGTAACGACTCAGTTTCCGCCGGGGAAATTTCAGAGCTCATTGTGGCTGTCAGAGCAGAGTCAGGAGAGTTGGAATTGAGATGAGTAGGAGATGAGACCGCACAGAGAGCGAAAATACAGGCGGCAGCAGAGCCAGCAACTCTAACAATTGTGGTTCGGCGAGGTAGGATCATTGGCTCACGATTGATGTTAACTACGATAAAAGCAGCAGTTCCCTGTGAAAAGCGCACGAGACTGGGAGCGATTACCAGCCCTTTGGGAAGAAAGCGAGGAGAGGAATGATGAGAATGTCACCATCGCAAAACTGATTCGAACTAACCGAGATGATGTTCTCACTGCCATGAACAAGGACGTAATCCGCGCTGGCTAATAAGCGCTGTTGCGGCGCGTCATCAATAGTTGAATAATCCGTTTCCTTCAGTTACATGTCTTGGCGATGACAGGATATAATAGCAGATACCGACGACAGGAAGTCCCAACCTCAAATGAGCTCATGGGCGCAATACGGCAGTACCGCGCACTGTAAGTGGTGCCGAATTCCATCGGTGAAACACAAACTGTAGAATATCCGGTAGGTTCGATGGCACCTTGGTTCGCATTACATAAAGAGGGCCCAGTGTGCGGAGGTTTCACTTTGCGCAGTTCCAAAATGATTTTTCATCAACCGCTGGCATACTGGCTCCTGTGTCCGCTAGTGCATCAACAATAACACCTTCTACATGGGCTCTTACAGTGTTCGAGGGTCTGTCTGGAGGAGTTGTCGATTGTCCCACTAGTGCAGTTCTCCCTCCAAAATTTGCAGGAGCTAGTTTTTCTAGTTGGTTTTAGTAGCGTGGGTGGCAGGATGGAGGGGCGACAAAGGATGACGGTACGGTGAAGGCGAGCGGCGGCGTGCAGGACGATGACTAGAAGGCACGAGTGCCCCTTGAAGCGACGATGGGTGGCGCACAGGGGAAACGTGTTCGGTACGCCGATAGCCATAGGGAAACCGGGAGCAGCCACGTTCGAACGGGGCGTAGAAATTTTGGTCGTCTTGGTGATGCCGACGGGAGAAACAAGAAATGTGGCCCCTCATCCCACAATAGTAGCACACTGGGCCATCTCCAGGAAGCCATTGATGGCCCGGTCGCGTGGAGGTGAAATAATGCGGGGAAGCAGGTGCTGCGGCAATCGCTGTCACAAGGGCCTGCAGCGAAGATGGCTGAGCTTGCAAGGGTGGTTTGGCCGCAATCGCAGAGTAGGACGGCGCGTAGACGGTGGCCAGGGGAGGGGTCGTGGCGAGTAGACTGCGTGTAGACGGTGGCGAGAGGAGGATGCGCGGGTGAATATCCCGTCATGGATGTTAGCGACTCCCTGAGAATATCTCGAAGCTGCGGTGGGGTAGTGTGACAATGGTCACGCCACAAGCAAGGCGAGTCATGTTGCTGCAGTTCTTCGAGGATGATCGCGCGAATGAGACTGCGCCGGTCCGAGTCCCCATAATGATGAGAGGCGCAGGCCTCCTGGCGAAGGCGAATAGACAGTAGTTGGTCCTGCTGTTGACAAATCTTGCGGATATCACTTACGCTTGCAGGATTTTCCACAGCCAGAGCGTAAAGGCAAAAGGACAGATACCGTTCAATATATGATGCACCTTGTCAGCCACTAGCATAGTTTCATACACACGACGACAAAGGAAGACGTCCTAAATGTATGAGGCGAATATCTCATCAGAGCGCTGAATTCTAGAGGCAAGGTTTTGTCTGTCTACGTCGGCGCGAATGAACGGCGTGCCAAAAATGTTTCGAAGCTCCTGAGTAAATCTGGCCCAGTCGGTGATCGTGTGTTCGTTGTTACAGAACCATGTCTTGTGTGCGTCGTGCAGGGAGGAGTTGCTTCGAAGCTTGAATGCGTCAACCCACCGATTAAAGCGGCTGACCCTATTATAACTATCCAGCCAGTTGTCAATATCCTCACCTCGCAGGCCAGAAAAACATGGCGGATCGCGTTTGTGGCTGGTTATGGTAAGCGCAGCAGGCACAGCCGCTGACGCTCCGGGAAGGCTGTTCCCGCTCTCGAGCTGCATCCCGAGAGGCAAGTGCCTACCGGAACGCAGCTCCAGGTTAGCGACTGGGAAAGACAGAGGACGGGACCGAGGTGCACCTCTACCACTTGAGGGAGACGTCAAGGGCCGCCGTCACCAAGAAAAGACGTCGCATAAGCAGTGGAAACAGCGCGTGTATTCTTAGCTGCAACCGAGAACTCCACCACAAGGAATGAGGATGAGAATGGGTATGAAGAGGAGATGAGGTACTGCATGAAGATGATAATTCTCGTGAGAAACAGACGTAGTACACAATGAATTGGCCGCGACAGTAAAAAGGCCCGGGCATTTTTCCATGTCTCCTCGAAGTTAGCAATAACACATCGTACAGACTGTCTGCTCTGGCAGTCTTGGTGCCATTGGAAGCTTGAGAGAGTTCAACGCTGCTCGACTACTCTTGACATGTCGTAGACACTTGAGTCAAGGCCCGGGGGTTAAAACAAAGGTCCCCTTCACCCCGAGTAGTCCTAGTGGTGCTGGCTACCACCCCCAAGCACAGGAAACAAAAATACCTTAACATAAATACCCCATAAAGTGGAGCGGAAAATTGCCCCACCGGTAGCGCAGTGGTCATCGCACCAGACCGGTATTCTTGAGGTCGTTGGTTCGGATCCCGCCTGGCGGGCATTTTCTCTCAACTTTCTTTCTTTTTTTCTTTCTTTCTTTTTTCCCAAATTCTTTATCCATTTCAATGGCCCACCACACCCTCCACTTTGCATTCCGAGGTGTTCTTGACTGCCAACTATTATTTCTGTCTTGTTTTCAAAGAGCCCCTCATTTCTTATTTTGATTCGCTATATCTATATATACATACACACAAATTTATATATATATATATATACATATATTATATATATATATTTAAATATATATATAAAAATATATATATATATATATATATATATATATATATATATATATATATATATATATATATATATATATATATATATATATATATATGTGACGTAGCTAAAGAAACGCAGCTGTCTTGAAGGAAATGCAAAGTTATGGGGGTGAACTTGCGCTTCTTGACAACACAAAGAATAAAGAGGTGGCGTAACAGCATTCAACAAATTTACATGCGGGGACTGGTGCCAGTAAATCTAATACAGCTGCGTGTGCTCTAGAGGCATTTATCTTAAGGAGCGAGTGTTTATTGAATCATCGAATTACACCCAGAACACTTTAGATCAAAGAAGGTTATTTCAGGCTTGTGACTTTAGTATGAAACACTCTCCCAGTAAAAAGAACAAAAAACAACTATGGCATAAAAATTGACGACTGGAACGTGAGCTCCGCTTGTCACAGAGATAACACCGCCCCTCGCCGCTGGGCAGTAAAAATAATAATACATAAATACACGAAACCGATGCATTGTTCGCCGCAGTACCCTCCCTCTAAGTGTGCATCGACCCGATGCAAAACTGAAAGGACAAAGTGAACAAACACACAAAGTCCGTAGTCTTGCGTCTTGCGTAGTAAATGTTTAGGCGAACCACGTGGACTCCTTCAGGGCCAACTACGTTGTCATGATTGGCTGCAGTCACCGACGGGATCCCCCGTAGGCACGTTGGCCAACACGTCGTAGAATCTCGTAAGGTCCAAAATACTCTTGGAGAAAATTCTCCCTCAGTCTATGTCTTTGGATGGAAGCCGAAACCCACACACGATCCCCTTCGTGGTACTCGGCGTCTCGGCGTAGGATGTTGTTGCGTGCGTCTCTACCAGCTGCTGGTGCGTTGTACGAGCTCAAGCGAGCTGGCGGACGTCCTCAGCAGGGCGAAGCCATCCTTGTAAATTGGCGCTGAGGTCGTCGTCTTCAACGTGCGAAAGCATGGCGTGAAGCATAGTAGTCGGCCGTGTTGCGTAGACGGGCTCCGCGCCATCTGCGTAGGTCTCTGGGTAGCAGTGTTATAGGCAAACAGGATATACGGGAGCACTTCGTACCAAGGCTTATGTAAACGTCGACGTACATAGGAAGCATATCCGCCATCCTGTTTTCATGCAGATTCTCTGCAGAAGCTTCGTGTAATAGGCTGTTTGGTGGTCTGTGATTAGTACTTCAGGGGCTACATGTCGCAGCCCAACTTGGCTTACGAAGAACTTCGTGACGTCTTGTGCACTCTCCCGGGGAAGAGCTGCGATCTCGGCTAAGGTGTCATGTAGTCTGTCGCTACGACAATTCACTTGTTCTCGGGTCGAGCCATAGGACGCGTGCCAAGAAAGTCCATTCAAATCTGTTGGGAGGGCTTCGAGGGGACCGCGAAGGGATGGAAAAGTCCGGCGGAAGTCGTCGGAGGTGTGTTTCATTGCTTGCAGTCACAGCAGCTCCGGATGTAGCCGGACACATCGGTTTGGTTTTAGGGTGGGGGAGTAGTACGTCTCCTTGACTTTTCCAGTAGGGCGACCAGTGCCGACATGTAAGGAGGACACATCGTCGTGCATGCTTCAAAAATTTTGTCACAAAGGCCTGCGTAAACGACAAGAAGATAATTCGTTCTCATTCTAAGGTTGAAATTTTTCTTTACAAGGATGGAGTTTTTGATGCTGAATGCTCGTATTTTGCTTTTGAATGCCCTAGGCACGGCGACGTTCCGTCCTTCAAGGTAGTCGGTCAAGGAGCGCTCGTGGTCGGCACGCCGCTGGGCGGGTAGTTCGCTCTCTGAAATGACTCCGAAGAACGCTGTG
>NW_027526233.1:82085637-82374092 GCF_048455015.1 Haemaphysalis longicornis | reverse complement strand
GTTGATAAGCACCAACAGAAGGTATAAAACACTAACCGGAAGGGAATATTTGGTAAGGTAGTATTTGATCACTCACTCAAATGAGATTTCAGGCTTGCGCAAAAAAAAGTGAATACAAATGCCTTATTGGGTATAAACAGCCACGGCTTGCAAGATACGTGACGTTATGTAACGTTCCCTGCGATCCGACACGAATGAATGCATGCTCTGCAGCCATCCCTAGCAGAAAATGATGCTACTTGCATTCGGCATTTCTCTGAGAGTGCGGTTGTGCGGAAGGGTAATTTTGCTGGATTGTAGGGAAGGGCTGCTAAATGTCGAAGAGGTGCACGCTAGTAATAGATGCAGAAGCTTCTATTTTACCGTTGGCAATAGTCCCCCAGCAACTGAGTGCAAGAATAGAAAAAGAAACGTCTACTACCGGAATAACGCCCCGAAATACACGGAAAGTAGCCCAGTTTATGAAATGGGTCATACAAGGGCGAGTACACTTTTGTTTCTTTGTCGTAAATGACGTCGAACTACTCGGGTAAGGTTACGCACGAACAGTGGAGACGAAGCTATGTGTCGAAGTGAGTGTCGGTGTCCAATGTTCAGAGGAGCGGCGCGCGCGTATAAATGAACTTAGGGCGCCCGAACTCTCGCAGCCACCCACTTTATTGGACAGATATTAGCGCTGCTGTGTGTACACTTAAATTGAATCTTGCACCGTGCTTTAAGTAACGTCTTAATACCAACTTACCCCCAATACGTTCATGGGCTTCACCACGTTATGGCTGGGTGGTGATGACGTTCTTCTCTTATACGCTTCTTTGGCTTTAATGTTCTGGACATCAAAGAAAGTCGGTAAATCCATTTACCTGGCTGATATTTGTGTGGCTGCTTTCATTCATTTCCAGCACGCTAAAGAGGATGACCGTTCCAAGTTCATGAAGAAGCATCCGCGGAGGTGGTGGCGCTGGCAGCCAACATGCCCAAAATGTGTGACTTTTATGGGGTTTTAAATCTAGCTGAAGGGTCCACAGACGCGCGTCATGAGCCCTGGAGCATGGAAGGAGGCGATGCTTGCCACAGCAGCCCATTCTGCCAAGAAAACTCGGATGAAGCAGCAACACCGCCGAAATATTGGAAACGCGGGAAACAGGAGACGAAAAGGTGGCTGCAGCATTGCAATAGGCATGGTCGATGTGCGACATTCTCCGCTCGCTTACGTATGTCCCTGACAGAGCAGTTGACCGTGATCCAGCTGTTTTTCGAATACTCAGAACCGGTGGTTGTATTCCGGCTTCACGATTTACAATTCCATGTGAAATTTTTGCACTTATGCGGGGGTTTTCGTTTCCGACCGTCTGATCGGGTATTCAAGTTTTGAAATAGGCACTTTAATTCCAAGCGTCTTTTTCGGAATTTGTGAAATGGCGAAGTTGAAGCAAGCGCTTTCCCCAGTTACCTACCTCTCCATCTGTGACTAATGCAAGTACCAAAATCCTCGAGCATACACTGTACATTCGCCTTAGCCCACACTGCCATAACGAGGTACAATAATTAGCTCACACTTGCACCTCCGGTAGCCCAGAAAGTTTATGCATCCTTCAAACTTGCTCCCGTGAGCAGTTGTCTTTCCTCATTCGTAGTGGGTTTTGATTCCCGCTGTCAGCCATGAGTGCTCCGCTTCAAGCTTGACTGTGGGCGTGTTTATTTCAGTGATATTGAGTAAGCCTATTAATATTTCACGTGTTTGACTTTGAAGTGTGAGCCAGTAACGTATCTAGCATAAGGTTTTGCATCCCGGCTTCTTTAGAGAAGTATTCAAATGATTCATGCTATCTTTTTTATCACGTGGATCATCCCGGCGAAGATGAAAGCAGCTTTGACGGGGCATCATAATAATGAATCGTACTACCATTGTCTCTGAAGAAAACAGTATATGACCTGCTTCATCTTGCCGGAGGTCACGTACGTGGCAGAAGATTAGAGGCTCACTAAAAGGGATGAAATTATGTTCAGGGCGACCCAGCGAGCAATGGAGCGGAAGATGATAGGTGTAACATTAGGGACAAGGGAGAGAGGAGTGGGTCAGGGAACAAACGTGTGTTAAGTACATATTAGTAGAAATTAGGAAGAAGACTTTTTTGGCGGCAGGGCATGTAATGCGAAGTCAAGATAACCGATGGTAACTAGGCGTACAGTGTGGATGCCTAACGAAGGCAAGTCTGGCCGAGGGTGGCCGGAGGTAGATGTGCAGATGAGTTTAAAAAGATTGCGGGGATGAATTGGTCGCAGTTAGCACAGGACCAGGATATTTAGAGATTTATGCTAGATGCTTTGCTTTGCAATGGCCGTAGATAGGCTGAAGAGGATGATGATGATGACCATAATGATTGCTCAAGAGTTTGACGCGTAGTTGAGAAGAACACAGGTGGAAACATTATCAAGGCATTTACAGGGCATTGTACTATACATAGTTAATTAAACTCCAAACTCACTGAATGGACTCATAAATAGCATGAGCATATGAAACTCCACGTGCAACTCTTGTGGCTGAGAGTGCAAAAATATCAGCCTATCAAGCTTGCCCGTGACTGTGTCTTAGCCGAGAGATGCAAGTTTTCTGCTGTGCTCAACCTTCGGAAACGTACTACAGAAAGCCGAAACGTCTGGGTCTGAATGTGGCCACGGTAGCACAAACACTCAAACCCATTATTTGTGACCAGAAAAGCTGGTATTCCCGCCATGTGTGTGCTGCTGTTTGTCCTGCCTAACGAAACAGCAAATGGGCAATATTTTTAAGGCCTAGAATGAAACGAATTAATTTTACTGTGCGTGTTGTGGCTTTAGGATAGCCGTTTTTATTCTTCTGTTGAACCGGAGCAAGTGGAATAAAAGTTTATTCATTCCTATAAAAGGAAAACGAAGCGCTGGATGATCTGAAGTGTATTAGCGCTCACCATCAAGGGTGGATGGCGTCCCTAGTCCAGGATACCATGGCCCTCTCCTGCTTGTCTGGCCCAGATCACCACACCGCGCTGGACATCGAGGGTCTCACTGGACAGCAGGGCCTCCCGCTGCACCGTCGATGGCGCAAGGACCTCTTTGAGTTCCATCACACCTTTGCACTCCTACAACATATGGTAGAGAGTGTTGGGGGTGCCGCATAATAGGCAGCCGTAAAAGTACAGGCTGGTGATGAATCATGTGCAACTGTGAGGCGTGTGGAAACAGTTAGTGTGGAGTCTTCTTAACTCAGTTGCTTCTTCTTTGGTGAGTTGTGGATGAAAAAGTGGATAATTCCGTCTGCTCAATCTGCAATGTTCTAATATGTCCCTGGTGCGTAGTGGAATAGGTTGGAACATCGGGGGGGGGGGGGGGGGGGCAGGGAGAGAAGCGAATTGGATAGCCGTGGTTGCCTGGTGGGAATGATCTGTGGGCAGCGGCATGAGCCGCCATATTACCCTTCAGAAACTCTTGCCCCTTGTCCACACGATTTATATGTCCGGCACATCTTCCTCTTTTTGATCATTGAGCTTCAGGAGTATATTAAGCGCTACTGTGGAGACGAGACCCTGCTGAAAATTTCTGGAGGCTGTTTGGGAGTCTGCGATTATATTCATGCGAGCTTGGCTTTCAAAGATGGTTGGCTTTCTGTGTTTTTTTTTTTGCTGTTGGTCACGGTTATCGCGTGTGCTGTATGGTTTGCACGTGAATATCTCGCGGAGTCTACGTACCTGGTTGCATATAGCAGAGTGTACGTCCCTCGTTCCTCGTTTCATTACCATAGGCTTTTTTTAGTGCCTTTACCCTGGCATTTTTCCTTTATTTGTTGTAAAGAGGGTGCATGTTGCGAGGCATATCGGAAACCATGATGTACTCTAACAGACAAACTGGGATGTGCCTTTATTGGGTTTGGGAATCGAAAATTCACCTCATGCCCGAGACAGCGTAAAGTAGCGTAAAAGTAACGGCATGATAACTGAGCCCCGTGTGGTGCCTTTTGTGGGACCTGGAATTTGTCACACCGAAGCTTTCCACGGCCCACTTTTCTCCTTCCGAGACCAAAGGAGGTAGCGAACGTACCTATAGGCCCTCACCCCACATTGCGAGTGTTCAGTAGTGCGAGTCTTTAATTTCTTCAGTATGGCCCCGTGCAACACATTGTGCGACACGTTATCAAACGCACTTTTAACACCAAGCGCCAGGATGACGCTTTTTATTGACGTGCTTATGTTGTCAATGACGTGTTCTTTGATCTGTAGCAGAATATCTTGCGCCGATAACTATGCCCGAAAGCCGTGCGTGGAGTCGGGGATCCTTATTTTGTTGTTGTGCTCCATGGGAAGGGTTAGTTGATCCAGAACCATGTACTCCACGGGTTTCAGTACCCACGATGTCAATGAAATCCTCCTGAGGTTAGCCAATCCGATAGGCTTGTTTGGCTTTAGAAATATGGTCACATTGGCATGCTTCCACACCGCCGGTATACGTGCACTCTCCCATATGTCGTTTTTTCTGTTTAGAAGATCCTCCTTGACGTTTTCGGGGATATTGCGAAGTATTATGTTGGTAATCGTCTCTGCTCCTGGAGCAGTTTTCCTTGTGATCTCGGCTTTGGTGAATGGTGGGTCAATATCGAGGTTCGGTACACCTACGTGATCAGGGTGGGAAACGGATAAAATCTGGTCGTGCTCACCAACGAGTTTCTTTTTGCCGCCGTAATAATATCCTCTTCAGTACCCGGGAAATTGTGGATGAGGCACTCAATTTGTCGTCCTGTCATGTTTTTGGATCCAGTGTTGGGGATGAGTGACTTTAGAATATTCCACGTTCTTTGGGTACTGAGTGTCCCCTGTAAACGTTCACACAACTGGTTCTAGTTTTGCCTTCCCAGCTGGCTAGCGTACTCCTCTGCTTGATTTGTTAAGAGGGCAATGCGTTTATGTTGCTTCTTGTTAAAATTTTGTTTTTTCCACCTCTGTGTAAGGCAGCGGCGATCCTGCCAATTATTTAAGAGGTCGAGGTGTACTTCTGGATTTTGAGCTGTTGATTGGATGTCTTTTTGTGAATTTGTTGGATTTTGCTACCAGTTTTGTGGTCTATTCTTCGAGATACTGGTCTTTGTTTATTAATTGTGTCTAATTTTCATGTCTGAAGTGTTCACGGTGTGTAATTTTTGCATTTCTTGTTTTTGCGGGTATTCGCCCGTACAGAGACCTCGGTTTACGGAGTTTTTCAATCGATGCCCCTCGACGTAGACCTGGCCAACGAACACGCGATATCGAGGACTACCTGACAAACCAGCGCGCAGAACTACAGACGTCCCGTCGTTCCTCCCGATCGCCGTCTCCACGTCGAAATGCAACGAACCATGCTGGTACCAACAGTGCGCGATCACCAAGTCCAAGTCGGGAAAACTAGGCGCAGCGGCCTCTTCAGGCGGGGTCAGTGACGGCGGAGAACGATCAAGAGTTTCCATCGTTATCAGTGTCGACGCAGAGTTCAAACACGACGACAGGTGCCGACGGGAAAAACACGTCCTTAGGTATGTATGTTGACATCTACGGCCGGTGCGTATACGCGGTAGTAGACACTGGCGCCTTCTACTCCATTCTAAGTGGTAGGTTGGCGACGATTTTGAGCAAGGTGACGACGCCATGGACAGGAGCGCAAATTTGCACAGCTGGAGAAAATATTCTTACACCAATCGGCATGTGCACGGCCCGAGTAAAGATTCATGAATCAACGTTCGTCGCAAGTTTCCTTTTTCTGCGGGATTGCTCTCGAGGCCTTATTTTGGGTATGGACTTTCTCTGGGAACACGGTGCCTTCATTTACTTTCGAAAGTGGCGGGTCTCTTTTGCTACGGAACTAGCGACAGGGCAGAACGATGGTGACTACCGGCCAGTCCTTCGCATAACGGATGATATCGTTACCATACCACCGCGGTCAAGCGTCTTTGTTTAGGTTTCGTGTGATGAAATGCCGGACGGTGAAGCAGTCGCTGAGGGCAATCTGTCGCTGCTCTTCAGGCAGGGAGTATGCATCCCAGGAGGCGTCCTCCAAGTGCAGCAAAAAAGAACAAGTGTGCTTGTGATGAATTTTAGCAAAGAGCACCGGCATCTTTTTCGGGATACTGCCGTAGCCCACATTCAGAAAATTACACGGCTTGCCCACTGTTTCACGCTTGGAAAAATCGCGACGGTGACAAATGAAAAAAACCAAGACGCGCATTCAACCGATAATATCGGCTTCAATCCTGACCTTTCGGAAGATAAGAAGAAACTGCTGAGAAAACAGTTATACTAGTTTCAAGACTGCTTCTCTCGCTCATCGAACATTCGTCTGAAGACAATGACAAAACACCGCATAATTACGCATGAAAATACGCAACCCATACGGCAGCAACCGTATCGCGTATCTAACAAAAAGCGAGAAGCTATTCAAAAGCAAGTGGAAACAATGCTTGACGATGACATTAATCAATAAACGAACAGCCCATGGTCATCGCCAGTTGTCCTCGTAAGAAAAAAAGACGGAACTCTATGCTTTTGCGTCCATTACCACAAGCTGAACCGTGTGACCAAAAAAGACGTCTATCCCCTACCAGGCATAGATGACTGTTTGGACAAACTTCAGTGGGCCAAGTACTCTGCGTTCATCGACTTGAGAAGTGGCTACAGCAGATCGAAGTCGACGAAAGGGACTGGGAGAAAACCGCTTTCATCACGCCGGATGGACTTTACGAGTTTAAGGTGCTCCATTTCGGCCTCTGCTCTGCCCGAGCAAAATTTCAAAGAATGATGGACACTGTACTCACCGGTCTCAAGTGGCAGACATGCCTTGTGTATTCAGACGACTTCGCAGTTTTTTCCACCACGTTTGACGAGGCAGTGTGCAAGGCCGGCCTTCCGCTAAAACCCGAACAATGCCACTTTGCATTTACAGAGCTTAAGTTCCTGGGACATATCGTCAGCGCCGAAGGAATACGACCAGACCGAGAAAAAACAGCTGCCGTTGCCTCTTTTATCGCAACTCCAGATAAAAAGGCTTTCTGGAGTTTTCTTGGCCTCTGCACCTACTACCGCCCGTTGATTAAGGGCTTCTCCAAAATTGCTGAGCCACTTACCCGGCTTACAAGAGACGACTTTCCGTTCTGTTGGCAAGATGAGCAGGAGGAAGCCTTCAACGAGTTGCGCCGACGCATGCACGCAGCTCCTGTGCTGGCGCATTTTGATGAAGACGCAGAGACTGATCTTCACACGGACGCCAGCATTATCGGACTGGGTGCTGTGGTCGTGCAACGGCAAGACGCCATGAAAGAGTAATAGCTGACGAGAGCCGTACCCTTTCGCGTGCCGAGTCAAACTACTCCACAACCGAAAAGGAGTGCCTCACAGTAGTGTGGGCCATTAGAAACTTTCGCCCCTATCTTTACGGAAGCCCATTTAAAGTGATCACGGACCATCATTCCGTTCCCTGGTTAACAAATCGCAGCGATCCATCAGGCCACCTTGCTCGTTGCAGTTTACGACTGCAGGACTTTGATTTCACCATCGTTTAAAAATCTCGTCGCAAACACCAAGACGTTGACTGCCTATCCCGGGCGCCTCTCGAACAAGCCAGTGAGGAGGCTAATGAAGACAGTGCTTTCCTGGGTGCCGTAAGCGTTGCCGATATGGCAAGGAGACAGCTAGGCGACACTGAGCTTCGCGCCGTTATTGACCATCTTGAAGGCAGACATGACACCTCACCGCGACACCTGCGCGAGGAGTGCATTTGTTCTACTTATGGTACGGCGTTCTCTACAAAAAGAACCCGGAATACAGTGACATACGCTATCTCCTGGTCGTGCCAAAAGACCTGCTCGGCGAGGTCCAATTTGCCTGCCAGGATGAACCCACGTCGGGTCATCTGGGATTCACGAGAACTCTATAGAGTCCGCCAGAAATATTATTGGCCAAAACATGTGGGCAGTGTCAAGCGTTACGTGGAGACATGCCGTCAATGCCACCGCAGGAAACCTCCTTGATTAAAACCTGCGGGTTTCTTGCACCCCATTTCACCACCTGCAGCACCTTTCGACCACATAATCTTGGTCCTACTAGGACTTTTCCCTCTGTCTTCATCGGGGAAAAATGGATTGTTGTGGCAACAGACTACTTGACACGTTACGCCGTGACAAAAGCGCTACCTAAAGGCACTGCCAGCTAAGTAGCAAATTTTTTTCTACATAACGTTGTGCTACAACACATCGCTCCATAAAAAGTTTTCACGGACAGGGGAGCAGCCTTCACAGCGAAGCTGATGCGAGATGCCTCCGACTAAGTCACACGACGTACCGCAAAACGACAGCCTACCACCCCCAAGCAAACGCGTTGACGGAAAGGCTAAACAAGACTATTGCCGACATGATTTGAATATATGTCGACGTCCAGCGTAAAACATGGGACGAAGATTTACCCTATGTGACGTTCGCCTGTAATACTGCAACGTAAGATATCACCCGCTTCCCTCCGTTGCGCTTAGTTTACGGCCGTGAGGCTCGAACGATGCTGGACGTGATGCTAACATGCGACAGTGACAAGGAAATTGATACAGAAGCTCAAGTGTTCCCCCAGCATGCAGAAGAAAACCCGCCGGCTGGCACGACACCACATCTACCGCCAGCAAGTCACCGATACGACGCGCTATGACTCGCATCGCGGGGAGGTAAACAACAGCCCAGGTGAACACGGGTTGGTCTGGACTCCAATCCGCCGCCCAGGTCTTTCAGAAAAGCTACTGCACCGCTATTTTGGACCTTAAAAGGTGCTTCCACGTCTCAGCGATATAAACTACGAGGTTATTCCAGACGGGACTGTGCGAACTAGGCGCCAACCCCGAAGTGAAATAGTTCATGTGGTGCGAATGAAACCGTACTTCTCGCGCAAGTCCAACCGGCAGCTGCTGATGTGTTTTACTACAGTGTGAATACTTTTCTGCTCAACAAGTGAATGCCAGTCTTTTTTTTTCTGGCATAGGATTGCCACTTTTGTGTTGTATACGATAATGACTTTTCCGTCGCGTTGTAACCCCGCCGGTGTTCAGTAATGTGCTGTCCCATTATGGCCTTTTGTGTATTCGAGGCATCGAGCCGATGCGTCTTTTTGGAGAGGGGAGCATTTGCACATGGACTAGCGCAATGCGCGTCGCACCAGCCCGTCCTCTTCTAGTCCCGCAGCGGGATCGCGAGCGCTCTGAGGTGAAGGAGGTCGCGTGAGCACGCGCTGAGATGTCTAGGAGAAGAAAAAGACGAGGAGGATCACGCGGGCGCAGTTGGGCAGTGCTTCGCCACGTGAACGACACGCTGGTTCTTTTTGTCTTGTTTTGTGCACAAGTTCACTCCTAATAAACGTCATTTGGTCAATTGCATTCGTTCGTCCGTGACAACATCTCTAATCTATAAGAAGAAGCTACCCCTAAATGTGTTTGGCAAACCCCGCATTACACAGGATATTGCATACATTACCGCACACATACTAATGCTTCCGATCAACTCAACCCTTAAACACGATCGGAATGGCGTTCTAGAATGGTGGAACAAATGGCTTTGCACACTTAGCACCAAGTAATGCAACTTTTTATCTCACCCGCGCAGTGACTGAGTGGCTATGTCCTTGTGCTGCCGAGTACAATAACACGGGTTTGATATGCGGCCGCGGGACTTGCTCTATATATGAAGGCGAAAAGCAACAAAACTCCTATGTTTGAGATTTCGGTGCACTCTAATGCTCCCCAGCTGGTCATAATTGATCCGGAGCCCTCCACAAAGGTGCACCTTATCGCCTGTGTAGCGTGGTAAATTCAAAACCCGGCAATCACACAATCGTGTCCTTCTATGGCGCGCAAAAACTATTTACTATTTTTACAAATTCACTAACCCACCTGTAAAAACAGGGCAGTATTTCAAATATTCAGGTGTCACGCTGTCCGCCGATCTAACTATAAATTCGCATGCTACAAACGTTATTGTATTACTAAACCAAATATTAGGATACATGAAACACCTACTGCGTTGCGGACCACAACACAAAAATACTGCTGGCATACACGTCTCTCATCACTGCAAAATTTGAATTCGTGTAAGCTACTTGAAGTTTGCCTCAAACTAAAATAATAAATGACGTCCACTCCATTCAAACGCTCTCCCGATTCATGCATTCATTATATTCCTATGATGTTAGCGTTTCATCTTTAAAAGCCATATCAGGATGACCACCACTTTTCTTTTGACGCCGCAATGCCACAATTTATGTGTTTCACAATCTGCCTCATTCGTTCCTCAAACACCCACCATAGAACATCCCACCGACGCACATTTCGCACAGCACCAGCCACACACACCAAGTTTCTCCTTTAGCAACATAGAACTGTATCTTCTGGGATTCGTTCTTTTTCGGTGCTGCGCAGGATGGAATGACCTTTCAAACCAGCTGGTAGTGATCACCTCCCCATCAACCTTCAACAAAAATATAACCATTACTCTCTGCCAGTGATAAGTTCTGGCAGTGTTTTCATACCCTGTATATTGCCCCCTTACGTGGCAAATGTTGTTTATACCACTTATTTCCACCCCTAATGTAATACCTCTTTTTGTTGCCTTCATGAACAATTATTATGATGATGATGATTGACTTTCGATGGTGAAGGAACTGTTAGAGATCTCTGTTTGACAAGGATTTGAATTGAATGCTGAGGATGACTCCCGTAAAACAGGCCTTTTCGAGGGTTTTGTCTATGGTAAGTTCCTCAGGCTGCCCATGCAAAACATGGTACTTCGCCCAACTGAAACGTATTCATATATCACTCGGGTGAGATTCGTACGGGGCCCTTGCAGATTGCGCTGCGGTGCGATTGAAGGCAGTGCAAGGTAGCGTGGTAGAGCACACGGATTTACATGTGACGTAACAATTTAAGACAGCAAAAAAGGACCCGCCGTGTGATCTAGTCCCCGCCTTCGAGAATACCTTCGGTGAGAAATGCACCGGGAAGCGCGAACACGCGAGCACTAATTGCCAAAAAAGCATTCAATTTAGGGTGATGCTACACTTTAAAATTTAATTGAATGTCTCATTTAGCAGGACTAACGACCATACAGTTAGTGCAGAAATTTATTTTAATGTAGCGGTCCACCGCACATATTCGTAGTGGATGATGATCGTCCTAAACACATCATCGGTCCCGTAAAACTACAAACATTAGCCTTTCCTGGAGTGTGTGTACTTCGCATACAGTGTCTGTAGAATTTTTGAAAATATAATAACCTTAACGCAATGTGCAAGCTGGACGCCGTATTTTTTGCAAAGAATAATTGATTACGATAGTGGTGTCTGTCGCATCACGATGAGGGAAAGAAGAAACCTTAGCAAGCGCCTTTTCTTAATATTCTGAACAAATCACACCAAAACAGCAATTCGTATGGATCCCCTCGCTACTACACACAAAAAGGAGAGTAGATTCTTCACGCTTTCCTTCTTTTCTCCATGAATAAAAAAATTTTTCCCAAGATGCAAATAACACAGACTGAATGGTACTCGACCCACCGTCTTGGCGCTCGCAGATGCGAGGAAAACCGAGCATACTTAAGTTTCTCTGTGTTCCTAACAACAATTTCGTGGCAGTTTTATGGGTGGCTAGAATCATTTGCCACATTTTCTACGCAACCGTGTTCACGTGAACTCATTCAAAAGCCCGCCAGCCATGCACTACACAGTGACTACTATCTCGTGTGGCTGTTGGCGGCAGGATGCGATGAAATACCAAGCCTTTTTTCTTACAAGCATCCTAACAGAATTAGCAATAAGCAGTGGCTGCTGACGCCGTATGGTAATGCACGACATTATATTACAACGAAAAAGCTAACCTATTGTACGTAAAAATGTTCTCTTGCGAACACATTTTAAAGGGGCACTGACACAAAAATTTTGCGTCTTGTTTTTTTTTTGTTGCAATAAGTAGATAGTGACCTACTTATCACATGTAGAAACCTCAATTGCTTGAGCGTGCAACCGTTGTTTAATTACAGGCATTTTCAATGCGGCCAGTCGCAGTTTCGGTTTCAGAGGGTGCCCCGAAACGATGGATTCTTTGTGAACAAAGCTGACAACCTGACCGTCGGAGATATATCACAGAGCAAAGCTGCCGTAGCCCTGTCGAATGCGTGTCGCCGGCAGTTTCTGTCAATGCCCCCACGTACTGATCTCGTGAGCCGCTTAATTAAAAAGCGACCGTGGAGGTGACGCAGGCGCTGCGAGTGCAAATGCTGCCGCAGCTAGAGAACGCGCGCTGGGAGCAGCCGGGCGGTCTGCCTAAAGGTCCGCCTACAGATGTGTTCGGCTTAGCACTGCGGCGAATATTCTATTGCCGCTCTCGTAAGCGGTGCAGATGACAATTTTTAATGCAACCCGCCATCGCATCATTAACTCATGTCTGATAAACAGCCGTGGTTGGGACTTCGGTGCAATTTCGTGCAGCGGTAACAAGTTATCAATCGAGTTACCGGCGCCGGCCTGGGCCACTTCGCGGCCATGGCCGCCGCCTGCACAGTGACCGTGCGGCTCGCTCAGTGGGCGTTTCGTGTCTTTGGCGCGTTTTCGCGTCCAATGTAAATCAAAAGTCATAGCAACAGAGTGCCTGGAATCGCTGTAGAACTCTGGTCGCGCAAGCTGCCCGATGAGCTGACGAATTCACGGCGCCTCCGCCGCCAACGATCGGGTCGTTCGTTCTCGAGAGCAGAAGCTCCGCCTTCCGTCAATCCGATTAGAGCGGCGAGCCGGGCGAGCCGGCGAAAAGCGCCGGCAGTGCGGAAGCGGCAAACACAAACTCGAGGCATGTGTGAATGTTGTTTATTTACAAAATACCCACGGGATGTCGATTGCGCGTGGTCCTCTGCTGGCTGCTCGGGTGCGTTTCTCACACTTTAAAATTGATTTTAAATATGTTCTAGTCTGTATTCGTCGCTGATATTTTGCAGATGATGTATATGTGTCCACACCAATCTATTTCCGAATTTATCTCGCCTTCAAAATTTTGTGTTAGTACCCCTTTAAGGACACTTCCCACTAACGACTGCACCTAGCTTGGTTTAGCAATCGAAGAACTCTTCTTTGCAATCAGGACATGCCCACCAGAGAATTCCTAAACAAACTGCGTTGCGAAACATATTGCGTATTCTAAACATCTAGTAATATGTATTCGCAAGGACTGCTGTCTTGAAAAATGAGGTGAAAGGTTTTGAAAAAAAACACGCGTAAATAAGTTTCTCAACGAGGCGATCTGTAACGTCGACGTAATGGAAGTCCCTATAAATAATACATAGTGTTATGTGGCAGTGATATTAATAAATTACCACTTGGTAGACACCAGGCTTTTAGGGAATTTACTACGACCATCCGTAATAGTGAGACACCGCGTAGGAAAATCATTTAATTTCTTGTTTTTGGCTTGAGCGTATTTTGTTGTACAGCCGATCGACATTGCAACACTCAGTATGAAAACAGAAGGACTCCTGTTCATTTTGAACGTTGCCACTTTCACTTTTAAAGAAAGGTACAGGGCGGCACTTCTTTTGTGTGTTGGCTATACTTTACGTCTCCAACCTAAAATCGTTCTGAAACTACGCTTCGGCGCACAACAACTAGGTGAATCAGGATAATGCTTTATGATTAGCTCTCAGCATTCAAAGCATTATTAACATTTGCGGCGTTGCCACTGTAACCACGCGGTCTTTGTTGGGGATGACATCGAAAAAAAAGAGATGATTCCGATGCTCATGATGCCAATTTCGGGTGCAGCTTCTTAGCCGTTCTGGCTTTCTAAATATGTTGTGGTGAAACATTTTTGACAGACATTGAAGTTTTTGGGGTTACGATAAGCTTTTGCGTGGGCGGAGTGAACTCTAGATTCTTCTCAGCGATGGCGCATCGCTCCTGCTTAGGCGGCGTGCACCCCTAAATTCCGCCATCAGAAGTTTGCTTAGCTGCCATGTCATGCCAAGTACTTATTTCGTCTTTTGAAGTTATGTGTGAGTAGTTATCGCACGACGGTGTGCGACTCTCAGGCACTATCTCTAGGGGAGTCGCTTACGCGGAGCCCGTCTCGCGAGGAAGCCTCGTGATCTTGAAACCCTAGAGCCACTTTCGCCATGCTCTCGTCCTCTGTGTTTCTCGTTGCTCTCTGATTTCATCCTCATTCTCTCGGTTACAACGAGGCACACTGACGAGGGACGCTGCAAAACCATAAGAGCAGGCGCTTGAAACATCTGCTCAAATGCATGATAACCAAGACAAATACACCTACCCTCAGGTCACTGCAACAAAAACCTAGATGCTTGCCTTATGCCTGTTTTAGTACAATGCTGAGATTGATGCTGATTTCTACTGGCGTATAGCTTTTGCACCAACTTTACCAATGCAGTGTCTCCCGCTCGCATTGAATGGCAAGAATAACTTCATTTAGGAGTGAAAACTGCGGAAAACATGCGCACAAGCTTACCTCACTTTAGATGCTCTGTATATTTACGAAATCTTTTATTGCGTACGCAGCCATTATGTCATGTAACTCCGAACTCCAGATTTGTTTGATGCATAGGTTGCACAACACATTATGCAGCATCAAATACTCACGGGTCATTCTTTAGATAGAACTGCAATCTTCTTTTGTGCATTAGTGGTTGTTCAATTACAACTCTGTCATCATAGGTCAGCTTCACTTTTACATTTTCAAGAAGCCTGTTAATCAGCTTGAGGAACGGGAACTGGAAAGGAACAATTTTTTCTTGAGCTATTTTGACTTCCAAATTGGAAAAGTATTTCCACTCATCGCACTAAATTTAGGAGAATGCATCGGTGTCGGAAAACTGTTTTTAGCTACGCTATTGTGCACCTAATAAAATAGTAGCCAACCAGGCGATGTGTAAAATATGCACTCATGTTATCAAAACTCGCTTTGAATCGTTGTTTGAGGAGCGTTTGAATATAATAATTCATTAAAATTACCGAAACCAAGTGTGCAGATATGTCTGATAGCTTTTGAGTGCTGCCGACACAGTTATGTAGTTCTTTGGGGTGGTTTCACGAAAGAAAACGTGAAATAAATAGGCGTCCGCGATGCTCCAGTTAATACATTTATATGGCTGTGGCCAAAGAAGGCGTAATCGGCCAATATTGCAGCCAATCAGAATATCGGGTGGACAACTGCCGAGACTTCCAGTCCTCAGTCAAAGCGGTTGCAGGTAAACATCAAGGCGTTTTGTAAAAATAGCGACAGAACAAAGTTTAAGGCGCAGTACCTCTACTCTGCCCAATTTCTCGGTGTGAGCCCTTACATCACGTACATCGTCACGCAAAGCAAAATCCTTCTAGGGTAGTTGACGGACAGAGACAGGCGCCGTGTTGTTTTTACAAGTGCATTCAGCGTAACAATGCCATTTGATCATATATGAGGAATATATACTGGTTCGGGCTGATGGCTCCATAATTAGAATGAGATGAGGCCGGTGTAGTACTCTAACCCAGAGATCAAAATCTGGACTTGCTAAAGACGTTTTCCCGCGCCAAAATAAACTTTAAAAACCAGAAATTTCAAGACATTTCCCACTTTTCTGAATGAGTCGCATGTAAGAAAGGACGAGCCCTTATGTGAAGTAATCAAGTGTGTCTAGTAGTGTAAACTTACGAGATGAGTTTATGCAGCATATGCGTGAAAACTCGCAAGAGAAAAGCTCTCCATATTATTGCTTCCCACCCATAACTTTAGCATATCTGAACTTAACAAGAAGTCTCCGAATCTCTTCAAGATTTAGTTATTATTCTTCCAATGCGACTATACATAAATAGTTATATCAAGCAGCTGAACAAAAAAACAAGCAATAGTGAACAATTAGTGAGTCCTTAAATATTTGTATAACTCATCGTTCAGAAAATTACGCTAATGAAAATAATTGATTACGTCAGCTTGGATTGCAATGTTGAGTTCTCTCAAAGATGTCCTAGTAACTGCTTGCCAGTCACCAGAATAGATCGGGGGTCTACGATTTAAAACCATTGTCTTCGGAACTTCACAATACCATGAAGTTGAAACACACATTTATTGCGCTTCTAATACCTTGTAAAAACATGATTTCGCCTCATGGCCAGGTTGAAAAAATCGTATATTTAACCTCAAAAGCCCTGTTTTGCCCTGATCTTAGAGAGAATTTGAAAAGTTTGGTTTAAATGCGGCCCTGGCTTAGATCACTACTTAGCTATGAAGGAGTCTGTGGACACCACTGGGAATTTTTCTGCTATGGTATTTTCCCCACTAGAAGAAAGGTGTTGGCATTCGATACTGTGGGCAGCTTTATTTTCCATTACTGCCTGGCGCGAAGGATGGTGTAGCGTTCCCACAGCCACGCCAGGGAAAACAACATGACACCACCGAAGCTGAAAGGGAGATGCGACACGGTGGCGGCGGCGGCCAGAGTGTAAAAGTCAACTTTTAGGGACACACGTGTTCTTCGCAAGAGCATTCACTGCGTACAGGGACAGTCGTTGTATCGAGCTCAGAGTGAATGCAATAAACACGAGGTTTTCCACACCTGGTGACCCGGAAAACAAAATTGTTGCCAACGCCATGGCCGATCAAAGAGCCACCGCTCTTCGCTTGCAACTTGAAAAATACAACAGCAACACAAGACCACCAAAAGCTGATTAAAACAATAGAACACTCACTTCAGGAACAGCAGCAGTGTATCTAAAACAAGCTTCACTCACCAGAAGATTCTCCAAGGCTCCGCTCCCTGTCAGCGCTGAACTGATACCTCTGCGGCCATCCCTAACACGGACGTCTTCCGTGGCACCGTCAAGCTACCAGCAATTTGGGCAGACTCACCCAAAGTTTATTTCCCAAAAGTCGAGGGACAGTTTTCTCAGGCAAACATAACCCGGTACCAGATGTACTGCAAATATGATGTCGCCCACCTCGGCCCCGCTACGTGACTGAAGTAAGAGACATACTTGCAAGGCCAATGAAAGAAAAATGAAAGTTGTCACTTTGAAGATGGAACACATTCGACGGCTTTCCCTTCCGGAACACCAGAAACTGCATCAGTTCCTTCAGCACGATATTCACCGTCTATATTTGTCGACGCCCCACAACTGACACTGAGCGGGTGAGCCGCATAAACGACATCAACCAACCAAACTCAATTAAAAAACACCGGGATCCAAGGCCAGAGTCACGCCACCTGAATCGCCCATAAAGCCCCAACCGCAACGGAGACTCATCGAAGTGCAGTCACCAAGGCCGGGGCTACTACCATCATCTCTTCGGTGATAGGACCCGGAAATGTCCGGGCCAAATCCTGTTCAGAGAAACATGAGGATAACACCAACGGCAGTCCGCGAAGACAGCTGCGAAGTTCAAACCTGGAGGCCGTCGCATTTTTGGAAAGATACAAATCCCGAAGCGGCGCTTCTTCATGGACTGTGGTCCTGACATCCGCTAGTATACACGTCTTTGCAAATACGATTTTGCACATATAATCGTCTTTGCACATCCTTCGACTTCATTGTGGCGAATCTCTCCAATAATAATGCATACGGTTCACTTGCCTTAACAACCATCCAAATGCCTACGGCGCGAATTTTATTGGAATTCTATCACCGCCTGCACAGCAGAGCTTATCATCGCGTCCGACATCTTGGCATACTACAATTTTGTACGGGACTATTAACTGTTCGTAGGGGTCTCTCCTCGCCGGGCCAGCGTACAACAACCGACGAGCATAGTATCTATGTGCTTGGCGATGATCATCAATCACCATAGTGTCGTCTTCTAGCAGAATTTCATGACCACACACGGCCTAGCAGAAGTCCTGGAAAGGTAGGACACACTACCGGGCTCTGCATTCGTAGCATTTTCAGCCCTCCGGTGTCCTGCCGAACTTGTGGACCAGCTCCATACCGCATGCGGATTCTCCAAGCACAATTTGAGCCCATGCACCACGAAGGAACCGCCCTCCGCTCAGATAGGATGCACGCCTCTTTGTTCTACGAGGTAACACAGAAGACCAATCGCTGGCGACCAACCGGGCATTACCGCGCTATCAACACCTTGACAATCCCCGGCAGGTATCCCGTTCGTCACGCGCAGCACTTTGTGACGGGTTACAGGGCAACACCATTTTCCCATTGGTTTACCCAGCAGATTAGCTGGCTACAAATATATTCCTGTTAATTGGGATGACGTCCTAAAGACCGCAATAACCACCCTCTTGTGGTTGTCCCAGTTCCCTTTCATGAGTTTGTGCCTCCGGAATACGGGACAAGCCATTACCCGCTTTATTGACGATATTGTTCATCGCCTACACTTCTTCTTTCCTATCTGGACGACATTCTGGTCTCTCAAAAAGAAAACGGTCAACCCGGGCACCTCCACCAACGTTTCCAGCGCCTTGACGACCACGGCTTACTCTTGAACTTCCAGAAGAGCACACTCGGCGTCCACGTCGTCACTTTGACGAGCCATAAATAGTCTTCAAAGAGGCTACACGCCTGCCTGATCACATCGTGACTCAGAAAAACTGTCCGCACCTTTACACCGCAAAGGACGTCCACCGCATTGTTGGCATGCGAATATTCTAGAGGCGTTTCGGGACTAAAGCGGCCAGCTATCAGGCCCCTCTCCACGGCACATACAGAAAAAAATCTGTCACTTGGACCACAGCTTCAGCGCAGGCATTCGAAGACTGCAAAGCTGCATCTGCAAGTCTACGTTTCTGTATCATTCATATCCAGTGTCTCCCTTGAGGCTCTATACTGATTCTTTTAGTACCGCCGTTGGCACCTCGCTCATGCAGCGCGTGGACAATTAGTGCCCGGTTGCGTTCTTTTCCAAGAAACTCTCCATACCAAAGACACCCTCACTGCCTGGCAGCTCCACCGATTCAACTTGGGCCTCTGCGAAGACGACCTGGCCAGTTTACTACACAGAGCTCCATGCCATCAACGAAGGGGTTCAGCACTTTCGTCTCATCCTCGAGGAATAGCACTTCCCCATTTATACCGACCACAAACCTAACACCTATGCCTTCTCTAATCCCCGCGAAAAACTACCCGGGATCCAGATGAACCAATTCCCCTTTATCGCCCAGTTTACCACAGAAATCTGGCAGATCAGCTGGGAGGGTAAAGTGGTGGCAGACGCACTCTCCCGTGTCTCCGCGTTCCAGTTGCTACCCGTGACGGCTGCTTGCCCCTCCGAAGCCCAGAACGCAGAGGTCGAACTTCATAAGCTGCTAGAGAACTGCTCTTCTTTCGAGATTCGACAAGTTGCGGTTCCAGCAATGACCGGTAAGTTCTTCTGAGACATGTCCACTCACGATTAAGACCTTACGTTCCTTCACCACATAGCCGCAGATTTTTGAATTAGTTACACAGCCTCAGAAATAACGGAATTCACGCTACTACACGCGTTGTGTCGGACCGCTACATTTGGCCCGTAATGCAGCGTGACGGCCCCACCTAAGCACGAACTTGAACCGCATTCCAGCGCTCGAAAATAACCCGGCACGTTTATTCGCCACCCGGAGCATTCGCCCAGCCGTCGGAACGATCGAACACGTCCACATCGGCATTATTGTCCCCCTTTCACCAGCCCGACCTGATCGCTATTGCCTAACAGCCACTGATCGTTTCACTCGAAGGCCTGAGGTATGCCCTCGCGTAACGATTACCGCTGAAAACGTCGCCCTAAATTTCTTCTCCGGCTGAATATCCCGCTTTGGCACACCTCCTCATGTCAGAGCCTATCAATGAAAGCAGTTCGAATCTATATTATTTCGACTCCTCGGCTGATAGCGTACGCCAGCGGAACTTTGCCCTGTTCGGAAGCCTGATACTCGGCCACCGAAAAGGAGTGCCTCGCCGTCGTTCGGGCGCTACTGAAATTTCGACCATACCTGTATGGCCCTGCATTTACAGTGGGTGTATACAGCAGGGTGCGATGTACCTATTTATTAGGCATACGCTACACCGACGAGCACACGCCACAAGGGTATGCTGAAGGCGAGTCTAGGCAAAGATTGCTGAATCAGTCTGTAACGCGAGCGCAGGAGCCACATGTTCACGCCGTCGCCTTCGAGCAACTGGCTGGCCAAGAAGCACGCACGGAACTTATTCCTCATTAGGGATTGTATACGCCATGGCAATCATACACATATCAAGCACGGGATCGCGGCTTGACCAATATCTACATGACAATATGAAGCAGCGCAAGTCGCTACTCCTAAGAAGCAACCTCGGGCATAGGATGGGCTGGCCTACAATACAGTACCTTTTTTGGGGTTGTTCCTCACCTCTGTTTTACAACAAAAAGAACGCACAGCACGTGTGTGTTGATCTTGATATGGTTGACGAGAAATATATTTTAATGTTTGATCAACGAGAACAGCGCATATACTTTGTGAGTTGTCCTTTCAGAAAAAAATCTCTCTGACTTACGGTGAACTGTTCGATACATACATTGATAGCGACTTCGGTGATTCCTGTTGCGACACCCAAAAGAAAAAGCCTGTTTTGATAGGTGCCCATTGGAATATTTAAATATACTTTTGATAAAAATTCACAGAGTATCCGGTCAAGCACAAACTCTTGCGAGAACTGTTTTGTTACCGAGAGAACAATGTGCATGCCCTATATTTATTGTTTTGGTTATTTAAACCTCAATTTCTGAGTCGCTGAACTAATATAGTTGTATTCAAAATATTTATTAGCCAAACAGAAGCCATATTCATTATCAAGCCTACGTAAGCCGCATCGGTCTTGTCTGGCATAGCCTTGAAGGAGAAAAGCATTATTATACAAAAGAAAACAAAACACATTACAACACAGAGCACCAACTACGAACAGATAAACATGCGGTATTCACAAAATCTGTGAAAAGCTCTGACGCATGCGTCTAAACTATTTTTCTGGTGTATTTCGAAGCATGCCAAGAAAAATTCCGATAGTAAAGTGTTAAAAATAGCTGGCAGATATTAATGGCGTGTTCTATTCTCGTACCTTGTTCAACAACAAGGAATTGGGTAACGTTACATCGGTCTCATGCACCGAGAGGCACTGTAAAACATTTTGAATGTACTAATCCGAAAGTGTTTTAAATAACAGTTTTGTTTAGAAGCGAGGAAAAATCGGGCAACAGCATCGTTTTGAATACTTTCTTATCCTTCCCAATACAAAAGTGAGACGCAATGGTACGCAGCAAAAAACCAAAAATGAAATGGATTCGGTCTATCCAACGTAAAGCACAGTGACCATTTACGGCAATACCCTACCTAACAAGACTCTAACTAAGGGAATGTACAGTGACTTTTCTCAGCGACAGCGGAATAGATGCTCTTGATTTATACAACACAGATCCTACAGGACGATTTTTTCACACACATTAGCTGGTTGAGAATTCCAAGAAAGATCGCTATCGAAATGTAAACAGTGGACACGTGATTTACAGGAATACAAGAACAAGAACAGCAGGCCGTTGAGTGTAGAAATAAAGATTGCGTGCTTTCCTATTTTTGAACGAATTATAAAAGACATTTAGCTGTGTTTTTTGGTATTATTATCAATGGAATTGGCCGTCAACCAATTCATAGTTTTATTGCAGCAACTTGAAGGAAATTTATGGCGTCAGAATATTCACAAGCCAAGCAACAAGAACGGTGTCATTGGCGTATGCAAATATTGAAGACGATACAGCTGAGGCGAGGTCGTTAACATTTAGGTTAAACAGCAGTGAAATCAGTACAGTCCTTTGAGATACACTAGACGTAATAGAAAAACATTACTTGTAAATTTGCCAAGTCAAACAACCTAGTTCAGTCGAGTAAGAAGTTTTCATGTAGAGGTAGAAAGTTGAACCGAAAACCTAGTCTGTATTTTGATTAGCAGGATGGAAGGACCCACGCCATCGAAAGCTTTACTGACATCAAGAAATAATGCACATGCGATTTGGTTACGATCGAACGTATAGTTTATTAAATATGGAAAATGCTCGAGCAAAGTTTGAGTACCTCGGCCTAAAAAACCCTTCCTGAAATGGAGAAAAACATCATAAGTCTATAAAAACAGGTCATAACATTTAAAATGTGTTTCTCCAATATCTGAACTATACAAGCAAGAACAGAGATAGGTTTATATATTTCAATTTTATTTCCAGAACCAGACTCAAACAAAGGAATAACTATTCCTTCTTCAATGATATGGGGATGATGTTACTCTGAATAATATGGTTGAGCGCAGAAGGGAAATGCCAGCTTTAATGTGGTCAAAATTTCTGCGCAGAACTCTCATCAAAATACTATTATATCCAGGCGACTTGTTGGTTTTCAGCCCAAGCAAATTGATTTGAGGTCACCATCAATGAGTGGGGGCAGATAAGCCGAATCAACAACGGTATTCTGCCACGTTCAAATTCCTGGGGTTTCTAGGCCAACGCCCGTGACCCGCGAAAAAAACTTGTTGAAACCAGCGGCAATATTTGGTCCATCACCAGAAAAACGGAAGAAAATGATTCGCCCTCGCGAGATTGTACATTAGAACCTGCCATGCCGTTAATAAGGACCAAGGTTTTCTAGAATCGAAGCACGCACCTTCAAACTTATTCGGCAATTGGTTACGTTTAGCTAGACGTATCATCGTAGTTACCTTATTTCGACTTTGTTTAAACCTTACCCTGAAAATTGCATTTAATGGGGCATGTTTTGCTCGGGCCCAAAGCATTTCTGTTTCTCTAATTGCGACAAGGATTTCTTTTGCAATCAACTTTTCATTAGACTTTCTTTGCCTGGCCTTAACGATTCGTTTCGCAGTTTCCGTGAATTCATCGAGCAAGGTTGCGAACTATTCGTATATGTTACTGGGGGATGTAATATATACAAAGTATTGCCAGTCGTACTGCGCGATTTCCCTATCAAGTGCCCTGGGATCAATGACCGAAGTAGTTGTTTTGCTCGCGTCTGTGTGCACATGTAAAGACGGCGGTGAGAAGGTGCATGCAGAAAAACAATAGTCGGCAAGCTTTGAATTACAGAAGAGAGGATTTTAAAGTCCTGAAAAAATACGTTGATGTGGTCTAAGCAAGAAGTCTCGAGCATACAGGGCAAACATTCTTCACGGGTAGCTTTGGAAATTGCACAGTCGAGACCACAATTGGACTCCACTTCTAAATAGTCCCCAGTTATTAGCAAGTTGGGACGTACTGTGTCAATGTTTATATCACCTGCCATACGTATGTTGTCACCAGACAACGGGAAAGAACTGGCTGAATTAAGGTGTTGCAGAAATATGCACCCATAAATGCATGGTGAACGGTACACCGCTATGAAAAAAAGAGGCAATAATGGGGAACATAACCGCATTGCGACCACTTCAGCTTGAGTGAAAGAAAACAATATTTCTGAAAACAACCACGTGTACTTGATAAAGACAGCTATGCCTCCCCATTTTTTATTGAGGCGTAAGTAAGAATAAACGTGATAACCAGGAAATGTGTTACTGCAAAGGCCGTCTCATGAAACATATATCTTGGTTAACAAAAAACATCATAGAAAGTTTATACGATGAAGTTAAAGCCAAGAACTAGTCCCAGTATTTTCTAATGCTTCGAATATTGACGCGGCCAAGTTGAACCGAAGTAACATCACACCAAAAAACTCTTTCACTGCAGAAAACGATTCAGAACTTAGCAAGTGGTCTTTATCCAATTTTATACTTTGAATTCGAGGTCCGCTTTCGAAACAATATGAACGATGGGGCGACCTTTATCTTTCCTAGCGAGCCCCCTGCCGTTCCTAATCCACACAAACTTAAAAGCTTTTTTACCTTCAAGCCGAGCAAAGCGGTAGAGCTCTTTATTAGCGCGAGTCAGGTTCTCGTTGAAGTAAAGGCGAGGGAACGTATCCTCTCCCGCCAGCTCAGAAAGATTTGTGCGTGCGCAGATCCACTGTTTTTCTGTGCTAACTGTGTGCACTTACACAAGTATGGGGGGACTTTTGTTAGGACCACTAGTCATGCGGGGAACAGCTGCGATATCAGATGTCCTGAAGTCATTCAGGTCAAGTATCAGAGCTAGCCCGCACACATTTGAAGGCAAGTTTTCTTTTGTCCGGAAACCGAGACCATAAATTTCGAAGTTTCATCGACGGATGTACTGTTGTAACTGGATAAGTTCGGTGGTCAGCCGTAATCGTCCACTGTTGTAGCCACTGACTGGGCCTGTGCATTGAGTACGGTGATGTCTCAACTGTTAGCATTAGGCGTAGCAACTAGCCACTACTGTGTCATGCTTCGCGGACAGATGGTCGATCGATTCCTGTATTTCTACAACTGCAGTGCTGAGCGACAACAAATCTTCCAGTTTTGTTGCGAATCGTTCTGCAGTGGACACGAGCCTATCAATCTTCTCATTCACATCCGAGAAGTGCTTTGGAGCAGAGCTTTCACCGGAAAGTGTGCCTGCGTCCGCACTAGCCTAAGAATCTGATCTACATGCCTGGCAGCACCACGTTTCCCGTATAACGGTGCTGATTTTCGAAAACGACGACTCGTAAACAGACGAGCACACCTTTTCAATTTGAAAGCGTTCGCCACATTTACAACATGTCAAACATTTCCCGTGCACGCGTACCAATTTAGAGCATATTGCACACGACGACATTGCAGTGATGCCAGCGGCAATCGTAGAAGAAATGAAAGCAAACTGGTGGCGTAAATATCTCACCTGCCAACAGCAAAATCAATGGTCAGCACTGAATACTAGATTGCCGCTGACTGCTGGGGTGCATGGTCGCTTCTTCGTATAAGTAGGCGAGCCCGGCCGTCGGGGGCGTGGTCTTTCTAATGGCTTTTTTTATCTAATGGCTCAAACTTTAATGGTTTAATATTTATTGGTCTTTTATCTGAATGAGAATTTAAAAGAAAATCTTAAAATAAAACGTTAGCGCACCAAAGGTAAACATAGGAGCTTCATGTTCTGTCCACAGCACTATATTATTAGCTATATCCATAGCGAAAGTCTGACATCAAGTTAAAACTGCTTTAACTGTTCTACTTGAATTATATCACAAATGCTTCTTCCTGCTCCGGAGTATCACAATGGTGTGTCGGCTAAAACAAATTTCTTTTCTCACTGATATGTGTATTGTCCGGTGTCTTACCAAATACAGGGAACGTTTTCGTCACCCTAAGAAAAACAAAAATCTTGGGTACCAAAGCTGAGTGTTTAGTATCTTCGGGATCACTATCCGCTATGACTGCTTGAAACCACAAGCATACTAGAATTCTTCACCAACAGAAAACAATCTCACCGACAGCATCCGAGTTTCCAGTTCCTTGAAGGTTATCACCCAGAGAAAGCCTCCTCTGCCTTTTTCCTCCTGTGAAAAATACGAGGGAGACAAGATGATACTTTTATCACCTATATATAAGTTGTCGCGTTATTTTGACACGTTTCGTAAAATATAGGCTCCCTAGATGTCTTCAAATACATCTATACAACAAGTGATAGTCTCAGGAAAGCATTTTCATTAGCAATTTTGTAGGAAAGCAGTATTAGATATAATGAGCCATGAGCAGATTTGTTTATCTCAAATGCAAGCGGTTCGTGGAGCGGTTACAAACAAGGCAAGGCAATTGTGGGGTCTAACGCGGCTACGCTTCACAGGCGATTGGGCTGGCCGTAGGGGATGGCTCCGGGTAAATTTTGACCACGTGGGGACCATTAACGTTCACCCAAATCTAAGACGCACGAGCCTTTGCGTTTCCATCAGAAAAGCGGCCGCCGCGAACGTGAATTGAACACACACCCTCGTGTTCAGCCCGAGTACGCCTTAGGCACTGAGGCACCACACCACATTGTTCGAGAAAAGTCTCCATCAGATACTGATTAGCGTGAGCGCCTCCATGTACAAAAAGATAGTGTATGAGAAACCATCTTGTTGATGAAAAAGCAGACTCTTAAAAATTCTTAAAATTGCAGCCAGATATTCTGCACGCGCGCCTGGCATTGACCCCTATCGTCACTTTATCGGACCACAGGCAATGAACCCAGGTTCAGTTTTTTGGCGGAGAGTGTTACACGCAGGCAGAACAGTGCCCAACTTTTTTAGGTAATATAACAGCGCGAACAAATGCACAAAAGGAAAAAAATCCTGAAACACAACGACGGCCGTGGGGCAGTATTTAATGTGTTCATGAAGTATTCCCAGCCGTTTGTACGCGCCATTTGACTTTCTTAAAGATCACTTGAACACTCACTCCCTCTATACTCCTTTGACACGGCATTCTGGTCGACTTTGTTGTGTGCCTACTTATGTAGTTGTGCAAAACGTTAGTCGTGATGCCCCTTACCACAAATGCCTTAAAATGTGCCCTCGTTTAATTTACGTGCGACTAGTGACCTGACTGTGTATGATTCTACGAGCAACTTACAGGTTAAGGTACGTGGTGCGTGGGTACGTGGTGCCGTTTATTGTGACGCCCGATGTGAACGGTCCACTTGGCATTTCCGGAAGGGCTTCTGCTGTGTGTAGGTGGGCACTGTCCCATCTGCCGTGCATTGTTTTAACCTTGGACGCGAATCACCCGCTCATTACCGAGTTCTCCGCTTCCGTATCGTGATGTCGACTACAACAAAGCCGTCATGGACACTGGGCTTAGGATACCGCTTTGTTCAATGTGCGGGTTCGTTGTATATCGGCATTTTTGTGGGGACAGTCGGGCACTATGGCGTTTTTTTTTTCGTCGTCTGCTCAATGACAGACGCGGTCATGTCACGTATGCGCACCACCGTGTGGCTGTCGTGGTGTTCAGGGAACACGTGTAAAATACGCCGTTGCGTCCGGTTGTGGTCGGGGTATTCCTGGCGTGGTTGCGTCAATAAAGGAGTTCTAAATTTTCGTATGGGTGACTTCACGTCCAAGAGCTGCTGCTTTCGTTTTCCCCGTCCGGTGGTGGGGGACCTTCCACATGCGAAATCGGTTGGATTGGTGGCGTCTGGGTGATCCGTCTAGGTGGGACGACAACGAACGGTTCAAGCACGGCGGACATCGGGTGGTTTATGTAAGGTTATCGTCAATTTTATTCAAGCGTTTTCCAGGCAACACAACGGGGAGTGGGTGTGCGTGGTATGATTATTTTTCACGGGCAGCAACAATAGACGTGGCCGTGCTTCACCGCAATTGTAGCATAGACATGAATATTGGGGGTTCGGCATACGTCCGTTTCCTGGGTGTCTTGTTTTGGACTACCGGGTGCCGAAAGGGTGAGAAGGAACAACACTACAGCGGGCCCTTTTCACGACGAGATCTTGCAGGGTGGGTTGCAGGAACCGCTGTGGTGTAGGTCATCGCTTAAGTTTCTTGAAGCGCTTGAGGCGGGTATGAAATCATTTGTGCCAGTTTAACCTCTCCTGTGATAAGGTTAGTCGCGGAAGCTACTTGAGGTTCTGGCGCTTTCAGCAAGAATTTCCTCACCTCCCTCGTGACCACTGCACGGATTATATCGCGTACTGTGTGGTAGCAAATCATCCCGGCACCGATCGTCTCCAAAACCTGCGCATTTATTGGGCGGTGGTACGGCCTCGTACAACTTTATACGGTCTTCTCTATACGACGGTGTCACACAGGAATTCGGATACCATGTTAGAGGGGCTCGCTACAAGGCAAGCGAAGAAGTCTGGCATTAACCCTATCATTACCTATTCTTTATTTCGCACTGTCATTTCTGAGTATCATCTCCACGACGAAGATAACCACATCTTCGTTGGGACGTCAGAAAACAGGACCTGCGGGTGAGCAGCAAATGCATTGCAGTGACCGGATGAATTGTGAATTCGCACTTTCTGAACTGAAAACATGGTTCTCAACATTAGGACGTCTTTGCGTGACAACAAAAACTCATGGCACAACATTCCGCGGTATGATTATCTTGCATGGGCAGCAACAATAGACGTGGCTGAACCAGCCAAGCTGTTCCGGCACCCAGTTGACCAAACAATAGGAAACAGTGATAACAGACCTCGCGGTTCAACAGCCCGACACCTCATCGGAACATACCCAGGAGATGGAGTATGATTCTTCTGTGCCTGGAAATGAAGTGCCAGCACCCTGCGCAAATCATGCAACGGTCTCCGCAAAGGATACGCCGCCCACTGAGAAGGTGAGGGCCACCCGAAATGCTTCCACCGCACCTACTCCTCTTTGCAACAGTTCTCATACCACTTTTTACCCAACCCCACTTCCCGACCACTCATTCCGGGTTTATATTAAACCGACTACCATTTGTGACATCACCACTATCCACATTATATTAGTTCAACAAGTCATAGACAGGTGCTAGGCACACAGGGTTATCAGGGTTCGTGGTTCCTAAGGTGTCCAACAATAACCTTACACCTTGCCAGCCTGGATGATGCTAACATGGTCTGTGGTATAACCAGCATCTCGATCTCCAGCGATGGTACCGTGACAGTGCACTCTTACTTTGCCTCTGTTCCCGATGTGCAGCGCTGCGTCCTGTACGAACTTGGCCAATATGACTCCCCTGGGACCATTCTCCCTCAGTTGAGGTCCTCCACACATGAGGTTCTGGCTGTAAGGCGCATTGGTAAAAGCAGGACCTACCTAGTGACCATACAAGGTTCTCTCTTCTATACCGGAAAGGTTCTACTACAATGGCTGTGTACTGCACCCAAAGCCGTGTATTGCTACAGGTCCTTTAAACTACGTCACCAGCAAAACTACTGTCCGAAGGTAACTGTAGACCCAGAGGGTATAAATGCCGACGGCAAGCCACGCTATCATTTCGGCCTTTGCAAAGCTGATAACCACAAAATAACGTCGACAGAGGGCCCGACTAAACAGCGCGCCACAGCCCATGCTCGACGTCGGGAAAACAGTTTGATGAGGGTTCCAATAAACAATCGCTTCAAGGTACTGGAACCCATCGAGTGCTCTGCTATAAAAGATCCTGAGGAAGCCGTTTCAACAGGTGCTTTGAATCCGGAGATACTGAGGAAGCCCGATCATAAAAAGCATAGACCTCCTAAGCATACGCCCAATGATAACTGGTAGTTCACTGAATATGGTTTGGTAGATGAAGACCGGGATGCTCAAATATCCGAACTATCTAAGCAGCTTGAGACACTCCGCCAAAGGAAGGCATGCGTAGCTGGTCTCCGTAAAGAACAAGCTGCAACTCATGCACTGCAACGTTCGCAAAACGTGCCTTTACGGATGCGAGTCAATGTTCAAAAGACAACCCCCATTGATACAGCCATCTGGACAGTTATACTTGAAACCCTATCCAATCTGATCGAACTTATACAAGACAGCTTATATCATGGCTAAATGTCCTTCAAGCCATCAACCGGTCATCCTGCAATGGAACTCCCGAGGCCTTTCGAACAAATTGCGAGAACTGAAAACTAAGATTCAATGTGGTAAACTTCATGTGTGGGCGCTCCTTTTCACGGAATCAAACAAGTTGTTCGCTCTCCCTCACTTCATTGGTTACCATAGTGCTTCCATCCCAGATAATCACACTGGCAATATACCTGGAAAAGCGGCAATATGCATTGTCAGTAGTGTTCCTCAAACACAAATCGATCTTCAGGAATGGCGCAACCAACAGCAAGAGGTGATCGCAGGTTTAACGCGCCCAGCCAAAACGCCACTTCTTTTAGTTCGCTTTTATGGGAGATCATGCAGTGCACGTCTTAACCTGGGTTGGCTCCAACACCTCAGGGCTATGTACCCAGGCACTCCCATACTCGTATGGGGAGACTTCAACGCCCCTCACTCGTTATCGAGCAACGAGAAAATCTCCGAGATTGGAGTACAGGTTCATGACACCTTCACGAACATGAACTTTACTGAACATTTCTGCCATACTACCTTCCCATCAACTCGGTCTCATTCTGCGGACCTTACGTGGTGGCTTGGACCCGGAAATCCCTCCTGGAATCCGCAGCAAGACGCTTGGGTGAGCGACCATTCTCAATTTTGATTGGCCGGAACACGAAGAAGTTACAAAAACTTCGTCGCCAGGTCAGAATTGTTCACTGGGACAAAGTGCGCTCTACTACTACTACTCGATCTACTCGAAAGGCGTGGGTTTGAACCCCACTCTGGGCGCGTGTTTCTTTTCTTTCTTTCTCGCGTAAATAATAATAAAAAATAATGTTACCTCACTAACGGTAAAAAATAGTCAAACCAATCCCCTATGCCTTCTTTGGCGTTGTAGACTGCCGGCATTTCTTTCTGTTTTTCCTAACGAGCCCCTCATATCCAAACCTTGTTATCGTGCGAAAGCTTAGCGAGGACATCGGCTCTGGCAGCCTCGATGCCAAGGTAGCATAAAAGGGTTTTCCGCCAGTTACCTACTTATGACAGGCTTTAGACGTTCGCGTCACGCCCCGGCGGTTGAAAAAGAAGGTCCCCTTCTCCCCGTGTAGTCTTAGTAGCGCTGGCTACCACCCTCAAGCATCCCTCAAAATCATCACGGAGAAGTTCGGTAAGGTGGATGAAGAGGCCCCGCAGCGACACAGAGATGTCGCGGCGGGTAGGCCGAAATGTCTGGAGATAGATGGGGGCAAGCTGAAATGGAAAAGAGCAGAGGAAAAGGTCCCCAAGAATACCGCGGCAGGCACGGATGGGATACCGATGGAGTTGATTAACCAGTTAGGACCAAAGAGCAAGGGAAAACTACTGCAAGCCATCAGAACAAGGATAGAAGAAAAGGCAATACCGACCGCGTGGCAAATGAGCAGGATGAACTTAGTGTACAAGGGCAAAGGAGTCAAGACAAACCCAAGCTCGTATAGACCAGTAACCGTCACGTCAGTGCTGTACAGGTTAGTGATGCAGGCAGTGAAGTTCGAACTAGAGCAGTGGGTGGAAGAAAATAGGATATTAGGGGAGCTTCAAAATGGGTTTCGAAAGGACAGAAGACTAGACGACAACTTATTCGTGGTAAGCCAATGCATAGTGGTGCAAGATGCAAAACCGAGCTTTGTGGTTAGCCTTTCTGGACATTAAAGCGGCGTATGATAATGTAGACAGGGAGCGGCTTTGGAGTATCCTGGAGGACGAGGGAGTTGGGGCAGAATTCATTAGCTTACTCAGGGAGCTATACCGGGAGAACCAAGTGCAAATAGTGTGGGAGGGGGTAACATACAATAGGCCTGTATACACCTACAAGGGTTTGAAACAAGGATGTCCTCTCTCTCCGCTGCTGTTCATGATCTACATGACGGGGTTAGAAAAGAAGCTAGAAGTCAGCACGATGGGGTTCGACTTATCCTACATGAAAAACGGTCAGGTGGTGGAACAACGGGTTCTGGGACTAATTTATGCAGACGACATATTGTTGATGGCGGACAACCGGATAAGTATGCAGGGCTTGATGGATATATGCGGCGAAGAAGCGACGCACCTAGGACTATCCTTTAGCAGAGAAAAATCGGGAATCATGGTCTTTAATGACGGCGAGGAGCACAAAACAGTATCGGTGCACCAAGTAGAAATACCATTCGTAAAAGAGTATAAATATTTAGGAGTATGGCTGAACAACAGCGAAGATTACACGCAGGCGCATGAGGCTCACCTTAAGACGAAAGGAAGACGGAACGCAGCTATAATGAAGCATAGAGCCCTCTGGGGATACAGCAAATACGAGGTGGTAAGGGGAGTCTGGAAAGGGGTCATGGTACCAGGATTAACTTTCGCTAATTTGGTTCTGTGCATGAAGCCAGAGACCCAAGCGGGACTGGAGGTAAATCAGAGGGCGGTACGCAGATTGGCTCTAGGGGCCCACAGTAAAACTACAAATGAAGCGGTACAAGGGGATATGGGCTGGTCATCTTTCGAGGCGAGGGAGGCGCAGAGCAAGATAAAGTTTGAGGAGCGACTTCGTGACATGGAGGACGAAAAATGGGCCGCGAGGGCGTTTAAGTACCTGTATTTGAGGAGCGTGGACACGCGGTGGAGACGGAGGACCAGACAGCTGACCAAGAGGTACGGAAAGTCGGTAGGGGAAAGCGGGGTTTACACAACAGTTAAAAAGCAGGTAAAGGCAGCAGAGACGACGAAGTGGGCACAGAGAATGGAAGCGAAAAAAACCCTGGAGACTTATAGGGCAGAGAAACGGGAAATTAAGAAGGAGGGATTCTATGACAATACGAGAGGCAGTGAGTTGCTGTTCGAGGCACGGGCAGGGTGCCTGAGAACCCGGGCATACACGGGTAGCTACAGGCAGCAGGATGAAACGTGTGCATGCTGCGGCAGTGATCGGGAAACTATAGACCATATTGTCAGGAGATGCACAGAGATACAGCCACCGCGGGGTGAGGGTGAAACGACGCTGGCGGAGGCTTTGTGATATGGGGCGAGGGGGAACCTCAACTTTAAGGCCATAGAGGTGACGAAGAAGCGACTGGAGTGGTGGTGGAGGAAAAGTAGGGAAGGGTGGGTACGCAGGTGGAGTAATCATGCGGACGAGAATTTAGAACAGCGAGGGGAGAAATTAAGGGGGTGGGGGTGATTAGTTTAAAACAGAAAAGAGGGAGAGATAGGAGGGAGGAAGCAAACCTATAGGTTAGCTGGGAGTAGGGCAAGTAAACGTAATAAAACAGGCAAGTCGGTTGCTGACAACCGACGCCCCGATTTAAAGGGAAAGCCACTAATCATCATCATCATCATCAAGCATCAGATACAGTTGTAGTAAATATTGCCATTTGGGTTGTGCAATGTGCCAGCGACCTTCGAAAGAATGATGGATTCTCTACTTCGTGGATTCAAATGGTCGACGTGCTTGTGTTACTTGGATGACGTCATTGTGTTTTCCCCATCATTCGAAACTCACCTATCTCACCTTGCGGACATCCTTTCCCTTTTCCGACATGCTGGCCTGCAACTAAACTCTTCTAAATGTCGGTTTGCTCGCCGCCGCATTACGATCCTCGGCCATCTCGTCGGCGCTGAAGGAGTTCAGCCTGACCCAGACAAAGTCAACGCCGTGAAGAACTTCCCGGTTCCGTGTTCTACAGACGCCGTGCGGAGCTTTGTCGGACTTTGTTCTTATTTTCGACGTTTCATCAAAAGCTTTGCTGATATCGCCCGTCCTCTCACTGACCTTCTCAAGAAAGACGTTAAGTTCTTCTGGGGTATCGACCAAGATGAGGCTTTTCACACCCTAATATCCCTCCTTACATCATCCCCAATTTTAGCCCACTTCAACGCAGCCGCTCCTACCGAAGTGCGAACAGATGCCAGCGGTCACGGGATCGGCGCCGTACTGGCTCAACGCCAGGACGGTCACGATCGCGTTATCGCGTACGCCAGTAGCCTCCTCTCGCCTGCCGAACGCAACTATTCTATCACCGAACGGGAATGCCTTGCACTTGTGTGGGCCGTTGGAAAGTTTCGCCCCTACCTGTACGGGACGGCCCTTCACTGTTGTCACAGATCATCATGCGTTATGTTGGCTCTCTTCATTGAACGATCCCACGGGACGCTTGGGTCGCTGGGCACTACGCCTTCAGGACTATTGTTTCTCCGTCGTCTACAAGTCTGGTCGCCTTCATCGGGACGCTGACTGTCTATCTCGTTATCCGGTTGACCCTCCTGAGCCTCTGCCCTAATCCTGCTTGTTGTCCATTTCGGGATTACTCCACATCGGTGATGAGCAGCGTCGCGATCCCTCTTTGAAATCCATCATCGACAGTCTCACCATCGGCTCCCCTGCACCTACCACTCATCTGTTTCGACTCCAGGATGGCATCCTTTACCGCCAGAATCTCCGTCCAGATGGCCCTGAGCTCCTGCTTGTTGTCCCTAACCACCTTCGTTTAGACATCCTATAACAATTTCACGACCTACCTACTGCTGGTCACCTGGGTGTTTCCCGAACGTTCGACCGTGTGCGTCGTCGATTTTTTTGGCCCGGCCTTTACCGTTCTGTCCAACGTTATGTGGCCACGTGTGACCTATGCCAACGCCGCAAGAAGCCCACCGCGTCACCGCCCGGTCTCCTACAACCGTTAGACATCCCCACTGAGCCCTTTTATCGTGTTGGTGTTGATCTTCTCGGTCCGTTTCCGGTGTCTACCTCGGGCAACAAGTGGATAGCAGTCGCCACCGATTACGCGACACGCTATGCCATTACCCGTGCTCTCCCCACCAGCTGCGCATCCGACGTGGCCGACTTCCTTCTACGCGATGTAATTCTTCATCATGGAGCACCTCGCCAGCTTCTTACTGATCGAGGCCGCTATTTCTTGTCCCGAGTTGTTGAGGACCTTCTTCGCGCGTGCGCAACACAACACAAGGTCACCACTGCTTACCATCCGCAAACTAACGGCCTCACGGAGAGGCTCAACAGGACGCTTACAGACATGTTGTCGATGTACGTCTCCACCGACCATCGCGACTGGGACGTGGCGTTGCCTTACGTCACGTTCGCTTACAATTCGTCCCGTCACGACACTGCAGGCTCGTCCCCATTCTACTTGCTCTACGGCCGCGAACCATCTTTGCCGCTCGACACCCTTTTACCGCCTTCTCAGCCCACAACTGAGTATGCCGAAGCCGCCATCGCCCGTGCCGACCACGCTCGCCAAGTTGCCCGCTCTAACCTTCTCTCATCACAAGTCTCCCAAAAGGCGCGCTGCGACTCGCGACACCGAAAACTTTACTTCCCGCCGGGATCACTTGTTCTGCTGTGGTCACCGTCGCGCCACGTGGGACTTTCTGAAAAACTCCTCTTTCCCTATTCTGGTCCTTACCGTGTAATCCGACAAGTCACCGATGTCACGTACGAAATAACACCGGCCATGCCATCGCCAACTTCCCACTGTTCAACAACGGACGTTGTTCACGTAGCCCGCCTCAAACCGTACCACGGTCCGCGACCCACGTCGCTATAATTAGCACCGAGACGGCGCTTTCCGCCGCTCATAGCTCAGAAAGTGAAGGAGAACACAGTCGCCCAGATAGCCGAATTGGTAAAGCATTCAAGATCTAATCGAAAGGCGTGGGTTTGAACCCCACTCTGGGCGCGTTTTTTTCTTTCTTTTTTTCGTAATTATTAAAAAGTGTAACGTCACTAACTGTAAAAAATAGTCAAACCAATCCCCTATGCCTTCTTTGGCGTTGTAGACTGCGGGCATTTCTTTCTGTATTTCCTAACGAGCCCCTCATATCCAAACCTTGTTATCGTGCGAAAGCTTAGCGAGGACATCGGCTCTGGCAGCCTTGATGCCAAGGTAGCATAAGAGGGTTTCCCGCCAGTTACCTCATTATGACAGTCTGTAGACGTTCGCGTCACGCCCCTGGGGTAGAAAAAGAAGGTACCCTCCTCCCCGTGTAGTCTTAGTATTGCTGGCTACCACCCTCAAGCGTCAGATACAGTTGTAGTAAATGTAAATACCTCAGGAAGTGAAGGAGAACACAGCTGCCGAGATAGCCGAATTGTTAAGGCAATCGATATCTTATCGAAAGTTGTGGGCTCGGTCCCCACTCTGGGCGCGTGGTTTTCTTTGTTTCTCACGTAATTATAAAAAAAATAATGTAACACAACTAATGGTAAAAAATACTCTAACCATTCCCCTATGCCTTCTTTGGCGTTGTAGACTGCCGGCAATTCTTTCTTTATTTCCTAACGAGCCCCGCATTTCCAAACACTATTATCGTGCGAAAGCTTATCGAGGGTCTCGGTCCTGGCAGCCTTGATGCCTAGGTAGCATAAGAGGGCTTCCCGCCAGTTACCTGCTTATGACGGGCTGTAGACGTTTGCGTCACGCCCCGGGGGCGCAAAAGAAGGTCCCCTCCTCCCCGTGTAGTCTGTGTGGCGCTGGCTACACCCTCAAGCGTCAGATACAGTTTTAGTAAATATAAATACCTGAGAAAGTGAAGGAGAACACAGTCGGCCAGATAGCCGAATTGCTCGGGCATTCGAGATCTAATTGAAAGGCGTGGGCTCGGTTCCCAGTCTGTTCGCGTGTTTTTCTTTCCTTCTCACGTAATTATAAAAAAATAATGTAACGTCACTAACGGTGACGTTACATTAACGGTCATTAACATAACATACATTAACATACATTAACGGTCATTCATTGCGGTCCTCGCCTCGCTGTTTCCGCGCACGTATTACGGTGACATGCGGCCCCTCGCATCGTTCGCATGCGCTCATGCGCACTAATTTCGCGGTAGCCACCGCCGGTAGCGTAGCGCGCGCTAGTCGATACGCTAAAACTCTCTAATAGATACAGAGTTATAGAAGAGCGGGTACCGTCCACTAACGGTGCACTTTCGTTCCGGTAGGCTGGATTAGTTTCGCGGACCGTCCTTCGCCATGCCCACGCATTCGCTCCGCTGAGGGGCGACCTCCACGCCCTCCCCGCGCGTGCCTGCGCAGCTGGGTTCCGCTAACCCACCGCCGGTAGCGTAGTGGACGCAAGCCGATACGCTAAAGCTATCTAATATCTCACGAAGTGGTACCCTGTGATGCGGGGACGACCATAGGGAAGTTTCTGCAACTCCTGAGGTTCTACCTGGAGTCGTCTGCTGTGGCTTTTCACGGAGACTACTATGTCCAGAGCAAAGACGTCTGCATTGGCGCTTGTCTTGCTCCGTTGCTCAGTTACCTTTTACTAGCTCGTTATGACAGGAGGCTTGAGGCGAACCTCGCAAGTAGTCAGGTTGTGCGGGTCTTCCGCTATGTAGATATTTTTTTGGTGCTTTTCAAGTGCTCTTCAACATTGGACAGCCAGGAACGAGTCCGGTGCATTGTGAGAATGTTTTCGTCAACGCTTGGGGGCTTTACGTTGACGACGGAGGAGCCCTGCCATGATCCCTTCAGGTTTCTGGACATGGAATTGACCATGCGCCAGGACCACGTCTGCTGGAAATATTGTCCCCGCTCGAAGAAGAATTTTTAGCCCTTCACGTCTGCCCAGTAAAAAGTTGTAAAAAGAGGCATTGCCACCTCGGCACTCAGGAACGCCCTTCCTAGGTCGTGCTCTTTTCAAATGGGGGTCAGCTTTTCCACGCAAGCTGAGAGGTAGACAAGGGCTGGTTTCCCTGAACATTTCTTGTTCAATGTGTGTGAGACCCTCCTGAAGGAAATACGCAGGCAAAACCCTACAAAATAACGCCACGTAATCGACCGGAAGAAGTTGACAGTGATCCCCTACGTTCATGGTGTTTCCCACAGGCTAAAAAAGGCTGCAGCACGAGCCGGAGTGACCGTTGTTTTTAGGGCACCGAACAAACTAAGTGGGTTGTGCGTCAGAGTAAACGGGGAAGGAACTTCTGCTTCAAGTTCTGCTTTAAGAACCACGCCGAGCTTTTCGTTGAATGCTCGTCTGGTGTAGTCTATGACATTCCGTTGTGCTATGGTAAATCATGCACGGGCCAAACAGGGCGGTGTCTGAACGATAGGCTGCGAGAACACGCGAACACAGTGAAAAATAAAACTGGCAGTAATTTGGCTCTTCACTGTGCGGTTTGTCAGGATCGTAAATGTACCCCTCTTTTCGAGCAGACACGTGTGCTAAGAAAGTGTAAAGGAAATGTGTCATGGAAATCTACGAAGCACATGTCATCCACAAGCGGGGTCATTCGTCTGTAAGTAAGGCATCCTTTCAATTGTTAGAAAAAGAACTTAGTTATCTTGATCAATGAATGTTTTTTTTCGTACATGCCCCTTGTGTATTAGTTGAATGTTTGTCTTCCTATCTTTCTTTTCGTGTTGTCCGAGGGTATATATTCCGCTACGGCGAAATAAAACTCGTTGTTGTTAGTCAGCGCCCAGTCTTGTCACGTTCTTTTGTCCCCTTTTAGCGCTGTTTTTCTATATTCATGGTTCTGCTGCAAGAGCCAGTCAACAATCCCAAGCTTTGGGATACACAAATCATCAGGCGTCCCCCAACATCGGAACATTAGCTCGCACAGATCTCTTAGCATCTCAATAAGACAACAATTATATCAGCTTAACCATCAAGATTTGGAGACGTCGCAACCGAATACACATTACAAACTTCTACAGTGTCCGGACAGATGACCTAACCGATATAAAAACAATAATGCACCCTTCAAATGACAAGAGCAAGCACAAACTACAAAAGGGCACTTTAACGCACCTCAAACAGCACGGGTTCCTCTAGAAAAACGAGGGTCAGCGCCTTTTAGGGGAAATTAAAGATCATCAACACATTCTACCTAATAAACTGCAGAAGCCTACATGCTTTGGCCACTCAGTAAGAAATGACACAACACCAGACCTAACCATAGAATCAATTGCTGTAGACGTGCAATAGTGCAACACACAAGAATATCTAGAGAGTGACCATGCGATCAAGAGCGTTAAAATCCATCATTCCTAAACGAGGTAAGTGGGAGACAACGCGCATACAGAATAGGGCAAGGTTCGCGAAGAGCGCATTATTCAGTCACATCAAGACTGGACCGAGAAGCTGCTAATTACGGTACACCCAGATACCAAGAAGATCCCACAGTGTGAAAACAAACGACTTGTAGACAGGCCCCTCGTCCACTGCAGGAAAGTACGCAATTACCTAATGAAACGATGGACACTGCGCAAGACACACAAGAACATAAGAAAGTGAATAGGAGAGATCAACTGGCCCATCCTGGAGTGCACTACAAGAGCATACGAAGAACAATGGCAGAAAACCTGCCAGAAGCTCCAACGCATAGTGGGAATGAAGAAAACATAGAACCTACCAGGCGCCCTAATCCCGCTAACTACTACTATAACTATGACAGCGCAGAAAAGTTACCGAAAAAAACAAGAATCTTACATTCCAAAACAGCTACCACATACAATAAAGGAAAATTAGAAAAGGCGACAGGGCACTGGAGGCGGACAACGTGACCACGCCGCGTCAATAATCTAGGGGTAAGAGAAGGTCGCCAACTCCTCCTAAGAAACATTAACGATGCGCGGACAAGCAGGCAGCCTCTCCATATCACCTAAAATACAGGCAACAGTGTATTAATTCCTGAGCCAGGAACATGAATAGCCATCAGCAACCTGCGACCAATATCACCCACATCAAACGTAGGCAAACTTATGGAACGAATGTTACTCCTGCAACTCCAAAACCACATTGAAGATATTACCTTAATTCCACGTAATATGATAGGTTTCAGCCAACATTTATCGACGCAGCATGCACTGCTTGCCTTGCATGAGGAAGTAGCAGCAGAACCCAGTGCGGCACAACTCAAAACATTCCTGGTGGTGGATCTGAAGACGCCATCACGTAGATTGACCACGACGCCATACTCCAAGATCTCGCGGCGACAAAATGCGAAACGAATATGTAAAACTGTGTAAAGAATTTCATAAATTGATATAGCTTGCAATAGCAGTAGGGCATCACGAAAAAGAACCAATAGATCATCCACGGAGGGGAATTCCTGAACGAACTATACTATCTCGAACTCCATTCCCATTAGCTAGACTCAATATCCATGCGGCTCAACCGGACGTGGAGGACACAAACACATATATACAGATGGCGTTACCATACGGAGATTACTGGTTCACCCGGGAACTTCCAGACACAACATAAAAGTACTCAATCGAGCACTACAGACAGGTACAATAATAGGGCTATCATGCACCACCAAAGAAACTGCTAACTGTAGCCAATATACCTTGGAAAGGCCCTCTCAGTGACGTAGCCCTGCACGACAGGGATATTTCAACTCCGTCCCCTATCAAAGTGCTGGGACGCTACATCCAAAAAGACGGAGCTGGAGACGCCACAACCAACCAGATACTAGAGCAAGGAGAGCAGCCTCTTCAACTTATGGAGCGGACCTCCAAAAACAGGATTGAGGAGGATGACCTGCTGACACTGAATGAGGCCCTCATAATATTGCGAATAAGATACACAGCCCCCTACACCAACTTTACCATGACGCAAATAAAAAAAAGGAAGTGGGCGTGGAGGAGCCCAAATTGGGACCATAAAAACAAAATAAACTTCTTCCTATTCGATAAACCAGGGGTCGTGCACGATGTGGAGGTGCTCAGAAGGGAAAGGTGAAGTGACCACTGTGTGGAAAGATCTCGAATTGAGAAGGGACCGTAACAAGCTAGTACGAAAAAAGCCAATCAGTGAGTTAGCAGTAAGACTTAAAGTTGAGGAATTCAGGATCGCGCTGCAGAACCGATATTCAGCCCTTACTGAGAAAGAGAGATTACGACGGCGGAAGCGAGCGATGATCGTACATGCATTATCACGGAGCCTGCAGTAGATGTCGGGGCCATGATGGCAAGACACGATACTGGGAAACATTCCCAGGAGAAGAAAGGCCAAAGTAGGAAACGCAAACCGTAACATTTTTCACATCGGCTGACACAATACAACTAGCGCAACTTTAACCATTCAGCTAAGAGAGCTTAAATACGGAAGTAAAATAGGGACAGGATAGAATATGCTCTAAAGAAGTGAGGCAGCCTGAACGCAGTAAAGAGGAGTCAAGGCTTTGGAAAAGTTAAGATGTATGCACTTAAAGACACGCAATGCCATGTCAGCAGAAATAAGGATAAAATAGTAATTCTAGCATAGGAGTTCTACAAAGACGTGTACAGTAACCGAGACATCCTGTGTATTGCCGATAAAGTAGTTCAGAAGAGATAGACATCCCGCCAGTAACGAGAGAAGTAAAGAAGGCTTTGAGAGAAATGAAAGGGGGTAAAGCACGTTGTGAAGATCACATAACAGCAGACCTCTCGAAGGATGGCGGGCAAATTGTGCTAGTAAAACGGCAAAACTTGTACAGTAGAATGCCTAATTACTGCGAGTGTACCGGAATCTGGAAAGAACGCGAACATCATCCTAATCAGTCAGAAAGATGACCTGAAGGACTTGATAAATTACAGTACGATCAGCTTACTGCCAGTCGTCAACAAGGTGCTTACCATAATAATCGCTAACATAGTTTGAGCTCCCTTAGATTTCAGTCAACCTAAAGAAGAAGCAGAGTTTCGGAAAGACTTTACAACAACCCACCATATTAACACGATCAATCAGGTGATAGAGTAGTGCGCGGAGTAACTGAACCCATATATATGACCTTCATAGAGTACAAAAAAGCATTTGAAAGGGTCGAAACCTCAGCAGTCATTCAGGCCTTACGGAACTAGGGTGTAGGCGAGCATCATGTAAGGGTACAAACGGATATTTACAATGATGTTCATGGCAACCACCATCTTCCATAAGGACAGCAGTAAAATACCCATAAGCAAGGGCGTCAGACAAGGAGTCAATACTTCTATTGTTATTCCAAGCAGGTTTAAAAAGTATTCAAATCATTGGATTAGGAACAGGTAGGAGTAAGGGTTAATGGAGAATACCTGAGTAACCTCACACTTGCTGGTGATGTTGCCTTGCTACGTAACTCGGATGATAAATTCCAAAGCATGCTTACCGCACAGGACAAACAGAGTAGAACCGTGGGCCTGGAAATATTATGCGGAAAACTAAATAATGGTCAACAACCTTGGGACAGCACAGCGGCTTGAGATAGGTGGCGACACAGTGGAAATCATAAGCGAATATATTCACTTATTTGAAGTTGTGGCCAAGGATTCCAAATATAAGGCAGAGATAATGAGAAGGACAAGAATGGGGTGGAGTGCATTCGGCAGGAATTCCCAGATAATAAATCACGGCCTACCATTTTCCCTGAAGAAGAAAGTGTATCTAACCTGTACTCACCTACGAGGCGCAAACTTGGGGCTCACTAAAATGGTTCAACTTTTAAATTGAGAAGGACTCAGCGAGCAATGGAACGCAAGAATATAGGTGCAACATGAATGGACAAGACGAAAGTGTAGTAGGTCAGTCACAAACGCGTGTTAAGGTCACATTAGTAGAACGTAAGTAAAAAAATGGGCATGGGCAGGGCATGTTATGCAAAGCCAAGGTAACCGTTTGTCATTAAGGGAAACTGGGTAGGCCCGTAGAGAAGGTAAGCGTGGCAGGAGGTGGTAGAAAGGTAGGTGGGCAGATGAGATCAACAAGTTTGCGGTGATAAATTGGGCGCAGTTATCACAAGGCAGGGATGATTGGAGAATAAAGGGAGAAGCCTCTGCCCTGCAGTGGGCGTAGATAGGATGGTTATGATGATGATAATGTTGTCTCGAAGACTTCCGGGTTCCTCAAAATGGTGAGAATACAGTAAGTATGTGAAGGTATATTTAATGTTACTGGCCCCACATTTATCCACAGATTGCAGGAAAGTCTGCCGATTTAGAGCACCACTTGGCACCCCCCAAATCGGGGCACATCGGTTTAGATTTATTCAATGCACTCTGAACATATATTGGATTCCGAGTCACGCTGGCATACTGAGTAATGAGAGAGCAAAGGAACTCGCCTCAGAAGTGAACTACGGGGCTCCCAGGAACGGCGGCGACACTCCCATTGAAACAGAATCAAGCCCACGATAGCTTCACCTAAAAGACTACAGGTGAGCCTAACATCAGTTACCACAGCCCCAGACAGCTAGAAAGACACCAACAGACTACATTTAGAGAAAAGCAAGCCGGTACAGTACACCAACGCTGCCACCATAAGTATTGCGTCACGTGTGCGTGACAAATTTGCCACAGGGCCACTCTCCTCCACTCTCCCCTACACTTTCCCGCTCCGTAGCCTTCCTGCCTGCTTTTGTAACCTCCAGCAAGCGCTGTTTCTCTAAAACTAAGCAAAATAGTTGACAGTTTGTCTAGGGTTACGCAGGCGGCGCTCGTACGCCTTCTCAATTTTTTTTAACATGCCGGTTTATCTTGGTATGTCGCTGATAATACTGCCTTTGCCACGGCGGACTCAAAACCATTTGTGCTGCGCAGGCTGATGCCAGCTTATCGGGCTGGCCTACTTCTGTCACGGGCCCCGAAATTTTGTGAGTGGGGCATCCTCCCACTTTCCCTTTTGCATTTCGGCCTCGTTTTGTTGACGCTCTTCGCTCTCCGCATCGGTAGGCAGTTTGAAATTGAGGACCGTACTGTAGAACCGCCCGGACAGCGTCGGTGGACCTCAACTGCATACCCTTTTTTTGTTTTCTATATTCTCCTGAAATTTAAAAGTATGCAATATATATTCTGGATAGTAAAACTGGAAGTGAGCGCTTGAAAAAAATTGTGCACGCATTTCTTTCGTCACTAAATGCTCCAGAGAGAAAAATATCAAAAAAATATTAGCTGTAACGTCCTAAAATATGGTTTTTCTGTTTCCCCATTGCCTACGCGACAGTTATTTTCTTCTTACAATATTTCAGGTCGTCCTCTGTCAGTCATCTTTTGAAAAATGCTGAAGGTATCTTGCGAGTGACACATTCAATGAGATCCACTGTGCGTCCCAAAACTAGCACCCTGTTATGGCTAACATGTGAGCAAAACGACTCTTGAAAGCCAACTAGCAACCTGACAAACCCATGTTCTAGAAGTGTGTGCTGCGTTCGCGACTCGCGAGCAGTGACGTAAGGCGGTACCACCGCGGCCGCGCGCCACATAGCGGATGAGTGCCTCAAATGAGCGTTTTTACCATTTCCATTGAAAACCAGACGACGAGTTAGGCAATGTTTATACAGGCGGCGCTGACTACACACACCTGCTAGATTACAACTAATGCAAAAAAGAAAGACGTATACAACCCCTCCGCTAGGCCACTTCTACAAGGTCATCGCCAATCAACACACATATTATAGGAGTGCCTCCTTTATGCAACAATTAGACAACACTACACTGTAGACTGGCTGGCCGCAAAGACGACTAATGAAGAGCAACGTGGCCCGCTGGACATAATCGAATCCATCAGTGGGACCCTGGACGGAGTTATCAAGACTGCATGAAGCTACCCAACAGAGACATTATTTTGGTTTGGCTGGGAATTCTCTCTCTTCCTCTGCACCGAAAATATAGTTGGGTTTATTGGCAGGATTGTCCCAAAGATCGTGGCAAGTCATGTCTCTCCATGCGCTTCAATCAAGCTCTCAAAAGTAGAAGCCTGTCCACCACATACCGCACTCACTGGGGATGTCTAGCTCAGATGAAAGTCACCTACCCACTTGAGGTGGATTGTCTTATATTCAAGCACATACCCACTTGGTGTGAGCTGTCCAAAGATCACACGTATACATCGTCTTTGCCTTTAGACGTGCTTGAAGCATACACATTTAACGAGTTGCTTGATGCTGGTGCTGTCGTCATTACAAAATATCTATTGACTGTGGGACAACAATATCTTCACTTCTAAAGCAGCCATGCCCGCCATTGTAAAACAAGTATTACTTACTCAGAAGCACACTGGCTCCGCAGGATATGCTCTCGACCGAACGATTTCGAAAAACATGCTTATGAGCTCAATACTTCCTTGATTGTTCAAAAATATCCGCAAAATAATTGAAGATGCGATAACCAAGCACGCAATTTACAAAAAGAAGACATTCTGACTGAAATTAGGAAAAGAAGCCTACCATGAGACAAACACAGTTGTTAAGTACTGTTCTAAGACATGCCAAGTGAACCCTATCTAGACGCGACATTTTAATATCATAAGGCATAGTGAGCACTTGTGGGCTGTTTTTGAGTAGCCCCCTCTTGATGTGTACAGACGGGCCAGAAAATTGTGGGACATTTTAGTCAGGGCAAAAACAGAAGCACCTCAGTCAATTTTAGGATTCCGTCCATGCAGCAAGGCACCGTGTAAACTGTGTCTTCACATGGAGACCACTAATATTACCCAGGCCCACAGGTCAACCTTTAAATATAACGTAAAAGACAACCTTAACTGCGTTACCCCTAATGTGATCTACAAATTCTGTTGCTTGTCTGTGAGGAGGAATATATTGGCAAAAAAAAATCTTTCCGCACAGGGTGTCACAACCACAGGTCGCTTCTGAAGGCTCCTTCCGACATGCAGGACACTCGTTTGCAGAAACACAAGCCGTCTTTGTTCAGTACGCTTTCGGCACAACCTACGAGCGGGAACAAAGAAAATCAGTCTGTATAGATAAATTTCGGATGTGGCGTTTTGTCGAAGCAATAAATGAGACCATCGGGAGAATAAGTTGCTTTCGAAACGCAACTAACCACCGTGAGATGTTGTTGGGGACGGCGGAACGAGTGGTTATAAACAATGTGTTTATGTATTTTGTTATTCTTTTGCTTTTTAAGTTTGTAGAGCACAACCTCTGGTCCCGATAGGAGCCGGGTTGGTGCGGCATTTGTGAGACGGAGGGGCGAGGGTCGTGAGGCATGCTCCGCGTGGCCACGGCCACTGGAGGGGTGAGCTAAGAAGTCCTCCTCCGCCTGAGGTTCTTTACTAGGCATCAATCGGTTTCTATGCAAACTTTATAAACCATTTCACTGACGCGGACCTGTACGAGCCTCCGCACAGTGGAGCCTCCCGGACCATGTTTTACAAGTCTTTTTCGCTTCCCTATAAGCTGCCCTCGTCCATCTGCTGGACATGTGGCACTTGTATCTCTCTAACAACTCTCTAAAAGGTCAATTGGGAATGCTGTTTTTCAGTATTTCTTGCCTTTTGTCATCAGAAGGTAGAGCTTGGCATGCTTAACTGCCATTCCGAGCCTTTTCGTTCGGGCTTTCGATCTTCCACTATGCAATCCGCCTCTTTCACAACCACACTGCGCATGCGCAATCCCATGCAGTCCGTCAGGGGCAGCAGACGACATTCCCCACAGCTCCCGCACAAGCGGGAAGGGGTCGTGGTTGTATTTACATCGTTTGATTTTTTGTTTGTGCTCGTTGTGCGCGGAACAATGCCCACAACTTGTGCTGCGTTCCGCTGTAATTCGGAGTGCCGAAAACGGAACGCTGTTGGCTTCTATCGCATCCCGTCGGCCGCACGCGATCGGCTACGGCGGCTTGCGTTGCTCGCGTCGGCTCGGGTGATGGCATGGTGATGGGAACTTTAGACTTAGCATCCTGGCGGATATTTGATCTCCGCTATCTGTGCAACTGCGAATGACAATCCGTAAACACAACTTTTCACCACACTATCATCCCCTTTCTCGCATGTGGAACTTTATTTAAGCTATAACTGTCGTTTGGCAGATCGGTGTCCAAGACAACTGCGTAGCCTGATTCAATGCTTCCCCGCAGCTATCGCCATCTCTCGGCCGCTCGCGCACCGCGCGCCGCGGCGACCGGTCAGCGTAGGCTTGAAGTTGCATCGCGGCAGATATCTGATCGTCGCTTTTAAAATAAACCCTGACAACAATCCCTAGCACAATTTTTCACCACACTAACACCTACTTTCTCGCATGCGGAACTTCTTTTTAGCGAATAAGATTGATTCAGAAGAACAGCGACAAGCGCGGTCGCTACCGTGGTCTGCGCCGGTTCGAGCGCTGAGTGTGCCCAGCTGGCAGGCGCGGCCGGCGTGTGCGCGGGCTGTTTCCGAAGGCAGAAAACGCTTCACGATTGCTTGCTTTATCCATTTCTTGCGAACAAACGCGCAGAATCTACAAATTCAGCTCAGCGATCGTCGTAGTTGACCATGGAGCAAAAACAGTGGGCGGAGCGACGCCGATCGTATGCGCGCATCGGGTCATGTCTCAAATTCACGCGTACGACTAGTCGTGGCGGCAGTCGTAACGATCAGACGCATGCGAATCGCGTGTACCAATCGTACATGTGTCCAGCGCTTAAAGGCCGTGTGCGAACTGCCGGCCTTTGTTGAGCTGGCGATCGCAGTTCATGCCAGACGACTCCAAGTACTGCTCGCTCTGCTGCTCGGACGGCACACGGATTTGTCCGAGATTTCTCTGACAGCCCTCATTCAGTGATAAGAAGCCGCCTGGTATTATGTGATGACCAGGGGCTGTCATCTTAAGGCGTTATAACACCAACACAGATGAAAAACTTCGGCTGCTTCTCGCCGTAATGTGGGATTGCCGTGCATACAACGAGGACGCAGCCGGAGGAAACGCCGGAGAACACTACCGCTTCAACTTCGGCTAGGCACGCTAGGTGGCAGCACACCGCAATGAAAGAGGCGGATTGTAATATATATATATATTGTAGCGTAATGTAGAGGTTCGCTCCTGGTAAGCAATTAGTTTATTGCCAGAAGTAGGCTTAAATCACAGCGCTAATGGCGATGCTGGTACCGAGCGAAACACACAAAACGAGTCTCTTCTTCTTTCACTTCCATGCGCCAGAGCACGCGCATCTGGTTTCGTTCTGTGGTGGGATTGGCGGCATTGATGGTCATAGGTGTAGATGTTCATAAGTGTCGCTGAATCTATGGGCCGTGGCATTGCCCCTCTTGTAAGATAGCAGCGTCTCGATGCTAGGCTGCGGCTGTAGACGATCATAGCCAAGACGAGATGGCGCAGCGGGTTGCCTTCAAACTGGTAACACCACACTCTTGGCGTCAGTCGAAATTTCTCGCTCTCGTTGATGCGGGTGAGGTCAGTTTCTGTCGTTGCAAGGCTTCATTCGCACAACGTGGACGACCTCGGAAGTTGTCGTGCGTCGCGAGGACGAAGCGCTACTGTCCGGTATAACATCGTAATTGACGTCACTAAGCCGGCGCACGACCTTATATGGGCCAAAGTACTGAAAAAGTAGTTTTTCCGAACGTCCGCGCGCGCGCACTGGTGTCCAAACACAGACAGCGTCTCCGGGCTCGTAAAACACCAACCGCCTGTGCTGATTGTAGCGAGCTGCGTCGGTGCACCGCTGACGTTGGATGCAGTGCCGTGCTAGCTGGCGTGCTTCCTCCGCTTTTTGCACGAAGTTATCAATGTCAATGTTCTCTTCGTCTTCATGAACCGGTAGCATGGAGTCTGAGGTAGTAGTAACGATGCGGCCGTAAACCAATTGGAAAGGAGTAATTGCTGTGGTCTCCTGAACTGCCTTCTTGTAGGCGAACGTGGCGTATGGCAAAAGTTCGTCCCAGGTTTTGTGCTCGACGTCGACATACACGGAAAGCATGTCGGCGATGGTGTTGTTTTGTCTCTCGGTCAAGCCATTGGTCTGCGGATGGTATGCAGTAGTCCGCCTGTGGGTGGTGTACGTCAGCATGATAATGGACTGCATGAGGTCCGCTTTGAAAGCTGTACCTCTGTCTTTTATGACGACCTGTGGTGCCCCATGCCGCAAAACGACGTTGTGCACAAAAAACTGTGCTACCTCAGCAGAGGTTGCTCGTAAGACAGCCGCTGTCTCCGCATACCGTGTGAGGTAGTCAGTCGTGACCACGATCCATCGATTAACCTTCGTCGACGTTGGAAATGGCCCCAGGAGGTCCGTGCCGACTTGTTGAAAGGGCGCATTAGGTGGCTTCATCGGTTGAAGTAGGCCTGCTGGTTTCACAGGTGGAGTCTTCCTTCTCTGGCAGTCACGGCAAGTCTTTACATAGTGCTGAACTGTGCGCAACAATTTGGCCCAATAATACCTCTGACGAATCCTTGCTAGAGTACGGCTAACACCCAGATGCCCTGCGGAGGTTTCGTCGTGACAGGCGTACAAAATTTCTGACTGCATGGCTGTTGGTATGACCAGTAGGAACGAGTCCTTCATATTCCTAAAATTCCGTTTGTAGAGGACGCCATTCCGAAGACTGAATGACGAGATGTTCCGGGTAAATGCACGTGGAACACGGACATCGATTCCTTCTAAATGCTGTATAAGCAGCAGTAGTTCAGGGTCGGCGCGTTGGAGTTGGGCCATTTGGGAGTCGGTAACGGATCTAAGGAAGGGAACGGCGTCTTCGGCTTCTCGGCAAGCTGAATCGATGGGCGCCCGGGATAAGCAGTCAGCGTCACTGTGCTTACGTCCCGACTTGTACACTACTGTCATGTCATAGTCTTGCAACCGGAGGCTCCATCGAGCAAGGCGTCCAGACGGGTCCTTTAGGTTTGCAAGCCCGCACAACGACTGGTGATCGCTGACGACTTTAAACGGCCTGCCATAAAGATACGACCGGAACTTTCTGATGGCCCAGACGACGGCAAGCACTCCTTTTCAGTCGTGGTGTAATTCGACTCCGCTTTCGACAGAGTGCGACTGGCATAGGCAAGAACTCTTTCGGCTCCGTCTTGCCAATGAACAAGGACGGCGCCGAGACCGCCGTTAGTGGCGTCCGTGTTGATTTCCGTATCCGCATGTTCGTCGAAATGGGCAAGCATTGGCGCTGTTTGTAACCGGTCTCGCAGGTCATTGAAGGCCACTTCTTGTTCCTCTTGCAACGCAAGTGGTACGTCCTCCTTGGTCAGTCGAGTCAGTGGTTCCGCAATATCCAAGAAATTTTTGATGAGGCGCCTCTAATACGCGGCAAGGCCCAGAAAGCGCCTAACGGCCTTTTCATCAGCTTGTCTCGGAAAACCTGCAACGGCTGCCGTATTTTCAGGATCTGGGGAGACTCCTTCGGCGCTAATAGCATGTCCTAGAAACCGCAGCTGCTTGTAGCCAAAGTTGCATTTTCCAGGTTTTATAGTTAATTTAGCCGATTTGATGGCTTCGAGGACCAGTCGCAACCGGTGTAGTTGTTGTTCGAATGTTGCGGAGAACACTATGACATCGTCAAGGTAAACGAGGCATGAGTAGTGCCACTTGAGACCCGCCAAGACAGAATCCATCATTCGCTGGAACATAGCGGATGCTGAGCATAGACCGAATGGGAGGACTATGAACTCGTATAGCCCATCGGGTGTGACAAACGCGGTCTTCTCGCGGTCTCGCTCGTCAACCTCGATCTGCCAGTATCCGCTTTTAAGATCTAAGGACGAGAAATATTTGGCAGTGCGCAACCGGTCCAAGGCATCGTCATGCGCGGGAGCAGATACACGTCTTTTTTTGTAACACGATTCTGTTTCCTGTAATCGACACAGAAACGCAAAGTTTTGTCTTTCTTCTACACTAGCACCACAGAGGATGCCCACGGACTTTTCGATGGTTGGATTACATCGTCTTGTAGCATTTCTTTTACTGGATTCTGGATGGGTTCACGCTCCTTGTAGGATACGCGGTATGGGTGCTGGCATACAGGCTTTGTTGCCTCGTCTGCAATGATGCGGTGTTTGGCAACAGGGGTTTGTCCAACCTTTGAAACAGTTGAAAAATACTCGCGGAAATCCCCGAGGAGGTCTGTCAGCTGCTTTTTCTGTTCTGGCGAGAGGTCTGGGTTGATGTTAATTAACCCCACGACGTCTTTCGGGCCCGATACATCGGTCCGGTCTGTCCCCGCTGCAAGCAGTTCTGTCAACTGAACAAACTCGTAGAGCGAGGCGTAGGTGGTTCCTTTTCCGACGTCTTGGAGCCTGTTTCCAAAGTTTGTTAGCACACTTGTGCAGCCATCACACAGGTTGACAAGGCTCCTTGCACCACAGATTTCTTTTTCTAAACGCAAGTTCGTGTTGCCTTCCACTAATCGTTCGCAACATTCGGGCACGTCCCCTTTCACGAAGACGACGACACTACTTCGGGGCGGCACCACGACGTCGTCGTCGACTACGTGGAGGGCGCGGGCTTCCCCTTCTGCGTCATTTGTAGCGATTGCTCCTGCTGTCCAGAATGTCACGGTAGATGTTTGCAGGTCAATGACGGCACCGTTTGTTTGTAGGAAGTCGATGCCTTGTATAACATCTCGGGAACACTCTGGAAGTACGATGAAGTCAGCGACGTAGGTATAGCCGCGGATGCCGTCCTAGCTGTGCAACGACCTGTAGGCGCGATGAGATGACCACCCGCGGTGCGAATGTGGGGTCCGTTCCAGTGCGTGAAAACCTTCTTGACCTCCTCCTCCAGGTGGCTGCTGATTACCGAGTAGTCGGCACCTGTGTCCACTAGCGCAGAAACGTCATACCCGTCAATACTCATGGCAAGATTCGATGTGGCTGGTTTTCGGTCGGTTTCTGTTTGCGTCGGTTCTATAGCTGTACGTCGTTGAGAGCGTCGTGGAGGATTTTCACCGGCTTCCCCTTCAGCGACCCCACCTCCAGAGGTCGCTGGTCTCAGTTTTCCCGACGGGGAGAGCTGGGGAGAGCTGGAGGGGCGACGAGGGCTTGGCGACCGGTAACGATAAGATGACGACGACGACCTTGTTTGCTCACGACTAGACGTCGACCAATCATGCTGTGCAAGCAGGTACTCCTGAATTTCAGGTGGCCGTTCGCCATTTCGCGGGCAGGGTGTGTTGGGATGAAAACCGCGCAGACCAGCTCGGCGGTACGGGCATGAACTGTAGAGATGGCTGGCTTCACCACAATGAAAACACAGTGGCCGGCTATCCGGTGCACGCCACAAGACCGTCTTCCGAACGGTCGCCGGGGTGCGTCAATATCCTTGCTGGCGAGGAGTCATGGCGTCGTAACCAGACGCGGCATAGGTTGCGGCAGGCGTTGCGGTGGCGAAGTTCCGAGTGGCGTACGGAGCAGGCATTGCGACAGCGACGTTCGGAGTGGCGTAGGGGTAGGTTTGCTGGAGAGCGGCGGCGTATGTAGCGGAGCTGCGAGATGCCAGCATGTCGAGTTCAACCGGTTCCTGAACCGCTTGCCACACTTCATCCCGAACGACTTGTGATAGCGAGGCATATGTCGGTGAAGTCGGTGGTAGTTGCGGTCGGCGAAGTTCTTCCCGGACTACTGAACGAATGAGCTGACGCAATGCGTCTGGACTAGTGGCCAAGGCAGCGGAGAGTACGTCCACCGACGTGCAGCTCTGACTGCGGGCGTACTGTCGGGAGCGCTGCTCCAGCGTTCTTTCCATGGTCGACGCTTCGTTGATAAACTCAAGAACGGTACGCGGAGGGTTGCGCACTAGCCCGGCCAACAGCTCCTGCTTGACGCCTCGCATAAGGTGGCGGAGCTTTTCGTCCTCAGCCATGTTTGGGTCAGCACACCCGAAAATGCGGGACATGTCTTCGTAATACATGGTCACGCTCTCGTTGGGACGCTGATTTCTGTTGTGTAGTGCAGCTTCCGCCTTTTTTCTGTGGTCACCTCTGGCATAGGCAGCCAGAAACCTACTGCGAAATTCGTCCCAGGTAGGGAACTCCCTTTCGTGGTTCTCAAACCACGTCCTCGCGTGGTGGTCAAGTGAGAAATACACTTGTCGCCTTTTTAGCACTGCATCCTATCCATTAAAGCTCGCGACGTCCTCATAGAGGTCAAGCCAGTCTTCAGTGTTCCGTTCAGCGCATCGCCCTTAAATATTGGCGGCGTTCGCGGCTGATGGATCACGAACTGACCTGGGACGGCATAGTCGGTCTGCGTCGTAGTTGAGGTCATGATGTGTGGTCTCGCTGCCCTGGTTGTCGCTGGCAGCAGTCCACATTCGGGTGAAGCACCTTAGAGTCGACGACTGGTGCGTTGGTGAACAGGAGTCAGCTCCATGGGAGGCGCTTCGTTTTCAGCAACGCTATCTTGTGGTCACATACGGGGTCACAACCCACATCTTCACCAAAAATGTAGTGTAATGTAGAGGTTCGCTACTGGTAAGCTATTAGTTTAATGCCAGAAGTAGGCTTAAATCACAGCGCTAATGGTGATGCTCTGTTGATGATGATGATGATGATGCCGATGTCCTCAAATATTTGGCACGTACCCACAAGGGGGGATTGGCCAGGGCTAAACCGGTTAAAAACGTGGGGACTTCAAAATACTTATGCTGGTACCGTGCGAAACACACAAAACGAGTCTCTTCTTGTTTCACTTCCATGCGGCAGAGCACGCGCATCTGGTTTTGTTCTGTGGCGGGATTGGCGGTATTGATGGTCATAAGTGTAGATGTTCATAAGTGTTGCTGAAGCAATGGGCCGTGGCAATATATATATATATATATATATTTCTATACATATTAAATATATACACATATATATAGTGAGGGAGGCGATAGCGTTTGTCCAGTTTCTTAGATTATTTAACACCCAACAGTTTCGAAAGGAGGACCCTTCTTCTTCGGGGGTTGTCTTAGTATAGACAGAAAAACGCTTATACACATTTTGGATCCGAGAGCTTCCCTTTCTCCTCACCCTCGAAAATGAGAAGTCTCGGAAGAGTAAAAGAGCGAGAGAGTAACAAAGACATGTAACTATACTACAGAAGGTGGGAACAGAGGAAGGGAGAGAGGAAGGTTGTAAGAGGTAGGCAGAGGTTGGCATGCCTCTCTGGATGGCAGAGAGGCATGCCAACCTCTGCCTACTGGTGATCAATGGTAAAAAAAAACGAAATAAAAAATTTGTTAATGTTCGTTTGAGACCGTCGTTAGACAGAGGCAAGTGCCACATGGCCCGCAGGTGTCTGAAGAAAGCTTCCACCTGCGGGACATGTGGCACTAGCCTCTGTCTAACGATGGTCTCAAACCGACATTAACAAATTTTTTTAGTTCGTTTTCTTTACCATTGATCACCGGTAGGCAGAGGTTGGCATGCCTCTCTGCCATCCAGAGCCTTTTTGTTCAGGATTTCGAGCTTCGACTCTCCAAATTTATGTATCTTTTTCTCTTTCTACGCAGCACGCCGTTTTTTCTGTACACGCACATTGGTTGAACCTTATATATCTGTGTTCTCTCTATCAATGCCGCAACTGTGCCTCTTTCCCATTTATAACCTTCATCTCTCCCTTCCTCTTTTCCCACCTTCTGTAGTATAGTTACATGTTTTTGTTACTCTCTCGCTCTTTTACTCTTTCCTAGAGTTCTCATTTTCGAGGGTGAGGAGAAAAGGAAGCCCTCGGATCCAAAATGTGTATAAGCGTTTGTCTGTCTATTCGAAGACAACCCCCGAAGAAGAAAGGTCCTCCTTTCAAAACTTTTGGGTATTAAATAATGTAGGAAGCTGGACAAATGCTATCGTCTCCCCCGCTATGCTGTACGCTGAACTGGCCCATTGAACAAGATACCCGACCAATATATATATATATGAATACCTCTCCCATGGACCTCCAACCGCTCCTGTCGTTGTCTACTCGGGTGCACAGTTTACCCCTGAAGTTTAGTATTCCCCCCTCCATCGTGTTTCTCTCTTCCGCTTCTTCAATTCCCACGTCTAGCTATCCACGGTGTTACCGTAATTGCACACCGGCTGTCCGTTCCTTTTAATACATAGATAGCCCAAGTCCATTTCTCTGTTTTTCTGAACTACGACGTCGGCAATTCTAGTTTATTCTGATCCAGGTAGCTAGTTTCTTGGTCCTGGATGCTATTTCTAACAAAGCAAGATGTTAGGAATAACATAACGAATTCGCTGGAATAAATTCCTAACATAATTTGTTCCATAGCCTGTTGAACCGAAATATGTTTTTTTCTAGATGTTCAGTAACACGCCAAGCTTTAACTCCAAGTCATCACGGCAGTATGCACAAGCTGTAGGTTTCCTTTTGAGTGGAAGAGGTAGCATACTTCTTTTAAGTGCGCACTTTATAAGCGACCCCAAACCATCCACCGCCGGCGGCGGCGGCGGCGTCGGCGGCGGCGGCGGCGTCCGCAGTCCTCCTCTCTATATATAAAAAAAACAGCATCCGGCGCCAGGTTTCGATCCGAGGACTTTGCGGCCGCAGCGCGACGCTTTACCGACTAAGCCACGGACGCGACGCTGATATCAGTGTTAGTAACGCGCTTTATATCTTTAACGCATCCAAACTACGTCGTCAGCGGCGTGCGTTGGCGACTCAGCGGCGTTATAGCGGCTTGATAACTGCGTGGTGTACACGTGATACTACAAACCCGATGGAAGAGATGGAAGAGAAGGCGGCGAGGCGGTGGGCTGCGGGGGCCGAGCGCAAGCGCCGCAAGCGGGCCGACAACCATGCATTCGAACTTTCACATTCTCCCCCTTCGGGGAAATGCGGGGGAATTTTTTTATGGGAGTGGTATTCGAGTGCTCCGCAACCGATACTTATTCTCGCCGGATTTCGGTCTCATGGTCAGGGTCAGCGCTAACCGTCTGTCCGAGATAGTTATAATATTTTTATTTTATTGTTTCGGTTCCCAATGTGACGGAGACGTTATTGCCATGACGATTCCTCATTTCTTTTGATTGATTCACCATTATTTTTACCCACAAGGTCGTGCTTCCACAAGTTTTATTTGCGTGTGTTCTCCTGTCTCACTCAGCATGACTAAGTCCCCCACAAAGCTCAAATGGCTCAAGTTCCGTTTTTTACAGGTCGAGCTTTCCACATGTATGCTCAATTAGTATGGTTAACAGTTTTGGAGATACGGTATCTCTCTCTCTTACCCAATTTCGTTTTGGAAATTTATCGTTTTATTGTGAATGGGTTTCCTGCCCGTAAATCCCTTACGTATGGCTTGTGTTAGTCTTATGTGTGCTTCCGCTATTCCCTTGCGTTTGACTGCCCCTAAAGAGGCGGCGGTGAGTACGGAGTCACGGAGACAGACGGTTTCTCGTAATATATAAAAGCGATTAAAGGGGGTCTAGTGTACTCTTCGTATATATATTGTGAGCATAGGCGTCATCGTTCTTTCATAACTGTTACTCGAATGGCCAATCCCACCTAGCAACTCCTCATCAGTGTGGCGCACGCGACCACCACCCCATCTTCTTCATCTTTCATCCTCGCGGCTTCTTCAGCACCGCTCTTTGCAACGGCCACTGGTCGAGGTTGCGTCGTCATTAAACGCGTCGTTCAAGTCTCCGCGTCCGAGTCTTGTCCGTGGTGGAGATGAACCTCAATCCACGTACGCTCTCCCTGGCTCCTCCCTGGAGCTTCGTTCAGGTTGGCGTCTCATCTTCCCACTCACAGCATGCCGAAAGGCAATCCGACCAACCCTGCCGATGGCCCAGCACCCGCAACCCCGATTGCCCCAGCGTGGATGCTCACCAGCCCGAAGTGAGGCCCTCAGAAGTTTTCAGGACTTCCTGGAGACAACGTAGAGGATTGGATCGACGATTATAACCAGGTGAGCACCTTCAATCGTTGGGATGATAAGCTCAAGCTCGCCAGCGTAAGTTTTCATCTTAGAGAAGTCGCTAAAACATGGTACCTGAATAACAAGAGGACTTAACTGACTGGTCGCGGTTCACCGCAGAAATACGACGAATATTTGGCACGCCCACTTTGCGGTCAGACGCGCCCAAGAAGAAGCTTTCTGAACGCTATCACCACCCCACCGAATCGTACACATCCTACATTAAAGACGTTTTGGCTTTATGTAAGCAAGGGAACCGAGAAATGGCTTAGTCTGATCGAGTGAAGCACATCCTCAAGGGCATTTCTTCCTTTGCGTTCAACGCGCTCGCCGTGAAAAACCAGACCACCGTTGGTGATATCGTGATGATTTGTCAGCGCTCAGCTGATCTCCAGGCCCTCCGTTCCTGAGGCTCCCCATGTCCACCTGGCCCCCGCCTCCGCTGCATAACAACCGGCCACTTACCATGCACCGTACTACCCACCATGGCGCCCGCCTCGCCCAACATGCTACTACTGCGGCATCCGGGGCCATATTTACAAGTTCTGCCGACGGCGCCAGCGGGATGAACGTCAAATATTTTCTAGTCCGCCACGGCGTGGTTCCCGGTACACGTACGACTACCGACCGCAGCCGTTTACCTATTCTCGCCACCGCTCGCCTTCTCCTCCGGACTCAGTTGATCATCGTTCCACAAGCAGGTCTGACCACCGCCGATCCCCTTCACCTTTCCGCCGATTTTCGTCTCCCCTCCGTCCAGCCTCTAGAACGTCGACCGCCACGCGGAAAACTAGGAGCCGCAGTTCCGGGAGGTAGAACTGCATCACACGGAAAAAAGACAAGTCCTCCTGACCGGCCATGCAATATTTTCGAAGTTGTTGTCGAAGGAATTCCCGTCGAAGCTAAAGTGGACACTGGCGCGAGCATTTCCATTATTCAGTCGGACATGTGTTCGCAACTACGGAAGGTGAGAACTCCTAATGTTGGTCCTGCTCTACGCGGCGCCAACAAAAGTGTGATTCAGCCTTCCGGGCAGAGTACAGCGCGGGTATTCATCGAAGGCATCCGTCGTCACATTTGCTTTGCGGTATTAGCCCCATGTACTCATCATATGATCCTAGGTTTGGACATCTTGTCATCAGCATCTCCTATCACTTCCTGTCGTGCACCCGCCCTTTCCCTTACTGACACGGCTTTTGACACGGTACCGGACACCCGAATACATCAATTGGTGTTAACTTCCGATTTTGTTCTTCCTCCTGGAGAATCCGTGCTTTCCATCACGTCTGACAGCATTGAAGATGGCGATGCGTTCATCGTGCCAGCTGGACACTTCATTCCCAAAGGACTTATGATACAGGCATGCCTTGTCCGTTTTTCTTCCATTTCAGCTTTCGTAGCCGCTGTGAACACTACGACTGAACCCATTTTCCTACCTCAATACGCTATTGTTGCTTCTGTGCCCCGCGACGATCCCATCATCGTTCTTCCGGTCCCTTCGCTTTCTTCGGACCAACCGAGCCACGCATCAAAGCCCTCGCCCTCACTTTTTGCTCCTATCATCAGTTCTAATTTGACCTTATATCAACAAGAAGCATTACACAAGTTGTTGACGAAGCACCAACGATCATTTGGCTGTGAAACATGGTTAATTGAGCGGTAGGGACGGGACAAACGTAGAGACCACACTTAGAAAGGGTTAAACATTTCTAAGTGGTCGTGGGAACGCGGCCTCCTTCCCAAGGACAAATGGCATTGTTGAGCCGCGTTAGGCTAATAAAGCTGCGGTGTTTGGAGAGTTTCTGCGAATTCTGATGGGAAACTCAAGGGTAGCATTAATAAACATGTTGATAAAAATTACGAGGCCGCCAATTTTAATCGCGGAATAAGCACGTTAGTTTTCAGTGACTTTCATTAACCCCAAGCGTCGCTGACCCAAACTTATAAATTTGATAAGATTCCCGAACCTCGTGGTCGTGGTTTGTTTTGAAGGCGGATTCTAAAATCGTTGCTTTAAGATGTTCAAATGCATGTCCCGGACTGTTCAGATGTCTTGACAGTGGCAAATAAGGGCCGCTTTTTGCATGAGAGCGGTGATAATGAACTGTATTCGGAAGGGCGTTTCAGTTTGGCCGATATATTGTTGCCTACACACAGTGCACTCTAGAAGGAATACTACATTAGCGGAGTCAGAGTTAAAGTTACCTTATATGTTTACAAAGTAGTCTGAAGCCGTTCTGATAGCACGCGCTGTACTGGTCATGTGTGGGCATACTTTACATCGGGGAGTAATACAGGGCCTGCCGCCAGTAGTTTCCGATAGGTTGATACGAGAATTAGTAAGAAAGTCGCCTAAATACTTATTACGCTGGTAGACACCGCGTGGTGGTTGGGGAATATGTTTTTAAGCGGTCACTGTGCATTAGGATATTGTGATGTTTTTTTTAGTATGGTTGACCCTTTGAGCGGATGATGAGTGGGTTAAATCTAAGTTTGCGGGTTACCGTTCGCAGCTTTTTTCTTACGGATTTTGTTACGGTTTAATTGGTTGGCTCGCACAATAGCGTCGTCGATAACTTGTTCTGCGTATTTCTTATTCAGGAGGGTAGTCTCGAGTTCTCGGCAGTATAGTCAAAGTCGGCTTGGTTTGAGCAAATTCTCCAAAATCGTTGGTCTTGGCTTTAAGGTATTGCTGTTTTGCAGTGTCTGACATGGCTACTTTTGAAGTGCAAATACTGTCACGTGTCTCTCGGTTTTCTATACAGTTTAGTTTGAAGCCGACCGTGACAGGTAGTAACGGTGACGTCCAGAAGGTTTACACCTTGTTCCGAATAGGAATGGCAAGGGAAATACTAGGATGGGATATATTAAATGCCTCAATGAAGGTGAGGAGCTCCGCGTCATCGTAGTGCCAGATCTTGAATATGTCATTATTATACCTTTTAGAGTACTGTGGCTTTCACTACGACTGTAATAAATGCTTCGACTACTGCACCACATCCAGTTAAGTTAAACCCCTGTACTAATAGGTTTCCTTTGTCTGCCATCACAAAAGAAACTCTTACGGCAATGTGATGAACATTTCAAGTATTACCCTCTCCCCAATTCAGATGAACGTCTTGTCACAGGGGATAAACTTTTGCCCGGCTACTGGTGATGTTGATGAACTTCAACGTTTTAAGGATTTAGATAATTTAGCCAGAAACATGAGGCTACGTGAATACTTCTACGGTCACCCAGCGACGAAAGAAGCCCTCAGAGCCCTACCTCGCAATAAGCACTGGACCCCTCCGACACAGCGTGATAGTTGCCTCGACATGTACATCAAAGCTGTCCAACGCGATGTGCAAAAAGCATACAAAACACAAATTTCTTCCCACCACAACATGACTACCAACGAAAAGAAAGCCCTAGAGGAACCCGCAAGCCGTCTCGACATAATTATTAAACCTGCCGACAAGGAAGGCGCCATTGTAATCCTTGACAAAGCCGACTATGTTAACGAGGACAATAAGCAACTATCGGCATCGATGTTCTCTAAACACTACCCAATGATCCCACTCAACACTATAAGCACATTGTTCAAAGATAAACTTCTTAGGTTATTAAAAATAAAACAATAAATGAAACCACGGCTCGTTCCCTGATCACCTTAAGCCCAGTAGGCGGTAAATTCTATCTTCTCCCAAAGATTCACATGGTGAACAACCCAGGGCACCCCATTGTTTCTGGCTTTTGCACTGTTTCCGAAAACCTCTCAGGCTATGTGGATAATCTCATTTGCGACATTCCGCCCAGCTTTGTCTCCTTCATTAGGGATACCAATGACTTTCTCTCAGGCATCTCAAAAAGTGAAATTCCTGATAACTGCCTCCTAGTCACCCTCGATGTTGCGTCACTGTAGACTAACATCCCCGTGAAGATGGTATCGCCGCTGTATCCCTTGCGTATGAGCAGTCATCTTGCGACAAACCTATCGATTCTTCTGCTCTCCAAAGTGTCCTTAGTCTTATTCTTGAACTTAACAGTTTTGCGTTCGACGGAGTTCATTACGTATAAGTCAGCGGAACGTCAATGGGAACTCGAATCGTACCTGACTACACCAATATCTTTATGGCTCACCTCGAATGAAACTTTCTTGAAACCCAGAATTTAAAGCCACTGTACTATAAAAGGCATATTCATGACATATTCATGATCGTGCAGCACGGTGACACGGCGATCCTCACCTTCATTGAGGCATTTAACCTAGCCCATCCTAGTATTTCCCTTGCCATTCCTATTCGGAACACAGTGTAAACTTTCTGGAATCCCCGTTACTACCTTCCAAGGTCAGTTTATACTAAACTGTATAGAAAACCGACAGACACGCGGCAGTATTTAAACTTCCAAAGTAGCCATGTCAGACACTGTGAGACAGCAATACCTTAAAGCCAAGCCCACCAATTTAGGAAAATTTGCTCAAACCGAGCCGACTTTGACTCAATCTGCCGAGAACTCGAGACTGCCCGCCTGAATAAGAAATACCCAGAACAAGTTATTGACGACGCTATTGTGCGAGCCAACCAATTAAACCGTAACAAAATCTCCATAGAAAAAATACCCGAACGGTAACCCGAAAAATAACTTAGTTTTAACCCACTCATCCTCCACTCCAAGAGTGTCAACAGTACAAAAAAAATCACAATATCTTTTTGCAAAGTCACCGCTTAAAAAGCATATTCCCCGAAAAACAACGCGTTGTCTACCGGCGTAATAAGAATTTAGGTGACTTTCTTACTAACTCTCGTATCAACCGACCGGCAACTACTGGCTGCATGCCCTGCAATAAACCCCAATGTAAAGTATGCCCACACATGACCCCTACACAGCGCGCCACCAGCACGGCTTCAGACTACTACGTAAATATAAATGGTAACTTTAACTGTGACTCCGCTAATGTCGTATATCTTCTAGAGTGCGCTGTTTGTAGGCAACAATATATCGGCCAAACTGAAACGCCCTTCCGAATACGGTTCAATAATCACCGCTCTCATGCGAAAAGCTTCCCTTATTTGTCCCTGTCAAAACGTGTGAAAAGTCCCGGGCATGCATTTGAAAATATTAAAGCAACGATTTTAGAAGCCGCCTTCAAAACACACCACGACCGCAACGTTGGGAATCTAATTTATTAGTCTGGGTCAGCGACGCTTGGGATTAATGAAAGTCACTGAAAACTAACGTGCTTATCCCTCGATTAATATTGGGGGCCTCATAATTTGTATAACTATGTTCATTAATCCTACCCTTGAGTTTCCCAGCAAAATTCACAGAAACTCTCCTAATACAGCAGTTTTATTAGCCTAATGTGGTTCAACAATGCCGTTTGTCCTTGGGAAGGAGGCCGCTTTCCCACCACCACTTACGAATGTTTCACCCTTTGTGATCTATAGACCCTACCTATTTCTGTTGAGTTGTTAGCTTTTGCGCAATGCTCTTTTGTGCCCTCTATCTGCTCGGGGGGCAGACCCATCCGCGGGGAGCACACCCATCTTCGCTTCCGCCCCAACCAGTCTTCCCAGCCACTGAATACCTTTCTGTATACTCCCCTTTTTTTTGAAACCACGATTGTCCAGTTTTCCGCATTGTCGGAACTTGCAGCACACGCGGCGTACGTTTCCCCGTCGCTGTGCAACCTTGAACGCTGCTTTGTTAACACGACCCCTCTCTCTCTCGCGCGCTCTTTTTTTTTCTTTTTTTTAGGCATTTCTACTATTCATAAATTACAAGGAACAGTATTGCAAATCACGCACCTCATCAAACGCATTGCTAATTGTCGACAAGGACTGAAAGAAAGTGACCTCGTGCGCCTAATTCAAGCCCTCCTAATTAGCCGCATCACATACGGAACTCCATATTTGGCTCTCAAAAATGGTGAAATACAAAAACTCGATATAATCATCCGGCAAGTCTATAAATTAGCACTAGGGCTACCACCGACAACTTCCACTGCCAAATTACTACAGATGGGACTTCATAACGCCTGGGACGAACTTCGAGAGGCACATCATGTCAACCAGATCGAACGGCTCAAGATTTCACACGCTGGCTGTCACCTCCTCCGTCGCCTCGGCTACCCACTACCTGCCACCCATCACCCCCGCCAACCCATCCCTCTCAAACTAAGCGATTGCATCTCCGTCGCCCCAATACCCAAGAATACGAACCCCCTTCATAACCATGGTCGCCGACAAGCCCGGATTCGAATGCTTCGCAAGATTCTTCAAGTCAAGCCACCAGAAACCCGCTACATTGACGCCGCGAAATATGCCGATAAACCAGCCTTCGCAATTTCAACAGTAGACCACCGAGGAATTGAATTGGCTTCCGCAACAGTAATTGGCAACGACTCCACAACTGCAGAAGAAATCGCAATAGCCCTCGCAGCCACTACATCTCAAGACATTATCCCCATCGTCACAGATTCGCAAGCTGCCTGTCGCCATTACGCCGCCGGTCACATAGCTCCCTTAGCCCTCCGCATTCTACAGTCCATCCCTAACCCTCCTTACCTCTACATTCTCTGAACCCCGGGACATGAGTCTCTGTAGGGGAATGAGGCAGCTCATGCTGCCGCCAGCGCGCATATCTACCGGGCGTTCCCCTCCAACACTCCAGCATCACCGTCGGAAGTCCACCATTCTGTGCCTCAAAAATTCAACGACATCCTCGAACATTACTGCCTCGAACGCCGCATCTTTCCCCCACCCCACGACAAGTTGACTAAGGAAGAAGCCACCACGTACCGCCGCCTTCAAACCAACACCTACCCGCACGGCACCCTCCTCCACGCCATTCATCGCACCTCCTACTCCGCCACCTGCAAGTACTGTCCCCAACCCTGCACACTGTATCATATGATTTGGGCGTGCTTCCACACACCATTCCTCCCCCCTACTCCCTCCCCCAACCATGAGCAGTGGGAAGGCATGCTAGCAATGCTAGCCAGCCCGGACCCCGGCGATCAGCTTCGGCTGGTTGAAAGGGCCCGCCTGGCAACGACCGCCAAGGGACTTCTGGACTGAGAAGACCCCCCATTGCCACTACTACAAAAACTAATATTGAAATAAAGTTTATTCCTCCTCCACGTTCTTGCTGTTGTTGTTGTTGTTTTTGTTGTAACCAAAACGTAGCCCGACTGCATGCATACTCTCCGTTACCGAAACATCTTCCGGTCCTTCTCACAGTTTTCTCCAAAGCTATATCAGAAATGTGTTCCAAATGTTTGTGACAGCGAAAACATGTAACTGTACTCTGATGAAGGCAAGTGCCTTTGCCGCTATGTAAGCAAACCTGGTTTGTTATTCTTGTTGTGGAGGTTACTGGTGAGCGGCCATGAATTGAGAACGAGCGGATCAAAGTTTCCATACTAGGCAGGACCACTCGGGGGAAGTGAACGATGTTGAATAATGTTATGTTATTCTTGTTGTATATCCGACTCTTTACTTATACTATATATATATAGATAGAAAGGAAGTCCTCTTCCTTCAACGTCAGTAAACCTATGTCTTTCTCGTGTGTCTCTGTCTCTACTAACCTTGTATTTATAAATAAATATATATATATATATATATGTATATATATATATATATATATATATATATATATATATATATATATATATATATATATGTCGAGTCACGGCGCGGAGATTAAAAAGAAGGTCCCCTTCACCCCGAGAAGTCAGCGTGGCGCTGGCTACCACCCCCAAGCACAGGAAAAAAAATTACATTCACATAAATACTCCAGAAAGCGGGGGGGGGGACATCGCCCTGCCGGCAGCGTAGTGGTTATCGCACCAGACCGGTGTTCTGGAGGTCGTGGGTTCGGATCCCACCGGCGGGCACTTTTTCTCCACTTTCTTTCTTTCTTTGCTGATTCTTTGTCTCTTTAAATGACCTACCACAACCTCTCCTTTGCTTTCCGAGGTTTTCTTGACTTCCAACCCTTATTTCTGTGTTATTTCTACGAGCGCCTCATTTCCTATTCTGATTCGCTATATATATATATATATATATATATATATATATATATATATATATATATATATATATATATATATATATATATATATATATATATATATAATTCTTTTTAAAGCGGTTGGTCTTTGAAAAATATTAAGGCCCCTGTGCACGGGTACACACGGGCAGACACACACACGTCATATGCAAATCATGTGTGTGTCTCTGCCTGTGTGTACCCGTGTTCGGGTGCCCCTACACTTTCGAAAGATAACTCTCTTATTTGCACACATTTTACGTTGTATACATATTCACTGATGAGTATCTATACGTCTGTCTATTACATGCCTAAATAATAAAACCAGAGCTGGTGTTCAACCACAATTTGTTATTTTACAAAACAGTTTGCACATCACCTTATTTAGCGCATCATGGAAGGCTTCGCACTTCGTTTCTGTAGATTTAACTTGCTCGTACGATGCAATTTTGCTGAACATTGATTCCGGGAGCTGGTCCACATTCCTGTAGAAATTTATACGTGAACTCACACCATAATCCATAGTGCGAATTCCTGGAGTACCTTCGGTCAATGTGTCCATCTGTGCTCCAATCTATGTCAAATAAACGTGAGCAAAAGAGGGAATAATCAGAGACTTGCAAATAACAAAGGAGACAAGGAAATAAACTGGTAGTATGCCACTCTTTGCGCCTTAACACTCACTCTATTCAAAACGGTTGCGTGAGCTTTTTGGTGTACTTTGATGTCATAATCCCGATCAACTTTTTTGTAAAATTTTCTACCACCTTAACGTTTCAGAAAGCAAATACATTTTCTCGTTCTAACCTAGCGTAAACGTCACACTCTCTACCAATAATGGCGATGATTTACAATGACGCTAACAGCTGTTGAACAAAATAATGTCGATAATGTTTTGCAAAATGTACAGCACTCCCAATAACGAAGCACGGAACCCCGCATCCTAATTTTCAAAGCACCCAGTATGCAAGTTGCCCTGTTTTCACTTGCTGTATTTAAAAAAAACACCTCACTATTTAGTAAGTAAATCACCGTATTTGTTAAAATGTATTTGGTACAGAAAGCCTGAACTGCATCAAAACGAAAATTATAGCTAATGCTGACATTTCAAGCTGTAATGTTTTAGCTGTTCTTGCTCACCCTACCCCTCCTTCTCCTTATTTCTCGTCTTCTTCCCTTTTCACTTCCTTGTCCTCGTCATTATGACCATCAGCACCAGCCTACCATCCCCCTGCAGTATGAAGGCCTTTCCATGTACTCCGAACTGCTCCCGCCCTCCGCCGCTCGAGTGCTTTGTAAGCCACCTAATTGCCCGTTTTTTTCACGCAATTGTTTTATTGGCCTTCCCCTACTTCCTGACCTACCTGTAAACATGCCCTCTGCTGCAATTATTTTTTACCGGTAGTCATTTCTTCGGACTACACGGCCACACCAATACAATTCCTTCTATGTTTGTACCACAAAATGTCTTCTACTGGAGTATTTTCTCTGATACAGGAAGCGCATTTCCCCCTCTAAGTTTTACTCCTATCATTCTTGGTCACATGGTCTGTTGAGCCCGTCTAAGTTTGCTCTCCATTTGGCTAGTAAGGCACCAACTTGCGGCTTCGTATGCCATCACCGGCAGTAGCCCTAGTTGCGTATGTTTCTCTTGAATGATGCAGGTAGGTGACATTGCATTATTTTGGAGTACTTGCTTAGTGCTCCCGAACCCATACCTATGCTGCATCGGATATCCCTGTTGCGTTTGGTGTCAGCACTAACCATCTATCCAGGTAGCTATATTTTTACTTCTCGCGTTTTGTTACCTAAGTTGAAGAGGGAAATTTCGTGATCATAATTCTCTATAGGATTTATTCGATTTCATTTTAGAACATCCTGCCCTGATTACTTACTGTAGTTTCTCCAGCATTTTTATCAGTTCTGCAATCTCACTCACCAAAACTATGTCGTCTGCAAATCTCCAATGACTGAAGTACTTTCTCAGTCAAGCTTCTTATTTAACCCCTCAAGGCGTACTGGGAATAGTTGGCTATTTGATATACCCCTGGCTTGCTCTGTTCAGGATCCGGAAGTTACCATTTGCTTGGGAAGTGTGATCAATGCCGTATTATTATATCTATGTCGTCGTAAAGATTAGGCAGGTCATTTCTGTTACCAGGTCATTATTGCCATTAGCATGGTTGTGGTGTGTACTGTGTCAAATGCTTTCTCATATTCTATAAATGTTGGAAACGAAGTTGATGTGACTTGAGGGTTTGTCTATCACTTGATTGCCAACATGAAGGAGATCTATAGCTGAGTACTCTTTGCTAAAAGCAGCCTGCTATCTGGGTTGTCGGAAATCCAGGCTATCTCACATGCACTTAACAATCACGTTGATGAACTGCGTGTAAACGACTGAAAGTACACTGATGGGTATGTATTTGTTAAGGTCCTTGGTCTTTATATAAATCAGGATAAAGTTGGCATTTTCCCAGGCTATGGTCTCTTTTCAGATGTTCAGCATTCCGCAAATAGTGCTGTAATCGCTTCAAGCACAATATTTCCTACCTATTTTATATAATCCACGGTTTCGCCGTCACCACCTGCCGCTTTTTATTTTTTTCATGATCTTGGGACTCTGTCTTACACCCTTTATGTGACTAGAAAGTTTCTGCAAGTTAATATTGTGATCTCAAGAGTTCCCCCTGGTGTAGTGCCACTAGCAATCCGTCTGGTGTACAATCATTCTCCTACCTTTAGAACGTCGTCCATGTTGTGCGCAATGCTACCCTGCTGGTATGTGAGTGAGTATGTTGTTTTTTGCGGAATGCTGGTTTTTTGTTAGTTGCTATCAATTTTAGTCTTATTTCGACCGTTTCCGCATTCACTGCTATATAATACGCACTGTTGCATTTTGTTTCTGTTCCGTAATTAATTTACATACCTCCGATAACTTAACTTGATGCACCGTCCTTGGCACTTTCTTACTTATTAATATTAGTTCCGTCGTTAAGTTAGTTTTAAAGGATATTTTCTACATTTTGCTTATCACTAACTCCGCCATCTTGGCTCTGACTGTATGGTGGGTTTGTTACATTTCGCAAGTTTCCTTGTTTCTCCATTTAGATTTAGCCTTCTTTTGCATTTACCCATCCAATGGCCGCTGCTAAAAGTCCTATTTTCCAACTCTATGTCCTGCGCAATACCTGGCTGGTAGTTTAAAAGAGTTCAATTTTGTTTTTTGTTGTCCGATGAGGAGTTTTTCCTGTCTATATCCTACTGGTTCGTTCGTAGAATAATGTGTTCATCAACGCCAGGTTAGTAGTCTCCTTAAACCCTACCAGAGTATTTCCTCGCCTGTTGCGATTGTCGATTAGAAAGTTTTCCACTGGCGTTTCCCCCATTTGCTTCTTACCTATTTATCATTTAAAGCCTTTTATCACAATCCTGAACTGTGTGAATCTCTTCTCCATTGCTTATTGCACGTCCTCACCGAAAATGTGTACGGCTTCCTCATCGTAGCTTGTCGCTGGCTGATAGGCCGGTACTAAGTTTAACCTGCATCGCTTGTTGAGTTAACACAGCGGCTGGAGTTTTCCAGTAATGCTGAATAATTCTTCCATGTTTCGTACTATTTGTATGTAGACCAATAACCCTACGACGTGTTCTTTCTTCCTTGTTATTCCTACACACTAAGAAAAAAGGGGGTTCCCGTTACCGTCTTTGGGGAGTAGTTACTCGCCAAAGAATTGACTCTTTCTCGACCCCTTTCGCGGAGTCACGCCACTCTTTTTTTAAAGGGGGCATTGCGGACCCCACAACAGTGGAGTCAGAGTAGAGTATGGGTGACTACCTTCTTAGAGGCAGCACTGACTGCCCCGACGCTAATATAATGAAAAAACAGAGCCACAGGACCCCTGCCAGATGATCATCGTGACACTGCAGCAAGAGTTGTGAGGACGCCGCTTTTATTAAGAGTCCCGTGATCCTTGTGGTTATAGAGTCGTGGAAGTGTATGGGTGACCCTCCAAGAGATGATCAATGCTGCTGCCAGTGGAAGCATTGCAGTATACGCCTCGAGCTTCGCGATCGCTGCGCCGCCTGCCGCCGCTACTCCGCGGCGTTGACGGGATTTGCGCTGCGTGGCTGATAGGGCCGCGTGCAGTGTTTAGATTCTATTTCGCTTCTTTTCGCCTTTCCGCGCCCTGAAAAAAACTTGTTATGGTGACGTCTATAGGCAAAGAGTACGTTTAGGTCACTTAAAAAGCAGCTGTGTCTTCGTAGAGTACGCGATCGCCTGCAAGAGCTACCCGGAGACGCGGTGCTGCGTGCTTCGTCGCCGCTCTTCCGGGCGTCGGCGACGGTAGCAACATATCACCCCTGTCACCTCCAAAACATCAGGCACAAATGAATTCTACTGTCGCCTCGTTTAGACCTGATACTGGCACAATGAGAGGTTGGCTTCATTTTGCAGCGTGGACAACGAATGCGGCTTCGTTTCGAATATATACGTCGCAGAAAAATATGTTTCGGGGATGTGATTACCCAATCCCGGACTATAACTTATGCCTTTTATAAGCATATAAACGGTGCGAAAATGTTAAGTATATTCTAAGCCTAGCTGTGCGTCGTTAAATATGTGCCCACTCACCAAGGCAAGTTACTGAAACCACGGAAAAATAAATGCTGTGCAATTGCAGAATTAAGAAACATAATTCTCTAACGGAAGCAAAAAAAAACAGTGCAGCTTCTGACATGCTAAAGACGTTCGTCGAAACTTAAGCCAGGTGGGGTTCACTAGGCCAACTATACGCGAAATGCACTGCTATTTTGCGAGACATCGGTAGGGGGGGGGGGAGACGCTGTGTACAAATGCGGAGCGGAATCAAGCAATGAACGTTTTAGTAATTACACACACACAAATCTTGCGTTCACTTTCCTTTTGTTTTTCTACTTCAACGAACAGCTGATCATACGGCAGCCGCATTTTTGGAAGTATACAGGGTAGGCTGTTCAACAAGCGATGAAAGGTGTCGTAGGAAGAGAGTGGTAAGTGATAACTTGATAAGGCCCTCTGATTTCAGTTTACACTTTATTCTGCTGGCTCCCTGTGCCATATGGCGATATTTCGAAGAAGCATTAGTCGCGGACGCGGATTATATTCTAAGCCCGTCTCCGCGCTGCTCACAGAGGAGCAGATGAATGTTTGCGGGCGCTCACCTCACGACAAGACGACTTTGTCGTGTGCTGATCCCTGAGTATAATTATGCATTGTCTATTGTACTTTTGTTGAATATTCCCGAAATTAACACAGACTGGCTTGTAAATGGCGGTGATCAATATCTGAGGTATAATATTGGCAAACGTAACTGGCGTGCTTTCAGTTATGAGTGCCCCGCTGATCTTGTAAGCGCACAAAAACAATTTAAATCGTTGTGTATAGCCGCAGCATGAACATCTGAGGAACCAGTGGTTACGGAGACACTGCTAGTAAATTCAGGTATAAATATATCATTTTTTTTATACAGTCGGCTCCATCCACGCTGATTCCGCGCCGCTGGCCTGTGACACATACCTGGCGCTTATACAGACCGAATATACCACACTAAGATCGCGTCAGAAACATTTACACTCTCGTAAGCACGCCTCATTTGCGAACAGAGTGACTGCTTTACATAAACATGGATTTCAAACACCCGCACACGGTAAATCTCAGTCGTGGACGTGCCTCAAAAGCAGCGGCGGCCCTTGGGAGCCGGACGCCGACTCCCGCGCCTGCTTTCGAAACGGCCGCTAGGGGGATTTCAGTGGCGCCCCTACAGGCCGCGCTCGAGCCGTATATATGCAAATCTTACATAGGTGGGCAACACAGACCCCCTAGTTACCCCCATTGTCTTAAGAGTCCTGATTGTTGCCTTATGACCACTTCTCCATCTTGAGGAGATACAAATCTCACGGCAGCCAGTCACTTTGTCAAAAATCTCATGGCAGCCAGTCCCTTTTTCAAACAAACGTAGTGATTGTAATCATTAAGAGACTTCTCTGGTTTGTGAGAGAAACATTACCTAGTTCAAAAAACTGCAATTTTAGCCCACATACACACCGCTTCATGAGCTGTTTCATACAACAACAGCAAAGCAAACCAAAAGTATTTGAGAACTATTTTATTAAATACGAACGTGATACATATTTGAATGAAAAGCCTGCTTACAGTATCACAGCTGTTTAAATCACAAAATAAACAGCCAATAGCCTAAAAATGAAAGATACACAAACCATCTTTCACACAAACCATCTTTCACAAACCATCTTTCACAAAGGTATGCTAGACTAACAGGAATGATATTAAATAAGAACAACAAGTTTTGTGTTAACCAGCTTTGCATACCTGATGTTGCAAGGTTAAAGGGGTGTGAAAATATATTGCAATCATTTTAAAGGCTTCTTTCCTGCTTGCTAAGAAGTCCATGAAGTCAACCCAGAAATCTTCAAAGGCCGTGCACAAGCGCTGCAAGGTTTCTTCGGGTCCTGCCCTTTCGGACCAGGCCTTGTCTCAGACCTGCCAGAAATATCAATGAAAAGAAATAGAACGATAAGACAAAAGCAAAGTGAAATTGTAGCCGGCACGGTAAAATCATCAGCAACAGGCTAGCTGCCCAGTACCTGACAAGAAAGAGGTCGAAAAACACACCTCTTGTCATTCCATTTCCGTGCTTCGCTGTTCTGCTTTTGTTATAAAATGTTTTGTATGGAGGAAAATATGTATAATGCCTCAAGTTACCTAAGGACACCCCAGAAATGCAAAGGCTTCAAAAAATTTTGCATCCGTAAAAAGGATCTTACAGCTGTAGGGACGGAGACTAAGAATTTAGGAGTGCAAAAGAATGCTACTCCCCACTTTTGATGGTATGAAAGTATATATGTAAAAAATAAAAGACACATGAGTAACAAAGCAGTAAAATGTGCTGTTGGGCTAGTTGGTGCATTATGAATTACGAAACTTCTGCTGATAGACAAACAGAGGAAGAAGGACAGACAATGCACAATGTCTGTCTTTCTTCCTCTGTTTCTCTATTCAGCGCAATTTTCGTAATTCATAACAAAGCAGTAGGTGCGCTAACACACTTCCTGAACAAAGGGCATGCTGCATACAGCAAAACAAAGGAAGGGGACAAAGTCTAACTCAAGTCTAACTCAACCTGTTCAGTAAAAATAAAAAGCATTAGGCAAGTTTGTACATAGCTTTAAAAGGTCATGTGGAAAGCACATGACAAAGAAGATGTTAGGACAAGCACTTGCTTGCAACTGAGTTTATTGCATGTATCGCCTCAAATAACACCCTTTAATAGAAGGCCGCACAATGGTAACAAAGGAATCATAGCGAAGTTTTTAAATATTCAAGTTCATTGCCATACAGGTTCACTGTGCTTTTTTTCTTGATATAATAAACAACCAAGAGCTCCCAAATCTATGCTTTAGCTTCTTTACTGAACTCGAACTTGGCCCAAGAAAGGTTTGTACTTGCATGATTCTCAATGACTGGGTACATTCCAAAAGCCTCATTGCCAAGAGACAAATATGATATCGACTTCTCCAGACGAGAACGACTCATTATAGATCACCCCTCCTCCCCCATTCGCTGGGCAAAAACCACTGGGTGTGCTGCATCTTGTGCTTTTTTTTTGCTTTTAGACTTAATAGCAATTTGCCCGAACCTCATCTACGCTTCACTGATAAACTTTCACACTTTTTTTAAGTTATTCAATAATACTGACTATATTTCCAACTCTGCATGGAATGTCTGCACCCCGTTTAGTTTTTTTCCTTCAGAAGTTGTTAGCTTAAGTGAAAGCAAGAAGCACTAAATAATGCTAACAGTTACAGTTATCCAGATCACACTTAATACTGATAGAAAAGAAACCTAAATTGTCAGTACAAAGGCCACCACTGCCTTGTTATGTGCCTTAGTTTCTTCATGTTTTTAGTGATCACAAGAAAATAAAATTTTAAACCACTCGTTTACTTGAGTTAATGTCAACGCATTTAGCTTTTTCCGTACCGTTAATTTTTTGCTTCGCATTTCATTAAATTTTACACAAAGCTCGTTCCTAAGTTTCCTATGCACTGAATGGGATTTTCTGCACAAGCTGGCACTACAGCGTTGATGGGACATAACACAATAATTAGTTTCTCTATCCCAATTTATTGACTTTTGAATTGCAACTTGCTTTCAAGTTTGCACTAGAATGGCTTTTCTGCACAAATTGAGAGTGATGCAGTAAAGCTGACACAAGAGTTGATCTCAACACTTTTGTTACCACAGAAAATTGGCCAGTTTTTTTGGCTCTAAGAAAACATTTTTTTCTGGTAAATGTGTTGGTTATTTATTCATTTATTTATTTGTACAATACTGCGGACCTTGAGAGGTCCAAGCAGGAGAGGGATGGACACATCCAGAAGACATGCGTACGGACACAAGATCAATACATGAACGTGGTGATACCTAATCAACAGGTAAGTATGCAATCATTATACATTGGATGACAGCAAGGGTGACCACTCTGGCAAAACATGCCAATCGGAAACAGTTCTGGGAAAAAAGTAATTTTTTGTATTGGTCTGTACGGGCAAAGAACGGTTTAATACTTCGGCTATGTTTGTGACGAGACGCTCGACTAGGGTTGTTAGCTATGTAATCTTCTGACTGGATTCCCAGTTTATTAAAATACGGCTGGTGTAGAAAGTTTAGACGGGCACTTTTACGTCGGTTGGCCAATGGCTTTAGGTGTGCGAGCACCAACATAGCTGAAGGTGAGTCGCGACGTCTGAAACGTTTATAAATAAAACGAGCTGCCAATGTCTGAATTTTTTCAAGCTTTTCTTTATTAGTCATAGTGTGGGACAGTTAGGCACATAGTGCAGTGGCAAAAAATGCGGATGATTTAACGCCATTTTTAGCACCAGCTGTACGTTTGCATAAATATTGATTGCAAAAACATCCAAAACAAACTTTTTGTCAACGTAAAGAAAAAATAAAAAAGAAGTTGTGTAAAACAAACCCACAGTAGCGAAAAAAAAGTTGAATACACATTGTGAAGGTTGAGATTTAAAAAGCCTTTCCAAGAAAAAATTCAGTACTACCAATTATTTGTCCCCGTGGTGCCCGTGTGGTGCTTGCACGCGTGTTACCCGCGTCTCGTGGTGAAGCCGAACATTTATTCAAAAGTACGCAATTCTGGATGGTTCTCTGAAATGGTTTGATTTTATTAGGTGCCCAACTGTTAAGTTCGGGCTGCTCATTTAAATATTGGAAGCCGCCAATGGCTCATGTATGGGCGTCGCATCCGCTTGTAGCTGCTATCTTGTGTCCCGTCCTTTTGTGTGTCAAAAGACGGTGGCGCTTAGCCCGAGTTAAAGTTGATGCTTGGGCGAGTTGGTGTTCCATAATCTTGAATTCACTGCGCAAACAAGAAACGAGGACGATAGGGAGAGCACGACACACAGGCGCTGACTAACAACTGAAGTTTATTGCTGTGATGTCTGGCATATATGTACAGCAGAAATCAAGAAAACAAAGAAATCGACACATAATATGTGAAAATAAAATATAGCAATTCCGCCACGACATCACTACCACCATGTGTTTACAAACCATCTAGATAGTTGATTTCTGTGGATCATTGCACGATGGAAGAGATGGTTAAACACTTTTCTTCTCTTTTTGCTATCTTATGACCCTAAAAAATTTCAATCGTCAGTTTATGCTTATTTCTACACAGTATTGCGGTACCACTGAAGATAGGCCCGCGCCCAGGACAGTCCCTACAATGAAATCAACTATCTAGACGGTTTGTAAGCACATGGTCGTAGTGATGTCGTGGCGGAATTGTTATATTTTATTTTCACATGTTATGTGTCGATTTCTTTGTTGCCTTAATTTCTGCTGTATTTATATCCCAGACATCACTGCAAAAAACTTCAGTTGTTAGTCAGCGCCTGCGTGTCGTGCTCTCCCTATTGTCCTCGTTTCTTGTTTGCGCTGTGAATTCAATATTCAGCTTAGCCTGAGTACCTCTGTCGCGTCGGTATGCGGTCAGCTTGACCGGCGGGTGTGTGCACAGAAGTGGAAACGGATGCGGCGCGGGGCTCCCTCTCGGATGGCGCACGCCGTTATTATGGCTTGCCGACATTGGGAGGTGGCTGGGTTGTTCGTCATGACAAGCTGACGCGAAGCGAAATCATGGTGTCTCTTAGTGTCGAAAAGGCGCGCGGTGTGTACGTTTTGAGAATTTCCGAAGCCGGCGTTGCCACTGTTCGTTGACGGGTCGTTCGCCCCAAAGACGGTCGCCTGGGCTTGCAGCGTCTCTTCCCGTGGGCTGTTCAGGTGCCTGGCGGCGTCCCTTAGTCTGGAAAGGGATTAGCAACGACTCCCTCATTGTCCCGGCGCCATGTTAGCCGCGCAAAGAGCGCTCTAAGCCTTTGGCTTGGCTTTTAAGCGGATTCCGCCCGCTCAACATAATGGTGTGTGCACTCCACGCGGTCAGCGACTTTTGGTGGCAGATGTCACCTATTTGCTTGTCGGTTGCAATAGCGTGCGTGTAAAACGTACTAAGGGTGCTTGAGAGAGTGTTGGGTCTCGTGACCGCAGGTGGGGACTAGTCTGGGATTACCTGATCCTTGAAGCCAATCAATGGTTCACATTAATTGTTTTTAAAAGGTTTTTCGCTCTTTATTGAACACACCCTTTGAAAGCGTTCTTTTTGGAATCAACCCCGGACTCTTGGGTTTTGTCCAGGGTCGGTCGAGAGGGATCTAGTTCAGTATAGATCCTGGCCGAACAGGCTGCTGCTGGCTGATTTCCAATGTAACCGTCATTCTGCCTTGATGTAAATACTTGGAGTAATGTAAATAGTGTAAATAAACCTGATATCTGTTTTGTACCTTCTTGAATTCCCACCTTACCCAAGGCCTGTCCTGAGGCCTGTAAGGTTTTTTTTTAATACAGAATGAAGAATAAAGAAAGGCAGTCCTCATCCATGACCTGCTTCAAGCATCGGACGTCAGTCATCGGAGCGAGTCGAGATCGTCCTCTCGTCTCGAGCTTCTTCAAGAACATCACTACTTCGTCTTCATCAGTCATCAGGAATAACAGCAGCGAAATTCAACACGCGGAGCTGACAGGATGACCACGTTAGCGTGTTGAAGTTGGTGAGAAACTCCTTGAAGACTGCTGCAACGCAACATCTGGCTCGAACTAACGACGGGCGAGACTCCACGTTTTGACGGAGCGACACCTCAGCGGGAGGCCTCGTGAGCTCCGCCTCAGGTGGCAGCAGCTGTGAATTAACGAGGCGAAACCTCAGCGGGAGGCCTCGTGAGCTCCGGCTCAAGGCGGCAGCAGCTGCGAATAAACGAGGCGACACCTCAGCGGGAGCCCTCGTGAGTTCCGGCTCAAGGCGGCAGCAGCTGCGAATCAACAAGGCGACACCTCAGCGGGAGGCCTCGTGAGCTGCGGCTCAACGCGCTGGCAGCTGCGAATCAACGAGGCGACACCTCAGCGGGAGGCCTCGTGAGTTCTGGCTCAAGGCAGCAGTGGCTTCAATTCTACTTGGCGAAACCTCAGCGTGAAGGCCTCGTGAGATCCGGTTCAAGACGAGAAGGTAGACGCTCCAGAGCCCTTGCGGTGGACGCAACGGCGGTGGGTTGCCGAGCGTGACAAATCGACGCCGAGGAACCGACGACAGAGACTGCCGCAACGCAGTCAGCGCACCGAATTTAGGTAGGCCCCTATTTTCTTTCCTTCGGGGGCCCCATGGTAGCAACGACACGTGCAGCATCACAGAAGGCAGGGGTGAATAGAAGAATGGATAACGAAAAGCCTGGTGGGGCACCAAACACTAAGGGCACCAGAAATCTTGTAGTCACGGATGAGCCTAATGCCATTATGTTTCAACAAACGGCAGACTGCCTCAGGGGCAATGGAGATGGGTACACCCGCACCGGAGGATATACAACAGCTAACAATCAAGGTACTGAAGCTGCAACTCCAGCTCAAAAGGTTGAAACAACGGGGCAGTGACGAGCGGGAGCATGATGACAGGTTTAAATTGGGGCGGTAGGCCGAAAAAATGAGGCCGGTTCTTGCCCCAATGCCATAATCAGACGAACTAGTGCCCGCCTGGTTTAGGTTCGCGGAAAGTATGTTGAATAACCGGGTTATTCCTGACGACGCGCGCGAGCAGACCATGGTGCCTTTCTTAAATGAAAAGTGCCGCATGCTGATAGTGAACAAACCTGGTGGCGGGGTGCTATCATTCAAGTGGGTGCGCGACTACGTTTTAAAAGAACTGAAGCTCACTCCAGAGGAGTGCAGGAGAAGGTTTGACGCATGCCGTAAAGGCACGGAGACCTGAGGTCAATTTGGGATGGGGCTAGCGACCACCCTAGACTATTATCTCCGCAGCCGTAAAATAAAAACTATGGAGAAGCTGAAGGAACTTCTTATAGCAGATCGCGCCAAAATGGTAATAAGCGAGGAGGTCCGGAAGTACGTGCTGCAGTAGAAAACGGGAGACTTGCTCATGCCAAAGAATGCTGCGAGGCTAGCAGAGAAGTACAAGGATAGCAACTTGAGTCACCATTTGCCGAACCAAAACCCGCCGGTAGGAGACAAAAAGGGGGGTGCGATGCAGAAAGAATTGGTGGACAAACCACCGAGAAGCGATCAAAGAGCCCCACCCAAATGCTTCACCTGTGGTCGCCTGGGACACTTCCGGTTCAACTGCCCGCAAGCAAATTTGAGTGAATCCCAACCTCAAGAGCCATCAAAGATGCCTCAGGACAGACTCACGGCAGCAAAGGCCCCGTGTTGGTGGACAGCACAGACTGATGAGTCAGTCGGAGAGGCTGGTGGAGCCTCACAACTGACTTGGGTCGACCTAGTTTGCGAAGAGCGAGCATTTAAAGCCTTATGGGATTCGGGGGCTGATATTGTTACGTGGAGGGAGGAAGAATGACAGGAACAATGGTTGAATGTAAAGCGATATATTTACATGTAGGCGTCAATCACAGCCCCAAGCAAAGCCATGCACCACGCAAACAAACAACTTCGTCCTCTTCGTCTTCTCTTCATGACATGGCCCCCTCGTCGATGCGTCGACCGTCCCGGTGGAGGGCACAGTGGATGGGCGAGTACGCGAAATGACAAATGATATGATTATAAACAGTGAGGAAGTCCATGCTGCCACGGATCGAGGGGATGAGCTCGATGCACCACGATTCACCAACAGTGATTCCCGCCAATGCAGCTGAAACACCGAAGGCCCTTGGAGAGCGCCGGTGTTCTGGGCGGGGTAGCGGAATCATCGTCAGTTCTGGTCACGGCCGGTTACTTTTCGGCTGGTCGCGGCGGCTCGTCGGCTGGGGAGACAGGGCTGGGGACGTGGACGGGGCCATGACGCTCCTGGGCTGGGGCAAGCCGACGCAATCCAGGAACCCTCAGGAAAACACATCAGGGGCAGAGTCGGGCAATGCTTGAATGTGGGTATGGCGACGTACCCCGCACGTCACCAAATGTTACGTGGCGGCAGGACGACTGACAGGAACAATGTTTGAATGTAAAGCGATATATTTACAGCATGGCATCCATCACAGCACCAAGCAAAGCCACGCACCACGCACACAACTTCGTCCTCTTCGTCTTCTCTTTGTGACAATATCACCATTTGGAGGAAAGACGTAGTTCCCCAGGGCGCTGAGGAACGTGGGAACGTGCGTCCTAGGGGTGCGTTTGGGCACACAGTTCCCGCGGACCTCATATATGTGCCGCTTAGCGTGCCAGACCGGGAAGTCAGTATTCATCCCAAACCCATGACGCTCTGTGCAGCAACGGACGTATTGTCCGAAGGTGTTGTGGCTCACCTTACGCCACACACCCTTGAGGAACTCAAGAGACTGGAAAATGAGGCGGAAACTAGTGCGAACCTTGGGAGAATTGGAGTAGTAACAGCTCGCGGTACGCAGCGCACAAGAGAGACCTAGAGAGCAGGTTTCTCTAATGAACACAGAACAGAACGACGAGTAGAAGGAATGCTTTGTAGGTGCGGCACAGTCGAGCGAAGTTGCCGATGCGGTGCCCATTCGGCAAGAATGGGCAGCAAGTGCCGAAACGTTCGCACAGGAACTAAGAACAGACAAATCGTTAGAAAGCGCTTGGTCACAGGCTCAAGCCGGGACTCAACGAATGTCTATCGAGGGGGCTTTACTTTTTCGTCGTGAAGCTTTCGGCGGGAAAGCCTGTAAAGAGCTGGTACTCCCAGAGGAATGCCGTAAGTAAGTGCTCACGCTTGCGGAAGACACGCGATCAGCGGGCACTTTTCCGAGAAGACAAAACAGTGCGTTCGCAGCGCTTTATTTTGGCCAACACTACCGGGAGATGTTAGAAAGCATTGTCAGTGATGCCATCGTTGCCAAGTATTTTCAAATTCTAGGGTGATGGATCGCGTTCTTATCACACCCCTTACACGAACTGAGGAAGTGTTCCAGATAATTTACTCAGATTGCAATGAACCCCTTGAGCCGGCCTCGGCCCAGGGACATAGATACGCGCTATGCGTGATCGACTTCTGCACCCGGTGGCCGGAACTTGTGCCACTTCGGGCCCTCACAGCCAAGGCTACCGGTAAATCACTGCTCGACATTTTCTCCCGTTTTGGCATTCCCGAGTTAGTCTGTTGCGATTAGCGTTCGAACTTCGCAGCGGCATTGACGAAGGAAATGTCGGAGCGACTCAGAGTACAGGTGCGCTTTTTCACGCCTTAGCACCCTCAGAGCAACGGACTCGTGGAGCTTGGACTGGAACATTTAAAGCCATGCTAAAGCAGGTAATGAACGACCACGAGCGTGACTGGGTTCATTGAGCTTGTGTACGGGCGTGTTCCACAGGGACCTTCAAGCATACTTTAAAAGACTTGGACGGGTGGATGGGAGCGACCGACAGGGCTTAACGAGTCCGCAGTCAACTATTTGGCAGAGTTGCGCGAGTGAATGGTGAAGCGGCGCGAGTAGTCTTCCTAAGGGCAGAACAGATGGAACAATCGTACGCTGAAAAGTACAACCTAAGGGCACGTCCTAAAGACTTCGAAGTGGGGGAGGAAGTCTTAGTCCTAGAAAAAGGACAGGTGGGGAAAATGCAGCCGAGGTGGTTAGGGCCTGCTAAGATAAGGCAGAGGATAAGGCCAAACAGCTGCATTGTGCAATTCTTTAACGACGCATAAAAATGGATGCATGCGAAGCCACTGTGGAGGTACTACTACCTCCGCGCGAAGAACTTTGGGGTAGTGTTCGAGTCGGACAAGAAATTCGCAGAATTCGAGACCACCCCAGAAAGCAGAAATGCTCAGCGTAGCGTATCAGCTCGGCTGCAGGAAAATGCTCATTTGACGGCCGGGCAGTCGCGAGAGCTCACTGGACTAGTGCAATGCTACGAAGCCACATTCTCGAAGAAGGCGAGGAAATGTAATGTCGGAGAACACAAAATTGTTCTCGTCGAAGTAGCGAAGACCTCTGGGGACTACCCGTATCGAGTGCCAATAACACTGAGGGGAGAGGTGGAACGCCAGGTCCAAGAGCTTAGAGAGTGGGCGCTGATATACCCGATCGAAAGTAGCGGTGCTCACCGTGTCGTCTATGTGTCAAAGCGTGACGGTACGATACGAATGTGTATCGATTACCGTCTACTAAACGCTGTAACTGACGCAGACAACTTCCTCATGGGTATCATGACAGAGCTGCTGTATAATGTCGCTAAGGCAAAATATATCACTCTACTAGGCTTGACGCGAAGCTACTGGCAAATAGCCGTAACCAGCATCACACAACTGCAAAGCTTTCGCTACCACTAGTGAGTTGTACGCGTGGCTGGTCATGCCGTACGGGCTGCGTAACTCGGCTGCCACCTTTCAAAGGATAATGAATGTAGTCCTGCGGCCCCACAAAGACTATGCTTGCGCTTACATTGACGACGTGGCAGTGTATTCAGAGATATGGGAGGCACATATGAAGCATTTAGAGGCGGTGATAACGACTATTGAGTCAGTTGGACTGACCGTTAATACGAATAAATGTACGTTCACCCAGCCGAGCGTAAAATACCTCGGCCATGTTGTCGGTTCGGGAAAGCAATCGCCGGACCCTGAAAGAGTCAATGCGATAGCCGGCTTGAAGGCGCCGGTGACCGAAAATGAGCTTCGCAGTGCTCTAAGACTTTTCAATTACTATAGAGATTACGTTCCAGCCTATTCAGAGGTGGTTCGCCCTCTAACTGACCTCACGAACCAGCGTGTACCGAACGTACTCCCGTGGAGCACGGAAGCCGATAAGACGTTCGACAGAGTGAGGGCCATCCTCAGTGTCCTGCCAACACTTCGCGCCCCACTTCGGCAAGGGGTGGAAAAGCAGGAAAGCCCAATTGCTTTTCTTAGCAAAAAGCTGACACCACAGCAGGCGAAATGGTCACCGATAGAACGAGAGGCGCTTGCGGTGGTATGGGCACTGGGGCGTCTTGACACCTGGCTCTTTGGCCCTAAGATCAAGGTGGTAAATGGCAACAACCCATTAACTTATTTGATTCGGTCAACGTCATCTAGCGCTCGCCTCACAAGCTTGTCCCTGGCCACGGCCGCTCGATGGAAACCTAGTTTCCATCGAGCGGCCGTGCCCTGGCACTAAAAAAGTACGACCAAGAGTTATCGCGTATAAAGGGGTCACTCAATAATTGTGCTCATACCCTATCGAGACTTGATACTGGAAATGGGTAGAGTGGGGTGGGAGGAACCACTAGCGCACTCCCGTTTATAAAGCGGACTTCTGCGGTGTTGGGTGGTGGAATTTCATGGCAAACCAAGGAATGTACAGTATGGGGTCCTGAATGACGTTGTGGCGTGAAAGTCATTGTGCATGGTTGGTCATGTTCGCAAAAATAAAATGTTTATTATTTTTGCGGGTCTGGGAAGATGTGGGGCCAAGTTTTTCTTTTTAAATGGGAGATGTTATACGTAATGGCCAGCGTTTGGTATTTGTGCATTGTACAGTTGTGCGGGGGAACGGCCAGGCCAGGGCACTAAGTATGCCGTGTTGTATCCATTTTTGGTTCAGTTGGCCGGTGCTTTGTGCTGGTTGGGTTGGTGTGTGCTGGGTAATTTTGTGCTGTTTTGGGGGACAGGGAATGTTATTACCGCACCAATTACGAGGGATGTTCCGGATTCGACTCGCATAAGTGCTTGACTGTGTTTTTTTTTAGTTCTTACTGTTCGGTAAGACGTAACGTGCAGTGGGAGTTATAGTGTTACGTACAGCTGGTGTATGGACAACATTCTTTGTACGGAGGTGTTACGTTTGGTCTGCTCATTTAATTAATGAAAGCTGCGGGTGGCTCATGAATCGGCGTCGCCTCCGCTTCTAGCTGCAATCTTGTGTCCCGTTCTTTCTGGCTGGCAGTGTTCAAGGCTTACAGGAATTCGTTCCTTGTCTATCCTAAACTGTCGCCATAATGGAATTTCTTAGCCACTTAACGTGGCAAAAGTGCATATGACGACGGCGGCACACCTAAATGTCCGGCAGCAAGCGCAAGTCTCACGCGATCTTTTGAAGATCACATTCAAACCCGAAAGGACTTGTATGCCTAAGCTTAAAACGTCAAAGTTATAGCAATGGATTGATTGTATTGCTTAGCAAGCCGACGCAACACAGGCGATGAGGCGCGCCGTAGTAGAAGGCTCCGGTTTAATTTTGACCACCTGAGGGGGACCTTTAACGTGTGCCGAAATCTCGTACACATGGGAGTTTTTGCTTTTCGCCTCCATCAGAAAAGTGGCCGCCGTGGCCGGGATAAGAAAACCGCGACCTCGTGCTCAGACGCGCAACGCCATAGCCACTGAGCCACCGCGGCAGGTCAAAGTAATAACAATATTCTGGGTTCCAAACTGAAAACTACAAGAAACAAGGGCACAACGTGGTTCACAAATTGTAATGGCAATACCACTCAAAGGAGCGCAACAATTACGTCACTTCGGAGCAGCCTCACTTTCAAGACTTCGTGTTACCATTGAGCCCTACTCAAGCTCCTCACAAATTCAGATTAAAAAATGAACAACTAGGCATCTTTATTTGATGCTGACTATTCCACTACTCAGCACCTGTCCATAAAAAACGGAAGGAAAAATAAACAAGTGGCAAGAAATTTCATGTTTGCAGTGAAAGGTATCCTGCGGTAAATTTCTCTTGGCCAGGTAAAGCACGGTGGGCAGGAAAAAATGACTCCGTGATGCTCCTTTCTTCGCATCAGACACAGGCAGGTTAATCTTGCTGGTAACTACAAAACACTCGCTCTGTTCCTGTAAGTGAGCGTGGGAAAACCGAAACATAAAAAGTGGTGGACTGGTGTTTGCCGTTTACGGTGTGTTTTTTGTAATGTCAAGCGACACAAACTATGTTCGTTCAGTAGAGAGCCAGGTGTGCACATGCGTGCCACAAAATGGCCGGTGACGCTTACGCGTTGCAAGTTGGGGACACATTTCCACAGAGGACACAAGTGTGGCTTATTGTGGACCCCAAAAAATTTTTTATTGCCTCAAGCTAAACTTACTTGAAAGGAATTTTCTGAATTAGAAGCTAAAGTGCTGATGCATATAATGAGCCATCTCATGTAATTTTACCTCGAGAGCCTTGGTGCTTTTTTTACGCCTTAAATTTGGCGCACATTCATTTTCTACATTTCGCAAACGCTCTGCCTGAAAACACGCTCTCAATTCGACCTAAATTATTGTTAGTAGACACTCAAGAACCATATGAACACACGATGGGAATATTCTGACTCAAGCTTTGTGGTGCCTTTGCGAAAAAGTCCTCAAAAAGTGCCATTTCGTGCGCTTTCACTTCACTCATACACGCTAGAAATTCCTACACGGCTTCAGTCATGGCCCCACATCAAAGAAAACTGCAAGTGGTGTGTTCTAAATATTCGTCATTCTACAGGATTTCCTGCTGAATATATTCCAAACACCCGTCAATACAATCCCAGCGCCAGTGAATATAATAAAGGTGCCGACCAATATAATGCAGGCGCCCACAAATATAATCCAGGACCACAGAGTGCAGAACACAAGCCAGCGCCCTGTAATGTAGTTGGCAACAACTACAAATCCGGCCACAGTGTATTTTCAGCCAAGTTAGACGAAGTAGGTTACGTGAATAGCTTAAGCAGACGACCTAAGAACTGCGCAATAAAGCAGTCACGTGACTATCCAGCACTCTCGCCTAATTACTATACTCAATCAGAGGATGGTGTCATGGCTATGAATCATCTCTTTTAAATTGCTCACTTATTCAAAATTTAAGGGAAACTGCCAGATTCCCTAACACTCGAAACCCCATACGGGCCCGACCGTGGGACAGGTGCACTGCTCTAGCCGTTCAACAGCGCTACTAGCGGAATAAAATCGCGAAAATGATCGGAACATGCCCTTTCGTGTACGCGTGGAGAACGATATTTCCGTGTTGTTTAAATTAGCAACCTCTCGTTACCGTGATGATGTTAGTCATACGAAACTCGCATTTTTTGTCAGAAATTAGGTCCGGGCGACACCCGTTGGGTTTAAATAATTACCTAATATATGTACTTAATACACTATTCGTTCGTCATTGATTTGTTTATAAGTCAAATTGATGTAACCAGGGCTTTTGAGGTATCAAATTAAACGTCTCGATAAGGGGAATCACCAGGGAGAAATCAAAAATTGCTTCCTTAATGTGGTCATGCGATAGCCACGTGAGTGATAGATTGGAGAAAATGTCAAAGTAATACCACAAGGGCTGGTGAGGTATCAGATTAAAGGTCCCGATAAGTGGAATCACGTGGGGCAAAAAAATTAGCTACCCGTTTGTAGTTGTGAGATAGTCACGTGAGCCTTAGATTAGGTTAAAAGTCAAATTCATGGCACTAGCGATTGTAAAGTATCCAATTAAAGGTCTCGGTGCGAGAAATCTCGTGCGAAAGTTAAAAATTGCTTCCTAGTTGTAGTCATGAGATAGTCACGCGAGTCATAGATTACGTTAACAGTCAACGTGATTCCGCAAGGACTTGTGAGGTATCAAATTAAAGGTGTCGATGAGGGGAATCACGTGGGACAATTTAAAAATTGCTTCCTGGTAATAGTCATGAGATAGTAAGGGGATTAAAAAATGGGTTAAAATCAATGTGACGCCACTAGGGCTTGTGAGGAACGAAATTAAAAAGCTCGATGAGGAGAAGCACGTAGTACAAAAATAAATAATTCTTCCTGGTTATAGTCAGGAGATAGTAATGGGATTCACAAACTGGGTTAACAGTCAAAGGGGCGCCACTAGGGTGTTTGAGGAATTAATATAAAGGTCTCGATGAGGGGAATCGCGCAGTATAAAAAATAATAAATGCTTCTAGTATTAGTCATAAAATATTCACGTGAGTCATATATTATGTTAAGTCTAGCGATGCCCCTGGGGCTTGTGAGGTATCAAAATAAAGGTCACAATGAGTATAATCACGCGGCACAAATTAGAAATTTCTTCCTGGTTTTAGTCGTGAGAGAGTCACGTGATTCTCCAAATGTGTTAAAAGTCAAAGTGATGCCAATAGGGCTTGTGAGGTATCAAACTAAAGGTCTCGATGGGGGAATTACGTAGTACAAATTAAAAATTGCTTCCTGGTTAAAGCCATCAGATAGACACGTGATTCACAAATCAGGTTAAAAGCCAAAGGGACGCCATTAGGGCTTCTGAGGAATCAAATTAAAGGTCTCGATGAGGGGAATCACGTAGTAGAAAAAATAAAAATTGATTCCTTCTTATACTCCTGAGATAAACACGTCAGTCATAGATAACGTTAAAAGTCAATGTGTTGCCACTAGGGCTCGTGTGGTATCAAATTAAAGGTGTCCATGAGGGGAATGATGTAGGACAAATTAAAAATTGCCTCCTGGTTATGGTCCTGAGATAGTTACATGAAGCATAAATTGGCCTAAATGAAAACGTCATGCTGCTAGGTCTTGTGAGGTATCAAATTCAAGGTCTCGATGAGGGGAATCTGGTGGGCAATTTAAAAATTCCTTCCTGGTAATCATCACGAGATAGTCACGTGATTCTCAAAATGGGTTAAAAGTCAAAGTGACTCCATACGTCTTGTGAGGTATCAAATTAAAGGTCTCGATGAGGGTATTCACGTGGCACAAATTAAAAGGGGCTTCCTCGTTATAGTCTTGACATTGCCACGATTGTCATGGATTCGGTTAAAACTTGAAGTGATGCCAACTGGGCTTGTGAGGTATCAAATTAAAGGTCTCGATGAGGTGAACCATGTGGCAAAAATTAAAAATTGCTTGCTGGGTATAGTCATGAGATAGCCGCGTGACTCATAAATTGGGTTAAAAGTCATAGTGATGCCACTAGGACATTTGTGGTATCGAAATAAAGGTCTCGATGAGGGGAATGATGTAGGACAAATTAAAAATTTCTCCCTGGTTATAGTCCTGAGATACTTACGTGAGCCATGAATTGGGGTAAATGAAACATTTATGCTGCTAGGGCTTGTGAGGTATCAAATTTAAGGTCTCGATTGAGGGAGGCCCGTGAGACAATTTAAAAATTCCTTCCTGGTTATAGTCATGAGATAGTCACGTGATTCTCCAAATGGGTTAGAAGCCAAACTGACGCCAATACGTCTTGTGAGGTATCAAATAAAGGTCTCGATCTTGATGAGGGTAGTCACGTGGTATAAATTAAAAATTGCTTTTGCTCCTGGGTATTGTCTTGACATTGTCACGCGTGTCATAAATTCGGTTAAAAGTTAAATATTTGCCAAGTGGGTTTGTGGGGTATAAAATTAAAGGACTCGATGAGGGGAGCCATGTGGGAAAAATTAAAAATGGCTTTGGTTTAGTCATGAGATAGCCACGTGACTCACAAATTGGGTTAAAAGTTATTATGATGCCACTAGGGCATTTGTGGTATCAAATTAAAGCTCTCGATGAGAGACTCACGTGAGACGAATTAAATATTGCTTCCTGGGTATAAGCATGAGATAGTCTCGTCATTCATAGATTGGCTCAAAAGTCAAAGTGATGCCCTAGAGCTTGTTATCGCCCGCGCGAATGTAAAAAAAAAGTTACACATGCGAGAACGAGGCTGATGGTGTCTTGAAAAATCGTAATTCGAGTGACCCCTACGGATGAATAATAGGTCACGTGACTTACAACAACATTTATTTTTCACGAGTAATAGCATCATCGGTATCAAATGATCGCCATTCATTTGCGTGTTTGCGGTATGTGCAAAAGAATTTGTCATTGCAAGCATTATTCCCAAAGATGTCGCATAATTTTTATGCAGTATGATTTCGTCACATCACTTGTCATGTGGTAAATAACATCACGAACATTGGCATCACGGGTATGAAAAGAACACTGTTGAATTGCTTGCTTACGTGATGCCCAAAAACACCATGTCATACCGAACATGTTTTTTTTTATGTCGCACGACTCCTATGGCTCATGAAGTAGTCACGTGACTTACTATGTTGTTTTATTACACGACGAGTATTGGCATCATGGGTGTCAAATCAACGCTGTTGAATTCCTTGTATTCGAGATGTCTACCAAAACCTTGTCAAGGCGACAATGATTACTTATGATGACACATGACTCCAACGGATCATGAATAAGTCCCCTCACCTACTATAAGGTGCTTTAAATATCGAGTATTGGCATCATGGGTGTCAAATATACGGTTTTCAATTGCTTCTTTTGTGATGTGCTGAAAAAGCCTGTTATTGTGAACATGTTGCCTTAGAACTCGCAGCACACCTATTATTCGTGAAATATTTATGCTAGTTATAATGTTTAATATACAACTAGTATTCACATCGTAGGCATGAAATAAATGCTGTTTAATTGCTGCTTACGTGATGGCAAATTTTGTTTTCTTGAGCACATAATTGGGTATGCTATGGCATGACTCCTAGTTATCATAAGAATGCTATGTGACATAGCACGATGCTAATGACGTCACGTGTAATGTCACCGTATATATCTTATATCACTGTGAGGAAGTAGCCGGAACTTTGCGTCTTTGAAGAACATTTTGTGCAAGAAGACGGCCAATCCCTATGGTGGGACTATGTGCTACGAAGATGAAGAAGGTGTGCTAGAGGATTCCGGCGAAGGGGACGGTGTGTTCCGGATTGCTCGGCGGTGATCGTGAGCGAGAGGACAGCCTTCGGACCGGACGCCGCTGTTCCAGTACCGGGTGCGCGACCGTGGTTCCCCTGCGACGGCCTGGAAGGCGAAGGCCAGGGAACGACAGCACGAACCAGCGCCCTATGACCTGCCCACGTTCGAGGAAGTTCCGCCGGCGCGCCGGAGACGCTCCAGCCAATCTGCACACTCCCGAACAGCTCATCCAACACGTGAGACTGTTGCAGTTGGCCAACTTGACTTCCGTTCAAACGGACTCGTGGTTTTTTTAGTTAGCAGCCCTGTTTAGTTTTTTTTTCCCGTCGTTCTTACTCCGCGTGTTTCTGCTACTACCCAACCCCGTAAAGCGTGCCATCTTCTGTTCTTCGCCATGTTGTGGTGCCCTGTCTCGTTATTCTCCCGTCCGTAACGCTGGGGATCGTTGGAAGAGCCTGTATTCCATCACATCTGGCGTCCGCGACAGGACTCTTCATTAACTTAACCCGAAGAGCTAAGGTCACCAGCAGGAGGATTGGAGAGTGCGAGACGTGACATGGATCTGGACAAACTAGTCACGCTTGGTACCCAACTGGGTCTCAGGGACTCTGAGCTCTGGGAATGGGTGAGGGCAGAGCAAGATCGGATGAGACCTGAGAGGGCAGCAGAACGTGAGGCTAACAAGGCAGCTGCAGAGCTGGAGCATGCGAACCTTCATCTAAAGTTAAGACTGCAGGAAGGTGCCAGGAACAATCCGCAGGGCAATGAAGCGAGTGCATCAGCGGCAGCACCGGTGCCTATCTTCATAAGCCCACACAATTTTATTCCCCCGTTTGACAATCGTCGGGACGATCTAGACGCCTACCTCATGAGGTTTGAGAGGATAGCGCTCGCGCAACAGTGGCCGGAAGATAAATGGGCTGTTGGCCTGAGCATGTGTCTGAGTGGAGATACTCTCACAGTCATCGGGAGAATGACGCTGGAGGACTCTCTGAATTACTAGTAGGTTAAACTGGCTCTTCTCCAGGGATTTCGATTCACGGCTCAGGGCTATAATGACAAGTTCCGCCAGGCCAAGGCTAAAGATGGAGAAACTGGGCTACAGTTCGCTTCCCGCCAATCAGGATACTTTGATCGGTGGATCGAGACGTCGGGCGTACCAAAGACATTTGATAGCCTACGCGACAAAATGATCGCCTAGCAGTTCCTGAAGTGCTGCAGCCAGGAAGTTGTTGTCTTATTTAACGAAAGAGACTGCCAGACCATTAACCAAATGGCCGAGGTTTCCGATCGGTTTCTGGAAGCCCAGTCTCTAAAGAACTTGGGGAAGTTCAAGGAAGACACTCCTACACACGCAGGCTCGAGTCATACTGCTGGCGCTGCAAAGAAAGGACCGACATGCTTTATTTGTGGCAGAGTTGCACATCGCGCTTCTGATTGCCGTATGACGGGACAAGCTCCAATATGCTCCGAATTCGGGAAACCAGGCCACAAGAGCGAGAACTGCAAATCGAGAGAGCCCCATCCCAAGCAAGTTTCTGCTTGTGTAGTAGCGGCATCCCGGAAAAGGAGACGAGGTACTCGTCCTTACATGCATAATTCTGATCCCAATCCGCGGAAGACGTTTGGAGGAGACGCAACTCAACCAGGATGCTCCGCCGACAACTTACCTGTTGTTACCGGTCAGATGTACGGGAAATCCGTAACTGTGCTGCGGGATTCAGGAAGCAACGCCGTAAATGTACGCAAAGAGCTCGTGCCAGATACGTGCCTGACAGGTCAAGCCACCACCGTGTTGTTCCTGGACAAGACAACACAGCGCCTCCCAGAGGCGTATATCAAGATCCATACGCCCTACTTTTCAGGCCACGTCCTGGCGAAGTGCATGGCTGACCCACTTTATGACTTGGTCCTGGGTAACATCCCCAGCGCGAGAGATCCATGCTATTCTGATCCGAACTTCACGCAAAAAGCACAGCAAGCAGACTAGATTAAGAAGCTACGTGCGCACCTCAGTAAGCACAGCGACACCAGAGACAACAAACCACCCGAAGTAGTCTCCGTTGTCAAGGCCGATAACTTAACAACAAAGAGCTTCACAATCGCTGACGTGACAACAGAGGAGATGAAAAGAAAGCAATGTGCAGACAGAACTCTGCGTAGTTGCTTTAAGAGGGAAGGAAAGGAAGTCACATATCGAAGAGGCAACACTTGCCTATATGTCAAAGAGGACGGCTTGCTGTACCGACAATGCCACCTCTCATCGGGTCAACACTACAATCAACTGGTAACTACAAACAACTGGTACAAACTCTGTGCTCCAGAGAGCCCACAAAAACATTAGACCCTGCTACAAACACATTCGGAAGACAACAGAAACAATTCTTCACGAATTCTACTGGCCGAATATCTACACCGACATTAAGGCATTCGTCAGATCCTGCAATGTTTGCAAGCGGAATACTCCTAACCATGAAGTTGGTGTAGTGCCTTTGTAGAGGACGCCTATTTGTGCCACAGCGTTGTCTTACGGACGGACGCATTCGACAAGAATGTAGGAGCCGCCCTTCAGCAAGAGTGCCTACTACTATTGTTAGGACACTGATCCACTGTGCAGTGCATTAGGCATACATAGTAACAACGTAATGGCGATTTCCTCAGAAGGGTGAGAACATCCGCGCGTGTTATTTCCCCACCAGTGCGTTTTTCTTGTTGGTGAAGTAGTGAGGGTGTGAAAGTTTGTGTCTACGCCAACAACTTTCTAAAGTGGGGAGACAATGTGAGGAAGTAGCCGGAACTTTGCGTCTTTGAAGAACATTTTCTGCAAGAAGAGGGCCAATCTCTATGGTGGGACTATGTGCCACGAAGATGAAGAAGGTGTGCTAGAGGATTCCGGCGAAGGGGGCGGTGTGTTCCCGATTGCTCGGCGATGATCGTGAGCGAGAGGACAGCCTTCGGACCCGACGCCGCTGTTCCAGTACCGGGTGCGCGACCGTGGTTCCCCTGCGACGGCCTGGAAGGCGACGGCCAGGGAACGACAGCACGGACCAGCACCCCACGACCTGCCCACGTTCGAGGAAGTTCCGCCGGCGCGCCGAAGACGATCCAGCCAATCTGCACACTCCCGAACAGCTCATCCAACACGTAAGACTGTTGCAGTTAGCCAACTTGACTTCCGTTCAAACGGACTCGTGCTTTTTTTAGTTAGCAGCCCTGTTTAGTTTTTTTTTCCTGTCGCTTCTTACTCCGCGTGTTTCTGCTACTACCCAAACCCATAAAGCGTGCCATCTTCTGTTCTTCGCCATGTTCCGGTGACCTGTCTCGTTATTCTCCCGTCCGTAACGCTGGGGATCGTTAGAAGAGCCTGTATTCCATCACAATAACGCTATTGAATCGTTTCTTCACGTGTTTTGTAAATACACGCTTTTTTCTATGGTGCGTGATTGTAGGCACGTCTACTTGGAAACACAAAGAAGGGCATGATTTCGCGAATGCAGAAAACACATAGTTGTAGTACTCTTCATGACAGTTCGGTCATGACTAGGGCATATATATAAAAAGCGTGCATTCACAAATCACGTAAAGTAACGATTCAATAGCGTTATATTAGATATATATATACGGTGACATTACGCGTGACATAATAAGCCTCATCGTATGTCACATTACATACTTATGATAATTAGGAGTCACGTCATATCATAATCATGTGCCCAACAAGAAAATAGTTGGAATCACGTAAGCAGCAATTCAACAGCATTTATTTCATGCCTACGATGTGATTTTTTTTTGTATAATAAACCCTCTAAATCGCCTAAATTATTCATGATTAATAGGTGTGATGGGAGTTCTAAAGTGACATGTTCACAATAACAGGCTTTTTCCGCACATCACGAAAGAAGCAAATCAACAGCGTTTATTTGACACCCATGATGCCATACTCGGGACTTAATACACCTTATAGTTTTTCACGTGACAAATTCATGATTCATTGGAGTCATGTGTCATTATAAGGAATCATATTAAACATGACAAGGTTCCGGTACATATCTCGAATACAAGGAATTCCACAGCGTTTATTTGACACCCATGATGCCAATACTCGTCGTGTAATAAACCTCATAGAAAGTCACGTGACTAATTCATGAGCCATAGGAGTCGTGCGATATCAAAAGAAAACATGTTCGCTATGAGAATATGTTTTTGGCCATACGTAAACAAGCAATTCAACAGTGTTCTTGTCATAACCAGGATGCCAATATTCGTGATGTTATTTACTACATGATAAGTCACGTGACGAAATCATGATGCATAGAAATTATGCGACATCTTTAGGAACAATGTCAGCAATGACATATTCTTTTGCACATACCGCAAACAAGCAAATGAATAGTGATCAGTTGACACCTAAGATGCTATTGCTCGAAAAAATCAACGTCATGGTAAGTCACGTGACTGGTTAATCATCCGTAGGAGTCACTCGACATCATAAGAAATCCAATTACAATTTTTCAAAACACCATAAGCCATTTCTCGCATGTGTAACTTTCTTTTTTACACTTGGGTGGGTGTTTACAAGCTATTGGCATCGACTTTCAGCCAAACTATGACCCACGAGACTATGTCATGCCTATAACCAGAAAGCAACATTTAATTGGCCCCACGTGATTCTCTCATCAAGACCTTTAATTTCTTACCTCACAAGCCCTAGCGGCATCACGTTGACTGTTACCCCAATCTATGACTCAAGTGACAATTTCATGACTATAACCAGGAAGAAATTTTTAATTTGTATCTCGTGACTCCCCTCACCGAGACCTTTACTTTGATTCCTCACAAGCCCTGGTGGCGTCCCTTTGGCTTTTGACCTAATTTGTGAATCACGTGACTATTATCATGACTATACCCAGGAAGCAATTTTTAATGTGTCCTACGTGATTCCCCTCATCGAGACCTTTAATTTGGTAGCTCACAAGCCCTAGTTGTTAGATATTGACTTTTAACCAAATTTTGAATCACGTGACTATATCATGACTATTACCAGGAAGCAATTTTTAAATTTTCCAACGTGATTCTCCTCATCGAGATCCTTAATATAATACCTCACAATTCCAAGCGGCATCACGTTGAAATTTGCGTAATCTATGACCCACGTGACTATCTAATCTATAACCAGGAAGCAATTTTTAGCTCCGCACGAGATTTCTCTCATCGAGACCTTTCATTAGATACCACACAAGCCCTAGTGCCATCACTTTGACTTTTAAAACAATCTAGGGCTCACGTGACTGTGTCAAGACACACACGTGTAGCTATTTTTTATTTGCTCCACGTGATTCCACTTATCGAGACCTTTAATGTGATTCCTCAAAACCCCTGGTAGTATTACTTTGACATTTAACCCAATCTATGACTCACGTGACTATCGCATCACTACATACAGGAAGCAATTTTTCATTTCGCCCTTGTGATTCCCCTTATTGAGACGTTTATTTTGATACCTCACAAGCCCTGGTTACATCAATTCGACTTTTAACCAAATCAATGACTAACGAATCATGTATTAAGTACCTATCATCATCATCATAACCCTATCTACGACCACTGCAGGGCAAAGGCCTCTCCCATTTTTCTCCAATTACCTCGGTCCTGTGCCAACTGTGACCAATTTATCTCGCAAATGTCTTGATCTCATCTGCCCATCTGACTTTCTGCCGCCCCCTGCAACGCTTTCCTTCTCTAGGGATCCACTCTGTTACCCTTAATGACCAGCGGTTATCTTGCCTTCGCATTACATGCCCTGCCCACGTCCATTTCTTCTTCTTAATTTCTACTAATATGTCTTTAACACCAGTTTGCTCCCTGACCCACTCCGCTCTCTTCTTTTCCCTTAATGTTACACCTATCATTTTCCGCTCCATTGCCCGCTGAGTCGTTCTCAATTTAAGTTGAACCCTCTTAGTGAGCCTCCAAGTTTCTGTCCCGTAGGTGAGTACCGGTAAGATGCAGCTGTCATACCCTTTCTTCTTCAGCGACAATGGTAGGCTGCTATTCATTATCTGAGAATGTCTGCCATATGCACCCCACCCCATTCTGATCCTTCTAATTATCTCTGCCTCATGGTTGGGATCTGGGGTCACAACTTGGCCTAAGTAGATATATTCGGTTACCACTTCCACTGCCTCACCACCTATCTCAAACTTCTGTGCTGTCCCGAGGTTATTGATCAGTAATTTAGTTTACTGCATATTAATTTTCAGGCCCACGGTTCTACTCCGTTCGCCCAATGCGGAAAGCGTGCTTTGCAATTCGTCCCCCGAGTTACTTAGCAAGGCAACGTCATCAGCAAATCTGAGGTTACTGAGGTATTCTCCATTAACCCTTACTCCCACCTGTTCCCAATCCAACGTTCTGAATACTTCTTGTAAGCATGCTGTGAATAACATTGGAGAGATTGTGTCTCCTTCTCTGACACCCTTCCTTATAGGTATTTTACTGCTCTGCCTATGGAGGATGATAGTAGCTGTAGACCCATTGTAGATATCCTCTAGTATTCTTACATAATGCTCATGTAGCCCCTGGTTCCGTAATGCCTGAACACGGCCGCTCGATGGAAACTAGACCTAGTTTCCATCGAGCCGCCGTGGCCTGAATGACTGCTAGGGTTTCGACCGAGTCAAATGCTTTCTCATAATCTATGAAGGCTATATATAGGGGTTCAGTACACTCAGCGCACTTCTCTATCACCTGATTGTTCGTGTGAATATGGTCCATTGTCGAATAACCTTTACGGAACCCTGCTTGTTCTTTAGGTTGACTGAAATCTAAGGTTGCAGAGATCCGGTTAGCGATTACCTTGGTAAATACCGTGTAGACGACTCACAGTAAGCTGATCGGCCTGTAATTTTTCAAGTCCTTCATGTCGGTTTTCCTATGAATTAGGATGATGTTCGAGTTCTTCCAAGATTCTGGTACCATTGAGGTCATTAGGCATTGCGTATACAGGTTTGCCAGTTTTTCAAGTACAATTTCTCCGCCATCCTTCAAGAGTTCGGCTGTTATCTGATCCTCACCAGGTGCTTTGCCCCCTTTCATTTCTTTCAAAGCCTTCCTTACTTCTTCGGTCGTTACTGGTGGGATGTCTATCTCCTCTGAGCTACTGTCTCGTTCGGCATTATCCTGTATGTCCCGGCTACTGTACAGATCCCTATAGAACTCCTCGGCCACTGTGACTATTTTATCCCTATTTGTGATGACATTGCCTTGCTTATCCTTAATTGCATACATCTGATTTTTCCCCACGCCAAGACGTCTCTTCACTGCTTTCAGGCTGCCTCCGTTCTTTACAGCATATTCGATCCTCTCCATATTATACTTGCGTATGTCAGCTGTCTTACGCTTATTCATTAACTTCGAGAGCTCGGCTAGTTCTATTCTGTCAGCTGCGGTAGAGATTCTCATGGTTTGCCGTTCCCTGATTAGATATTTCGTCTCCTGTGAAAGTTTACCAGTATCCTGTCTAGCCATAATGCCCCCGACTTCTACTGCACACTCCGCGATAATGCGTGTAAGGTTGTCGCTGGATTCCTGTGTCGTAAGCTCGGTTTCCTCGTTAAGGGCGGAATATCGGTTCTGCAGCGCGATCCTGAATTCTTCAACTTTACGTCTTACTGTTAGCTCATTTATCGGCTTCTTTTGTACTAGCTTGTTGCGGTGTCTCCTCAAATCTAGCCTAATTCGAGATCTTACCATACGATCGTCACTACACCTTACCCTTCTGAGCACTTCCACATCCTGCACGACGCCAGGGTTATCGCATAATATGAAGCCTATTTCATTTTTGTGCTCCGCATTCGGGCTCCGCAGTAGGAACTCTCCCGCTTACAGAAGAAGGTATTCATTATGCGTAGGTTATTCCCTTCTACAAACTCAACTAGTAGGTCCCCCCTGCTATTTCTACAGCCCAGACCATAGTTCCCAACTGCCTTGCCTCCAGCCTGATTCTTGCCTACTTTAGCATTGAAGACCCCATAACTACGGTATACTGTGTTTTTACTTTAGCCATTGCCGATTCCACATCTTCATAGAAGCGTTCCACTGCTTGGTCGTCGTGGCTGGATGTGGGCGCGTAGCCCTGCACCACCTTGAGCTTGTACCTCTTATTGAGCCTAATTACATGACCTGCTGCCCTTTTGTTAATGGTATAGTATTCGTCTATGTTGCCAGCAAATGCTTTTATTGACTAGAAATCTAGAAAGCCCACTCCCAGCTCTCTTCTGTCCTCTAGACCACGGTAACATAGGACGTGTCCATTTTTCAGCACCTTAAAGGCTTCGCCTGCCCTCCTAACCTCGCTAAGCCCTATTACATCCCATTTAATGCCCTCTAATTCCTCGAACAACACCTCGAGGAATTAGAGGGCATCGAAGTTGCAGCGATGGCGTTGAGGTAGAACACCCGCCTCGCGTCCAGAAGGACCGTGGTTCAAATCCTGGTGCCGGACAACTCCGTCCGGATTGAAAAATAAAGAAAAAAAAATCCGCGTATTGATGGATTTGCCCAACGGGGCTTGGGGTGCAGCCTCACCCCGGCGACCATTGCCGCCAATGCACTCCCTCACCAGAACAGGATTGGCCACCCTGGTGTAGTAAAGGCCACAAGCTCCCATGAATACGCCGATTAAGTACCTATATTAGGTAATAAACCAAACGGGTGTCGCCCGGACCTAACTTCTGACAAACAAATGTGAGTTTCGTATGACTAACATCATCACGGTAACGACAGGTTGCCCCTTTAAACAACACGGAAACACGCGTTCTCCACGCGTACACAAACGGGCATGTCCCGACAATTTTCGCGATTTTATGCGACACCTGTCCCACGTTCGGCCCCGTATTGGGTTTCCAGAGTTAGGCATTCTGGTAGTTTCCCCTAAATTTCGAATAAGTGAGCAATTTAATTGCGATCATTTATACCCACGACACCATCCTCGGATTGAGTATAGTAATTAGGCGAGAATGCTAAATAGTCACGTGACTGTTTTATTGCGCAGTTCCTAGGTCGTCTGCTTAACCTGGTTACGTAACCATGTTCGTCTAACTTGGCTGAAAATACACTGCGCCCAGATTTTTAGTGGTTGCCAACTAATTTACAAAGCACTAGCATGTGTTCTGCACTGCGTGGCTACTGGATTATATTGGTTGGCACTTGGATTATATTGACTGGCGTTCAGAATATATTGAGCGGGAAATCCTGTACATTGCTTCGCTCTCTATTTAAAATTTATTATCCACAACCACATTTTGCGTGTTTGCCGAAATTTCGAGGAGCCCTCATCAACGTAAAAATTTTTTTCAACGAAAATAATCCATGCAGTCCTCTCTCACTTTATCGGCAAGTATCAAATATTTTCTCAATAAAATTGGTGTTTGCCGATTTTTGGGTCAGTACGTTTCTCGTGGAATGACCCTTTAGTGTCATGAAGCTTTGGATTTGTATGTGAAGCCTTTGGTGCGTAAACATAAAGCGCAGAACTGACACAACCTCCTCGCGGATAAAAAAGGAGTGACACAAAGGTTCAATTTTTAACAATTTTCACAGAATTATAACATCCAGAGATGCCTTCGTGCATTTACAGTAGCCAGCCCCTACTTGGAAATAATTTGAAATCAATATTTATGCAATCCCTAGGACAGCAAATGGTGGTTATGAGGTGAACTGAAGGAACTGAAATAGAGACAAGTGTAATACAAACCTGTAAAAAGGCAGATTACACCGTCACCATGGACATCCACAGAACTTGAGGAATAACAGCAGCCAGAACTGATAGAGCCAAAGGTGAAGGCAAAAACTAAGGGTGGGAGCAGTTGCAACAAATGACAATTCTACAGAGAAGTCAAGCGGCATAAGCAATTCGAAGTTTCAGGGGCCAGTCTTAAGCAGGCAGAAGCAAATTTTCTATAACCTGAAACCTACTACAATATGGCGCGACATCGCTGAACCTCCCGCATCACAGCAGACAGCTATGTCGGTGAAAATCTGCAGCGTTGCAAGATTTTAGCTGCTGTCGGGACATGTTTAAATGCTGGGTCTTTCCAAGCCAAACATCATGTGTATGGTGCTTGACACTCTCTAACCTTTCGGAAAAGATAATTGTTGATGTGAAGGTTCGCTTGGCTTGGAAGCGGGAGAAAGGAACAGAATGAGTTATATTTGCAATACAGCAATGGCGAACGGTGAAAGAGAAACTCACCACCAAATGAGAACACAAGGGTCAAAAGTATAGTCTCCGAATTCCAGTTCAAGTGAAGAGAAAAACATAAATGCTCTCACCGACTTGAGAAGCATCGTTCAGCGATGTGAGCCCCGGTAATCGTTGGTCCAGGTTGCAGCAGAGCATCGGCCACCGAATGCAAGTGCTGCTCGGACAAAGCAGCACACACAGCAGCACGTCCTTCGTGGCAGGTGCGGTGATCCATCCTGGTCCGTGACCACAAACGGCGGCCAGCTGTGGAAACGAGCCTGGTTGTATGCAAGCCAACTCGCTCGTCTGGAACCACTGGTACACATGATCTGCGGGACCATCTCCAGTCCGCGTTAGCTCACCAGCTTCAAAGTACTCTGGTTCCGCGATCGGCCTCCATCCGAACCTTGTTCCACATCTGTGCTTGAGCACTCTCTCCTTAACTGATCTTGACAAGCTGTAATAAGTACATACGAAACATAAAGAGAGTGAAGATTTACGGTCTAATAGGACTTGGTTGCTGGCTAGTTGATTCATGGAACACAAAGACTGCGCAAAACATGACGGTGACAGGACGAGTGGCGTCATGTCACCCTAGTCTTCACCCTCGTCTTTCGTGCAGTCTTATTCCGTCATGTGAAGATGAAGCATGTCTACTTGTGGAACGCTGGTCTGCACGCTACAGTAGTGCCCAAATGAGAAACATGTCTGCCAGACAATACTAACGATGAAAACAGGCGAGTCACTAAATATAGATAATACACACTGAGTGCGTGACCAGCTAATGTAATATTTTTCAAAGCTTCATGTTGGGGTAGTTGGAGTAACATGCTTTTTAAGGTAAGTTGCTCTTGTTATGATCACAGAGACGGGCACAGAAAAAAAACGCACACTTTCACGACAAGACGACACCGTGTTCTCGTGATATTGTACGTAGTTTTCCTCTGCCTGTCTCTGGGATCATAAAAAGCGCTGCTTACCTTCAAAGAATATTTGGAGCAAGTTCCAGGCTTCTTTTGATGCCTATGTCAAAACATTTCTTTTGCAGTGGCGGTCTAATTTTTTACCTCTAAATATCGCGCAAATGTGACAATACAAGCGAATATGCTATCATAATGGTTTTTCCCCATTATAAGGACACTAAACCATCACAACAAGTTTGCCTATAGGGGCAGACCGGAGTGTCAAGAATAAAAGTTCACCACAGGGTTGAAGAAAGAACAAAAGGTTGAAAACGATTAACACCGCCCATGTATTGCGTTTTTTGTAGTTCGGTTTGTTACTTCACGAATCTTCAGAGAAGAAAACTACAGAACAAATTAAGGAAACAACACGACACACTTTCGAATAGCCTGTCGTTGCAAACTAGCGCCGTGTATTACCAGATCGTACCACGCCGTCGAACGGTCAAATTTTTTTCCGCGACCGACTGTGAAAAATGCCGCCGTAGACAGCGAACACTACAGTAGCGCTAGAGACAAGCTTGACGTCGGCTAATGCACGAGTGCAAAACGAAGGTCTGTAAAGAATATGGACAGGATGAACAAGCCCAGCTTCACGAGTAGGGCGCATATCGTGACCACGACGCATATCGCGGCCCGAAGACCGCGAGGAGGACGGTCGCGACGGCGGGAGCCGGCCTCGCGAGCGCCATAGCTGCGAAGCGCTCTGCACGTAATTAACAGTCTCGGCTAGATTTCACAACGGCTACGAGGCGCGAGCCCGCAAGCAAACAAGCACAGCATATGCAACTTTTTGAGCATGTGTCTGAAAGCTAACCGAGACAACTATTTCACTTGGAACTATTAGCAGGGACAGTACTCACGTGAAAAAATACGATGACACAGTCTTTGTTCCTGCTTCGCATTCAGCCGTAGCACGCCGTCGACTTGCACAACTGACAAACTCTAATACACGATTTCAGGCAGTGCGCAGTGAATTCCACAAAGCAAATTTCACACCGGTGCCACGCAATTTCCATCCCGCAGTAGTTTTAATACGTGAATACGCAAGAAATGTGCCAATTCGCCCCGCTGCCTTCGCACCTTCGTGCCACTCACTGGCTTAATCCACTTGGCTCGCAGTGGTTTCTATTGATTCGCATTGTCTAAAATATTTGCATTTGTATTCCTTGTATTGGGTATTAAAGCAAATGCTATACAAAGAAACTTTGTTCTGGCCCAAAAGTTTTATATATCTACGTTTTACGGATTGTACATAGTTTTTATATCACGAACGCAAATCAGTCCCGTAAATAATTGGCGCCTTTTTTATACGCACTAAAAGAGACGACGCTCGCACACAGCTTCAAATATATAACGAGTGTGGGCAACATGCAATAATTGTATAAATAAAAGGTTTACCTCCGTATGAAATACTTTTTATTGAATAAAAGCAAGTACACATAAGGATTTGAATGACTAACACTTGTATTCTGCTATTTGCTCGGTCAGCTTGATGTGAATGTACGCAACATTTCAACACAGATCCGAACGCGCGCAAGTGCGATGCTTTACATCTTTATATACTTCATGTACAAATTTACTAGTGGCACTTGAAGGCCTAGACCTACTGCTTAATTGATAAGACGCGAATTAGGATTACATCTGCCGTATAGTAGGCTTGAAGTCACGACAACGAAGCTGTCCAAGAAAGCAGGCACGCGATATCGTGCATAAAGAGTCTGAATTGCAGGGCGGCAGAACTCAGACGCAAAAGCTAGTTACGAACACGTCACGCGTCCTGGTATTCTCCCGCCTGTTTTGTAGGGTTCCTGAGGAGGCGATTTAGTTGCGCGGCAATATATAGTACGAAGCATAGTTGTATTCTTGTTCTTATTCGCAAATCATTATCCGGCGCACAGCTACCACTATTTTTAACGTAAAAACAAACAACCCATTTAAATCATTTACTGAATCAATGTCAATCATACTTGCTGCTTATTTCATCAACTTAGAATAGCTTACAATAAAGGCTTTACTTACATTATACCCATTCAGTATATTATGTTATTGTTCCCTGTGATATCTATACGATGTTAAAATATTTGCTTGTCTTTGCGCGCATAGCATTTCGTCGAACGATCAAGACGACCAGTTCTGGGCCGTCTAGCAAGCCCGAGAGGCAGCGGTTCGACAGAATCGCGACGCTCCCTCGAAGGCGACCTAGGCCCGGTTGACGGGCGTGACGCGGGCCACGGCTCACGTCGCGTTGGTTTTGCAGGCTAAATAAACGTTTCTTCCACTCCACTTGGCATTTCCATTACCCCATTGTTACCGACAATTGTAAGAACATAAAAGTTTTGGCTACTACAGGTGTGGTATGTATTGCCACGGCCGCTGTATGAAAGGGGCACTGACGTGCGGCCTGCCGCGTGCCTCCAAAGCGGCGTAAGTGCGCCTAGAGCCAAATACTGCCACCGTGGCGCCACCGTTCCGGGACTGGTTGCGGCGAGTGCGGCCCGCGAGACGCCGGCTTTCGGACCGCTTAATTCGAAGTGTGGGCTTATCATTGGCGTTCGACGCTTTACCAGCACTAATGTTACGCCTGTCAAAAGACAAACACGATTAGCGGTGGCCGAGCTTCATTTGGTCAAGATGGAAGTTAAATTCCGTTCGCAGCACCAGCATTACGCGTTGATAGTGTGCCTTCTGTCTCGCATTGCTGTGTCGTTGTGTCTTACATCGCCCCGAATGCTCTTTGTTACTTCACGCCCGGCAGAGATTTACGTTTCGTCAGCAAGCTGCGACATCAGCAAATATATTACAATTCCGGACAAACAGAAACAATGTTTTTGTGACGGCGCATGCTATTTATGAGTGCCAACACTTCTCAATGTTTAAGACATAACCAACTTTTATGTAGGTTTTTCCTCGTGCACTAAAAAAAACTACAATTCGTATTAATTTCACAGCACATATGACTTGATTACACGTTGTTTAGTTATGAAGTATACTACTATCATAGCTATGTCGGCCTTTTTTATTTTGACAATATATATATACAGTTGAATGAAAACCGATTCCAGTTTCTAGCTGATATTTATACTTGTTCTCTGTAGCCTCTAAAAAAAATTAAGGAGAGCAGATGGGATGTCCGGGTAAACAAAAAATTTAAAATATATTTGGCGAGGTTCGACAAGCTAAATTTTTGCCCGGACACGAAAGAAAAAAGCGAAATTGCACAGAAAATCTAAAAAAAAATTCGTAATAATCGTAAGCATTCAAACACCGCTTTTTCATTTCAACTTTTTTTCTTTTCTTTGGTATTTTAAACCAACAATCTACGTCTAAAATATCATTATTATTAATTGTTTGAACTGCGTGACTTACGCGTTCCTTGTACAGATACAAGGCATTACACTTCTTGCATTAGGTAGAGATTATGCTTGGGTAATCAAAAAAGAAAGCTGGCGTAATAATAACGTATCTGAAAATTTCCTATCCTGCGAAAATTAATTCGAATTGAAGCGCAGTATGTTCACAGAGCAAAACTACCGCAGCTTTCTTTAGAGCGCGCTAATTTGAGCACACACTGGTGCTGCTCCAAGAGCCCAGCCGTTAGCTTCAGGGATAAATGCATATGGGTTTAAATCGGCGATGAAATAACGGAGGAAATGTACCTAGCGTTAGTTCTCATCGCGAAGTTTAATAAATGCTTAGCAGCTAGGAGAGTGGACCGTACACACTGTCTCTAGAACACAGCACGGCGCATTTATTTTTCTTTCTATACAACCTCTGTAATCAAGTTTTCAGTAGCGCGTTTAAAGGCATTGTCGTGCCTGCGAAAATGAAACAACCCAAACCTCTATGCGCGGCAAGACATGATCGAGCTAGTATAAGGGTATCAAAAGACACGCATAGCAAAATGTCTAGTCTTTTCAAATCCGTTTTTCAACCATCCTATCGCGTGTCCCCGTTTTATGAGGTGCGCATTCTGCCCGGCCGACATGTGTTTGCAATAGAAGTGTCTTTAAGGGAAGCTTTATTCGGTCTCCGGCAAATATTCGTCGCTCTCCCATTTGTCGACACCGCGTTTCCAAGGAAAAGGTGACATTTTTGAAATTTCGGGCTAATAAAGTCCCACCATATAACTGCCGCTTGAACTGTAACTAATCAACTTGAGGCTTTAAACTGTGCAACGCGCGGTTTACGTGCTGTGTGTGAGACGTTTTCAGGCAAAGCTAACCGGCGGTTACTATCTTTTTGTTGAATACTATATTTTTTAACAATGTTGTCGAATATGGAGCATCTTTTTAGATTTGCTAGATTGAAAATGCATTGCTTATATCTCACATATATTCAAGAATTATTTTAACTTCTGGCTGCTTCAGTCACGGCCTGGCGGCTTAATCAAGCGACAGAGTGACAGACATACATACATACGGACAGAATGTTTTCCCGGTTGACTAGCCCAGGAAGGACAGCAATATATTTAAAAAATTTGCGCTGGCTGTGTCTCTCAGTCGGCGCAAGCGCTCGCCTACGGGGACCGCCCCGCTCCGTCCCGAAACCAGCCCCCAACGCTAGCGCTACGAGGGAGTCAAGCAACGGCAAACGTAATCACCGCCACCTACGCCCTCTCCCGTTGAATTCCGGGCGACGCGACAGGCCGCACCTTGCGTGCGCTCTCATCCAGCGGCCGTGGTATTGCAGATGATTGCTTTGTGATACGAGATATTCACAAAACTTATTAAACTCAAGCTCTCTATACCCCACTGATGGCGTTTTTAAGCTTGAACACACTGCAGAAAAGCCAGCTTTATGGAATAGGAGGGCTTATGGTGGTGATGATGGTGATAAAACTCAGCGCAGGAAAGCAAACATTATACAATGTGAGGGCAAATTATGATGTTGTTGATCAAGCGAGAAGTATGAAAGCCAACTTTACACATTTGGAGGGCACATATTGGAGAAGAAGAATGAGACGAGGAAGGGGAGCAGCAAGAGTAATGCGAAGCTTTCTCCGATAGAAATGCAAAGACCAAAATATTATTAGGCAAAGTTCAAATCAAAACGCTGAGCTAACCAAAGCAGCATATTCAGATGACCCAATCACGCACTAAAAATCATAACACCCTATTTGCTTAGCCCATCACTTTGCATTCTGGACTTTGAGTTTGTATAAGAGAAAACTCGGCATTTCAACCTTGTGTTTTTCATAAAATGCGTTTTATTTTTTATTCTTTGCATTCCTAGACAATCAAATTTTGTACCGTTTGCTCAGAAACGAACAAAGCCAGGGGACACACACCTGTGTACCTTTACTTTGCATGGTTTTTTGACAGCGCCACAAAATCTTGCAATGCGGTCGCAAACCTAACTAGCACTGTAGAAATAAAATCAGTCAATAAATACATGCTAAAAACGCTGTTGACACGTGACTCCAATTTCAAAGTGCAAGAGTCCCTGTTACCCCGGTATTTTAAAGAGAGTCGTGGAGCGTAAAAGAGAGTTCTCGTACAGTTTAAGGGAGTCATTGCAGCGACAACTCCCTTTGAACTCATTTTTTTAGAGTGTAGGTAGTACAAAAAATACCCGCTAGTCAGCTCCACGAATCCCACTCCTGTTTAAAATGCAGCCGTTCAGGCCCAGATATTCTTTGCCCACCGTGCTGTAGTGCTGGCTTGACCGCCGCCTTGGTGGTTTGGGCTAGTTGGTGCTTACTAACTGACATTCAAAACAGCGCAGAAAGACAGGACAAGAAAATGATGACACACGGCGCTTACTAGCAACTGGTTGCTTTATTCCTCGCCTTTCAAAATATACCCAAGGAAGGAAGGCGAGAAGGAAACACAATAAAAAAGAAGTCAATCGAACACTACACACAAAGTACAAAATCTATACGTGCATTGATTAAATGTCAGCAATGCTGAAGACGTGGCCAGATGCGTGAGGCCAGGAAATGCAATCCTGAACAGTGAAGTTTGTTTTTTATGAATCCAGATAGCCGATTTTTATACTTGATAATTCAACAGACGCCTTACTAAGGCAATCGCCGCCTTCCTTGGGAATGAGGTAAGCTTTATAGATTTCACGCTGACGCTGACCCTTATATGTTCTTGCAACACGTCCATCGCGAAATCTGGGCGAGCACCCGTGGTCGTGACAATGTGTGGCAAGGTTGCTGCCAGTACCTGTTTTTATTGTGGTTTCATGCTCGCGGAGACGACCGTTTCAACAGAATCCGGTCTGACCAATATAGGTCTTCCCACATGACAAAGGAACTTCATACACAACACACCACCTACATTGTGTCTAAGGTTTTTTGTGCCCTTTTCCGCAAAAGGTGCCCTTTGGCTTATTCCTGTTCACTCGCCTACAAAAGCCAAAGAGTTTCGGCGCAGAAAACACAACTTCTACACCTGCGCAACCAGCTAACTTTTTCAACATGTGCGACCCCCCTTGCCCATAGGGGACGACCACGATTTTCGCCGGCCTGTCCTTCAACAATCCTCAATCCAGCTTCATTGTTCAGAATTGCCTTTCCTTGACTCACGCCTCTGGCCACGTCTTATATAAGCATTGCTGACATTTATTCAATGCACGTGTATAGATCTTTTGTTTTGTGTGTAATATTCAATACACTTCTTTTTTATCGTGTTTTCTTCTCGCCTTCCTTCCTCGGTTATATTTTGCAAACCGCGGAATAAACCAACCAGCTGCTAGTGAGTGCTGTGTGTCGTCGTTTTTCTGGTCCCGCCTTTTTGCGCTGTTTTAAATTTCAGTTAGTAAAAATTTGCTTTGGCAAGTCATAGTTCGAGCTCGCCAACCAGTACACTATGGTGGCCACTTCTTTTCTTCCGGAGTGAGTGCTGCTTGCGTATCAAATGTCCTTCTCATCATGATTGAGCTGATCTTGTTTAGCTTTTCAGGTATCAGAGATGATGGGTACTTCCGAAACCGGCAGCAATGTATCCCTGCATGGATTGTGCTCAGGGAGACACAAGAAGAGCAAAGGAAAAACATCAGAGACAGAGAGAGAGGGAGACCAAGAGAGAAATAAGCATATGACGTGTGATGCTGCCCCGCACATGGCAGTAAGACTGCGCTAGCGTTTCATGGATTGTTCTTTTATACGTGCGGTTCCAAGACAATGAGGAGTGACAATAGCTTCCCTACGAGATCTCTCCTAAGGCATGGCGGTTGCAAACTGAGTCATTGTTTCGTGAATAGTATACTAAACAAACGATTCATGGGCATCCCGCGGACGAGGTTGCCACGCACAAGGAGAGCGCACCTCGGACGTACAAGCCATCAATAAAAAATACAGAATCAATCACTTGTGTACTGCACTAATGTGATGCCCAAAAGCCGACATCGAAGTCGTGCAGACATTTTGGCGCCAACTCAACGGTGTTAGACCCCTCTCTCGTAGTCACAGAAAAGAAATGAGCACGTGTTCCCGAAAACGTGCGAGTAATTGTGAACCTACTGTATAAAATGAAATGCTGGAATTAGTTTTTTTTATAAACGTATGGACGCGAAAAAACATTTAATGGGCTGGAAATAATCAGATCGTGGTCATACTACCTCTCTGTAGCCGCTCCTGCTTATCAGTGAAGAAACGTAACACGCGTCAGCAAGGGATAGTCTCGTATCTCAAACTGATACATAGCATCACAACTAAAGAACATTGCGATATTTCAAACGCTGCTTGTCCCAATCAGCCAATTATTCAACACCTTGTGTTGGATGGAAAGGAAAACCCCCTCACAGATTTTATTTTTCAGATATTGAATGACAACTGGGACTAGCCACTGTGCCAATAAATAGAAGGAGGGCGCTTGGAAACGGAACAAATATGTATTTTTAAGGAAACACGGCACAAATAAAAATACAAACCATTGCAACTGCAAGCCAACCACACCTCGAAATTAACTCAGACCTACTTAACTTTACGGCACACCAAACCTAACGATAGTACAAAGAAGACCCATCCAATGGTTCAGGGCGCTGTGGCGTAATCGGCAGGGCGTCTTGAGTGCTGGTTGCGATGCGGGGAGGAGCGTCGCGGGGCAATGATGATGGAGTCCTGGATGCCGGAATGTCGACAAGGAACTCGCACGGTTGTCCTTGTAGACGACGTATGCTCGGTACCCGCTCTCCATTGGGCACCCTGTAGCAGAAGGTTAAAGGAAACGGTCCACTGCATGCCGTCCAGGGGCAGCAAGCGGCGCATTATTCATAAGCGGAGCGCGCCAACGCTGCGCGTCTCCAAGATTGAGTAGTCGCACTTCGGCCCCAGGATGCCAATGCGCCCGCTGTACCGTTTATGAGCTCGGGTTACAAAAACCTCACACGCCTCGAGTCTTCCACTAGCGCGTTCGCTCCTAGAACTGGCTTCCGGGGTTCTCCTCCTTTCCAGCCAGGCTTCGCCAGCTGCTTGCTTATGGCCACTTCCCATTGACTCATTCCCTCGTGTGTCTTGTCGATTCTTCTTTTCAGGGCAACCGCCATAAGGGCCATCCCCGTAGCACGCATTCGCGCCAGGAATACTGCCTGGCAATTATTTGGTCACGCTCCCGTTGTCGCCGTCTTTACACCTCACACTTTGTGACACTGCCTAATAGTATGATATCCGTGACTTTGAAAATAAAGATAAATTTTGAAGCAGAGTATGCAGCATCTTACTGATGTCATCTGTGGTCCAACAAAAGCTTAAGGCAAAAAAGCCAAACTTTCCTGACTATTATCATAAGCGCGGATGAAGTGATAAAAATAAAACCCTTCGCGAGGTTGGAATCGAAATGTGCCAGTCTCGCTACTAAAATGGCATCGATTTCACTGCGCTATCATCGCGTTCCAGTTGCTCACAATTTCTCTCGGATTTGTTCCGGTGGGCGTGCGTATTCAATCCCCACAAACTACATCTTCGGCGCGTTCTCTTCTGAAACATATTTCCAATTCCCTTTCAATAACGACGACAATTCTGTGCAAACGACGGTGGGTCAGTGAGCCGTCCATTTTCTCGTGAAGATTTGGTTTGGTGCTGTCTAAGTCTCAGCTTAGAGCCTGACGCGCTTCGCACTTTCTTTGGCAAGCCTATTACGTTATTGCAACAGCTCTGGCTTTGCCACTTCGCCTTTGATTGTTGCACACAAGAACACTGCTCATTTCACCAGGTGTCCTCGTTTGAAGGACGGGGGTTTGAAATTTGAAGGTAATTTTGTAATTCCCATCATAAAAATTTCGCCGTTCGCATATTTTGGACTTTATCAGTACCATGCCAATACTGCTCAGTATTGGATATCACAGAGTTGTCAAGTATTGTACAACAAAATGGAGTCGCTATAACTGCTACCACGCTATGGTGATTCCTCATTCATTACAACCGATTATATCAGCTCACAAATAGGATGTAGAAATGGCGGATCAGACAAGATTTTCTGCCGATGCAACTGAAACTACAGACACATTCCCTAATTTCTTGGCCACTGCACGATAACATTATATTCGGGAATTTGAAAAATGAAGTTAACTTTTTAAACAAACTTTTTCACACTTTACTGATGTCTGCAGTACATTCAAATCGCGGGAATACATCAGTCAGGGCTGCAACACTGCTTTTTTCTATGCCAGTAACATTGCTTGCTTTACTGTTTTTAGGTGCAGAGAACTTCAGGGTCACGCCAAGTCGTCGTAACTTGTTTGCTTTCACGCTGCATAGCCGCAGCCGCAATCAGAAGGGGTATTGACGTAATATACCAAAGGAGAGCCCCAGAGCCTGACGGCGTAATGGAGCCAAAGAGAAGCTTAGAAAAACAAGCGTTTTTTACCGTCGTAACCAATTGAAACTCATGAACCGCGAGTGCTCGGGCTATATCTCAACGTTGTTTAGCGCAAAAAAAAACTGTAGAGACATTTGAATTAAAATATGTGTATAGACCCGGCTGCCCCAACGTAAAATAGTTATGAACACCCCTTAAGGTAATTTCACGAGAGTAAGCGAAAAACGTGGCCGCGAAACACGACGCTTTCGAAACCACTACGTGTGACCCGGCACGTGCGAGATAAAAGGAAGCGCAAGAAATTGGCTCCAATTCACGCTGTGAAGGTGGCTCGAAAGCAAAGCTTTAACGACACCCATAACAATTGCCCATGCGAGGTCACTTGAATTGACACATGTGGCTCTACAGAGAGTGAAACGAGAGATTCTGCCAGCCGTTACCTGGAATTCGTGGGAGCGGCGCCCCGAACGCAGCATCAGCCTCGGCCACTGCCAGGCTAGAGCCGCGGACGCCGTCGCTGTAGGTCGGCCGTGAGTCGGGTGATGGAAGACAGATAGCAGCATCTTTTGAAGGGTGAGACACTTGAACCTAGCCATCCTGATGTGCTAGCTTGGGCTCCACCACCGGGCGACACAAATGCATACACCGAACCAATTCGGCATGTGAGCTTAGTGATTCCCATTTATAACAATTTAAACTAGTTAGTTTAGTAAGTTTGAAAATTGCGAGAAAGCTGAGGAAACTGTTATGATTCCTATTTATCAGAACCTCTTGCTACTTTCGCGTGTTGTAATACGTTTTAAAGAAAACCAAACCGGTAATCCTAAATTTAGAAAACGCATTCCCTTTCGTGGCAAGCAGTGCGCTAAAAGTAGCGTTTCTCAAGCGGCCAGATGTCTGTACGGGGTTGGTGCTTTTTTTTCAAGCCCTGCGAACCAATCCTTAACGAACGTTCCCTGTACGGCCACATAATTCCTTCGGGTGCGGGTTACACTGTAGGTGCTGTCGAACAAGTTAATTCAGCCGTGCGAAGACACCGTGCAATGGACGCGAAGCTGCACTAAAACAGGCCCAAAGCAAATGCCGCTGTAGCAAAACGACAAGGTCCTACTGACGACGCCGGCGTCGGTGAAGAGGCACTCTGCCCTGGTTTCGCTAGGTAGATTCGCGGGGCCATCTCCAGAGTGCTCCGTGAGTGAAACCCATCCTTCCCCCCTCCCTCCAAACACGGCCGCTTCCGACGTGTTGAGAGTTTGTTGCCCTCATGCCACATCAGAACCGTTGGTTTGCAGAGCTAGAAAGCAGTTTTTTAACAAGTACAGAACTCCTGCTCGTGCTGTTTCAGACAGATAGTGCGCTGGCCCTGCGAAGGCGGGAAATTTAAGTAGCGTTGGAGAAACTCTACGGTGAAGTCATCTAAAGAAGAATGACGGAGCGAGGAGAAGAGAGTTAAGGGAGTAGCAATGAGCGGATGTGGGCACAGCAAGCCCCGGTGGTGAATAATCATTTCTCTGCACTATCGACCGCTCTCACGCTCAGTCGAACTGCTTAAATTTTATTGTGCGGTATTCAGGATGCTTTTTACACCATACAAAGCAGCACTGAACCTCCCTATCACCACTTCTACAGATAAGCATTTTGCCACGGGCCTCTTTCATTGCCTTCGCTCTCTCCTCAATCTCCATCGACATTCCCAGATTTCTCGGGTCTCCCTTACCCGTCAGGTCAATGGTTAGTGGTTCAGGCGGGTATATCTCCGATTCCCGTGTCCCCCATTACCCCTCCCGGCGCAATTTCGGCGCCCAACCTTCGTATTCTCCCTCTCCCGTGAAACATGTCCCCTGTCCTTCATGCAGGTCGTCGTCATGCGGCCGTGCAGCATCATTCTCCTCTTTTCGCGACCCAGGGAATTGCTTACACAGATGCCCCATTTGTGGCGCCTCGAGGCTCGTGCGGTTACATTCTGTACCACCCTCACCTTGCTGAAGCAGAAACCCACACTAGCGGCCCGCACATTCACCCTCCGGAAGCAATGTCTCTTGAGGTTCTCGCCATTGCCCATGCCCTTCAGTCCTGTGCTTCTCTCCCCCACGTCCCCGAATACACCGTCTTTTCTGACTCTCACGCCGCTATTATACAGATACAGAATCGCTCACTGCCTTCTATCCTTAAACAGGAGGTCGAACGACTGGTCTCCGCTCTACAGCCATCCATCGTTTTCCTCCGTTGGGTCCCTGAACATTCCGGTATTGACGGCAATGAGTTGGCGCATCAACTCGCCCGCGAAACTCTTCACCGGGCCCTGCGGATCCCCTGACCCGGGCCCTCGGAGGACGGTGCGAGGCTCTCCCTTCGCCGTACCATCAAAGAGGTCTACCTTCAGCTCCGTCTTGACAAACGCCTCTACCCGCCTCCTCACCCATCACTCACCGTAACGGAGGCTCGACTCCTCTGGCACATCCAAATGAATGCCCTGATCACTCCCTCCCGCCTTTTCCTCTATCGCTATAGGTCTGACCCCTCTTGTCCCAACTGCCCCACTGCCTACGCTGATTTACCTCATTGCTTATTCTACTGCCCGGTGGCTCAGCTATCCGACTCCTATCCCTCTCCATCCCTTTCCATCACCACCTGGACCGACTGGCTTGGCTCTGAAGGAGAAGAAGAACAGCGCAGACTGGTCGCCCAGGCGGTGGACATGCTCGGCCTGTAACGTCGGCCGAATAAACGTCTTTTCTCTCTCTCTACACCATACACTAATCCAGGACAACGAGATACACAAAACAGTCAGTAAAAAGGGGCGAGAAGGTGCCTTTGTGAGTTGCTGGAAACACCAGTTTGACAAAGCCTGTTATTTAGAAAATGTGTTGTTAGATTTCTGCAGTGTTGTTTCATTTCTCCACACTACAATCTTGCGACTTTAACTCATACGCGAAAGTTCAAGCGGGTAAATGGTGATAAACAACACTGATTCATTTTCTTGCTATTTTGGTGTCCAGCTCCCGCCGCGCCCCTTCTCGAATAGTGCGTTAGAAGCAATATCCGCCTTGGGTCTTTCTCTTTGAAGCGCCCAACCGTAAACTCATTCCGTTAAGAAATAGAATTAGCAGTTCATTTTTACTTTCCTAGAATAGCTTTGTTTATCCAAAGGCACCTTTCATGCGTAGAACACATCAGATAAATACGTGCAGAGAAACCCATGGGATTTCGTTCGGCGTTGGACGTTTCTCGGCTCCTCATTGATGTTTGTATTGATTTCATTTCATTTCATTTGTTGTATCCTTAAAGGTGCAAAATCGTTACATTAGCGGGGGGCAACTATTACTCTATGAGGGTGTAAAATGTAATATGAACAAATTATACACGTTGCAAATACTACACATTGGTGCTATTTCATTTCAGAGTGCAGCTGCGCCTTCATAACTATTTTTTCCCGAAATTATCGCCGTCATTCAGTGGGTGATATTTAGTGGGTTAGTGCACCTTATGCCGCAGCAATTCTCATCGCGAGTCCAAACCTTTCCATCCGCCGGCTGCAAAGGTCTCGACTTGGAGTACCGTCTTCTTCAAGACAGTCCGATGAAAGTAACAACTGCAACATAAATTAACGGTGTGAGTTCGCCACCATTGTTTTGCAGCGGCCACGTGAGGCACTGTAGTTCGAGGGGACGCCTTTTCAAGATTCAGACGTGTGGTTTCATTAACTCGGGCAGAACGGTTGTGACACCGCCTGGACGTCGACGAAGCGATTTGACTGAAACTGTTTTTTAACTTCAAAGCTCAGTTGCTATCTCACATCAAAGGTATTAGAGCACTCTGAGCACCCGGTAAATATAACCCTTTGCGTGACAGCGGGATATTTAAAACACACTCTGACTGCATTTTAAAAGCTGCGCCCCACCCAAACAGCCGCAGCTGTGTAGCCGACACTGCTATCGCCGTTTTGTGGGCGTCTACAAAGCTTTTTTAATATTTTTTTTCTTGAAGCACTGGGGGGCAGCACAATACAACGTTTCCTTTGAAGCGTTCCGAATTCGTTTACCGCGCTCAGAGTTGCCGGTATTTTGAGTAGAAATGCACTAAATACTCAATGACAAATAAGTGTGGGTCTCTATATAGAATACCTGAGTTATGTTCTTTTATTGTCATGCTGGCTACACAAAACGCTGTGCAACATGAGTGACACAAGTCTAAGCTGACGAAATTTCCTACGCCTAATTTGCTTCCCTCTCGCTTATGTAGCAAATTCGGCATGCCATTGCATTCCTTTTGATTCCAGAGAAGTCGCTATCAGTTCAAAGAGGGGTAGATCTTCTGTCTAGCTTTCAAGATGATCCTCCAGAGAGCGACATCGAGAGTGAACTCACAGATAGTTAGAATGAAGTCGTGCCCGCTCTGCCTTCCTACGAGGAAAGTGACTCAGAGGGCAACGCGTTTGATCAGCCGTCCACAAGCACTGGAAAAAGGAGGTGAGTATCGTCCTTCAAGAAGAAGCACAAAAACACGGAAAAGACGCCCGAGAAACCCTGAGCCAGACAAATCGGAATAACTCTGACAGCCGAGATATGGCCTCGAAAAGAACCGCTTTGTGGTCAACAGCTTTTCCGGATCTTAACAATAGCTGTGTGACTAGCCTGGAACCGCAGTACTCAAGCAAGTAGTAATAGTCTTGTACACCGTCTGAGTCCTTCAGCCGATACTTCAATGAAAATGTACATGAAATGATCGTGCTTGAAACCAACCGCTATGCAAAGCAATAGGCTCGGAGAGGGTAGAATGATCTAACAAAAGATGAACTTAAACCTATTTGGGCATTCTTATTCTGGTTATCGTCAATCCTACGCACTACATGTATCTCTACTGCAGTAGCGACAGCTTTTTGAATCTGAAGCAGGTGTCCAGCGTGATGACATTCAAGAGGTTTCCGGCCATTATGAACTCACTGCACTTTCACGACAACGAGAAGGTCAAAAGTAAAGGCGAAGGAGGTTTTGATAGACTGGCCAAAATAAGACACCTTGTGCGCACTTTGAAAAAAAAATGTTTTGTCAAGAGTACAAGCCTTCTGGCCACCAGGCAATTGATGAGATTATGGTGTGTTTCAAAGGACGCTGGGCTTTTAAACAGTGTGCCCCCATGAAACCAATCAAACGCGGATACAAGCTGGGGTGTAGGGCGGACTCTATGACTCGCTACCTCTCCGAGTTTCAAGTATATGAAGGAAAGTCTAGAGAAAGTGAAGCTGGATGTACACTTGGAGAACACGTCGTTCTTTCTTTTTGCAAAAATGTTGACAACAACAGTACGCTCTACTTCAATAACTTCTTCACTACGACCAATCTCACAGGTGAGTTTTCAGCGAAGCAAATTATGGCAGCAGGTACGATTAAAACAAATACGAAGGAATTTCTTTATAAAATTAGAGTGGACCAGAAATTGAAAAGATTGGACTATGGCGATGAAAGGGCCAATTGACGAGGTACCAGTGGTGTGACAACGGAAATGTGACGATGCTCTCAAACTTCCATGATCCACCTGCGGTCGTTGAAGTGAACCGGACGCTTGCTAATGGAGCCAAGGTTCGCGTGACATGCTCCGGTGTAATCTCTGGCTACAATAAGTACATGGGGGGTGTTGACAGGTTCGACCAAAAACGTAACGCATATGTGTGCAACTGTAGATCAAAAAGGGTTGGGGTACAGACTCTTCTACTACCTCTTAGATGCAGCTGTTGTCAACGCTTTTATTCAGCATTGCCCCTTCAAACTAAACGAATACTTGACGTTTCGCTTTGCCCTTGGAAGAAATCTTATCAGTGGTCAGAGAGAGAGAGAGAGAGACAAACATTTATTTTAGTAATGAGCAGGAGGATGTTCTTAGGGCCTCCGCCCAGTGAGAGGCATCATTTTTCCAAGATGCCTTGGAGCTGGCTCGCCGTCCGGGCCCGTTTGATAGTAACCACAATCGACGGGCTGTTGGTAATAAAAAATACTGTGGGTTCCAGATTTATTCGAAATTGCGCACTTGCAAACAGCAACTTGTGGTTGTAAAAAAATCTCCACTTTCCGTTAGAAAAACGTAAGAATCATGTAGCACAAAACGGCACATTGCAGAATTTACATACAAGTGTTGTCCTAAATTCCTTTGCCTTGGTGGAACACCACCTGCACCGTTTACGCCCGGTTGTCTTCACACGGTGGTGTTTTCTTTGTGAAATCTTATTTCTCCGAGAACACCCACCATCTTGTGTCCAGACTGACGTCCGCCTTTCACCATTCAGTGGTCAGAGCTCGAAGAAAAAAATGGCCATTCCGCTTTTTTGTGCCATTTTGGGCTACATGTTTCTAACATTTTCATAACGGAAAGTGAACACTTTTCTACAACCAGACGTTGCTGTTTGCAAGTGCGCAATTTCGAATAAATCTGGAACCCACAGTTTTTTTTATTTCCAACAGCGCGTTGATTGTGGTTACTGGGACCATATTGTCCCATATTCTGTGGTTGTCTGAATAGCCAGCGTCACATATGCGCCCCAGTTTTTTGAGTCTCTCTTTGCACTGACGACACTAAAATTTTATAAGTGACATAGGGATGTGGTAACTATCAGTTTCGTACAGACAGAATTGATTCATCATGATTTTTTCTATTGCGTCTCATAGATGGTTAAATAATGTTTTTAAAAAGCTTCTTTACTGTCGTGTGAAAGGAACGTGTGAGCGTTTCCTGTAGACTCACTCGCACCGCCCAATTGAGGCGTTACGTATCAGGCGATAAAATGAAGGTGCTCTTCAGGCGGACTCAACCAGGGGTGACGGATGAGAAAATTCTTAATGCGCGGCGTGGGAGAACACTTATCTCCTGGACTAACTCATCCACCGCCTAAAACCATCCTGCAGCTTGTTTCCGAAGCCCCATGCGTTGAAAGCTCGACCTCGTGTTTTCAGGGAAGAACAGGCCTCCACTGCAATGCCGTAAAATTACACACATGCGGCTGAAGTACAAGAAGTAGAATAATAAAAATATATCAAATGGAATCCATGAAGAAATGCGGACATTTTTCAAGCACATCTTTCCTGTCCTGACTGATGGCTACGTTTCCTAGAAACGCCCTAGAGGAAAAACAGTTTTTAATTAGGAGGAAGGTCTCGTGGGGGGCAAAAGGTGTCTAAAAAGCGAAGCTTCCATTGCCAAAACCCAATTCCTTCAACACCCCACTGTAAGTCCAAAATTGCAATCGTTACAATCAGTACGCACTGCCGGAAACGCAACTGGCACAAGAGCTTAAGCACACCATACCAGGCGGCACAGAAAGTGTCTCCCAAGACCTGCCCGTCTATGGCCGCTTTCTGGCATGTTCGGCCAGCATCCAGGTTCTGGCAGCCACTGATCATACGATGAACGGCCAACATTCGGCAACCAGCGCTTCGGTATTTCTCCGGCTGCCCGTGTTCAGACGCACAACGGCAGCTGCCCGGCGGCCAGATATTCAGTTGCCTTTCGGCTGCCGATGTTGAGAAAGAAATTGGCCGGAGTACGGCTTTAGGGCATCCGTTTTTTCTTCGGGAAGCGGTGTTCAGCCAAAGCACGGCAAGCGACCGGCCACCGGATATCCGTATTCTTGCGGCAGTTGGTGTTCGAAAGGAGACCGGCCGTAGCACGGCGGCCGCGCATCCGCTGAACCACGCGTCCGGTGGCAGAATATTTGTTTTCTTCGGGCAGCGGTGTTACAAAGTAAACCGGCCGACTTACGGCCTCAGAATGTACGTTTTTCGTTTTGTTAGCGGTCCTCAGCCGAATTACGGCAAGAGAACGGCCGCAGAATTTCCGGCAACCGGTGTTCAAGAGAAGACCGGCCTTTATAAGGTATCAGGTTATACGTCATTATGCGAACAACGGCGCGCGTCTGGGCACCGAGAATTCATGCACAGACGTGCTTTGAAGAAGACCCGCCGACGTCGGACCGGTTTTCCCCTGGGTGAAGAAAGAGCCGCTAGGAAGTCGAATGGCGGAGACAAGTTTTTCATCCGCTCGCTGTTTCTGCGTTTTAAATGACCGAACTACGTTTGTCAAACAGTAATGCGTGTTCTATGTGAACGGGCACGGTTCAAGGACTCACTGGACATTACCAGGGAAACGTTTAAGCCAACGAAATGCAATTTATTGCCACAAGAAGACTGTGCCACACACACGGGTGAGCTAAGCCTCACCAGTCATAGCCGCTACAACGCTTCGCCCGTCGGCTTCGTCGACGCATCAGCTCGAGGCTATTCACCCCCTCAAGAAATGGATACCATTGGAGACATCGACCCGGCAGTGATGTCTGACACGGGATGGCGGTGGTTCACCAAAGTAAGTGACCATTAAGGGTGTCGAGCAAGCGGCCACCACGCAGGAGCTCAACCGGCGCCATGTCAAGGACTCCCCACCAAAGAAAGGCAAGGGCGCGCAAAAGCGCAAGTTTACGGCTATTCTTCTCAGAATAACACTGCGAAAAACAATGCGCACTATATTGTTTGTGATAAACGTAGAAGAGGCTATGCTCGTGCATTGGTTGGCTCAACTTCGTGCCCTGCACTATGCTACTTCATGGGATTTTATGACTGCCTCTTTAGAAACAAGTGTTATTTTGAATTTGCCTTAACAACAGAGCCTTATGAATGACGAAGCCTAGATGTTAATTTAGTTGCGGTGTTTGAAATTGAGATTAGCTACACTTGGGATATGACTCATTTGGTTAAACATAATCGCCAGCATCCTAGCAAACACGGATTTCGTCGGGTTTTTTTGCTCAACGCAGCTTGTGGAGTTCACGCCCGATTTGGCTCTAGCAATAGATATGCTTAAAGTAGCTGACTATTTTCTTGTGCGGCAAACATACACTTGATGCGGTTTCATATCGCCGTCTTGTTAGTACATTGCGGGCAATAAACTGAATGAATCGTTTATTGCATGGATAGCCGAGTATATCTCTCTAAGAGAGCAGTTGGTCGCTTTCAATGGTTGTTCGTCCGGATATGTTCCCGCGACCTCAGGAATTCCCCAAGGCTCAGTTGCGGGACCTCTTTTGTTTGTTTGGCCTCAAATTGTTGTTAAAAATGTTCGCGAAGGACTGTGTAATTTACAGGACTATTTCGAATGAACGTGATTCCGCTTACTTGCAGCATGATTCAAATTATTAACATCATGGTGTGCTGATTGAGAAAAGTCGTTGAATCTTAAAAAGTGTGTTAACGTTAACTTTACAAGGAAACCTTCGTTCCAATTGAATGCGTATACGGTAAATTACACTGCTTTGAGAACGGCCGGGGAATATAAATAACGAGGAGTTTATTTAACGAGTTAGAGAAATAGGCACGTTCGCAACACAAAAATTATGGCTGCACGTGTTTTTGGCTTTCCGAGATAAAATTTCAGCGAACCTCCACCTAACTTAAAAGAACAACCGTATTTCACTCATGTGCACTCAATGTTGGAGTACCCATGTGTTTTCTGCGATCTCTTCACCAAAGAGCTGGTTGATACGCTCGACAACATACAGAATAGGGCAGTGCGATTCGCATTAGGTATTGGCACTGTCAACTTAGGATGGGGGAAAGTAAAAGTTAACTTAAATGGTAAGACGGGAAAGATCATAGATGAAACCAGAGGTTGAAATTTTTCGTAATATCTATAATTCGAAAACCGGAATAGAAGGGGAGAAGTATATTCAAGCGCCATCTACATATCCCAAAGTGGGATCGGTAGCTTTAAGCAAATTATTACCTTTTCTTTAAGGTGACGCCTTGCGCGATTCGATTTATTTTAGATCAAGGTGAGAGTTTAAGTATCTTCCACGTACAATTTTATCCACTGTTTATAATGACGATTTTCACCGCGGTTTGTAGAATTATATTGTTATTTGGTCTCATATTTGATGCTTAGTGTTATGTATCTCGCTGCTGTAATGCATGCAAGGGCAAGCAGGTATCAAATAAATAAAAAACTAAATAACTGAACAAATTAATAAATAAACAAACAAGCAAATAAATACCTAATTAAATAAATGTATAAATAAATAAATAAATAAACTTGTGCAACCGCAAGTTCACCTCCGACGTGTTAAGAAGACTACGTATCAAACTTGACCAATGAAATATTAATTGCTTTATTCGTTGCAGTATGCAAGGTTTGCTGTATGAATACTACAATTGCTAAGTTATTTGTTTGAAAGAAAATATGAAACTCTTGTATTACGCCTTTCCTTGTGTGAACACAGGGGGATACAACTGCAGCATCTGAAGAAGGGCGTCTTTCGCAACACGTCTAGAATTTTATTAATGTAGTACGACTTTAGATGAAAATTAAGCTCTTTTGGACTATTAAGGAGTGTGCACGTAACTCATGAAAACAACGTAAAAAATATATTGAAACTGAAAGTACTTCTTTGATATCTTCTAGGATCAGCCCTGTGAAAGATCATCAGAAAAGTTGATCGAGTAGAAAATTTCTTTGCAAGAAAAATGGGCAAATACTGCGCATAACTTTTGTGTGAAGTAAATTATATTGAATGCTGCTGAGTGTTTAGTGGAGTACCTAACCGCTTCGTAAAGGCATTCGCACCGGTTTTATATACAAAAAACTGGTCAAGCAGCTGTTGTAAAAATAGTTGATGTAGTGAGAGCATGAAAGTATTGTCTTAACAGAAATTGCTAAAAGCGGCACTTTCATCTTTGTGAAATTCAACCCACGAAATTGTGCGCATTCCGTCCCCCCCCCCCATCCTTCCTTGATTATTACAGGTAAGCCGCCCCACAGAAGATATCAGGACCTGGACAATAAATCTATCCCAGCTCTGCAAAGAAATGAACATTTGCTGTATTGTACAGTAAAAGAGGCACAGCAATAAAAGGAACGACCATTTGTGAGCACCGTTGAACAAATTAATTTTGGTGTAAACTGTTGCTGATAATAAGGCCAGGTTGCGCTGAAGGTTCGACGGCTGGTGGTGGTGTGCGGGCTCACTTTGATGTGGGTGCAGCGGACCCAAAATGGTGGGTTTGTGCTGCTGTACAGCGCGACTGAGTCATCTGCTTGCGCTGCATGCAGTGGTCGTCCACCGGCCTCAGTACAGTTAACGTACTGTGGCTGAACTACAATACCCGTAGCACGGCCGAATTTGCGACAGCTTTAGTCCGGCTGAAGTCCGACGACCGCATCTCGGCTGTCCTCCGGTGGCCGTACTTCGGCCGCACACGGGTGGCTTTAGGATGGCCGGAGCCCTACGGCTGGAATCTGGCCGTATGAACGTAAGCCGGTCGACTGGCCGACGGACACTGGCCGTTGGACAGTGATGGGAGTACGGCCGTATACGGCCAAAAGGCCCCCATTTGGACACGGGCCGAACATGGTTGCCAGAGAAAGGCCGGGCAGAAATTCACCGGCCAAAGTGCACCGGTTTGAGTAAGGCAGAACAGTCCTGGGCTGCCTGGGAAGTGCCTCAAGAAAGATCCCTTCATGTTCTCTTCATCGAACCTAGGAGCCCTGAATTATTTTCCGATGCTTATCCTATTTCGCAAATACAAAACTGTTTAAGTGGTTTGAATTTTGAACTTGAAATTTAACTCAGCTCGCGCAGCGATAAATCTCTGCGTTTTAGGAATATTTTCCTGGAGATAGTGCCTTTGATGCTTTTCAGTGACACTGCAGTCTGAAGTTGTTTTCCCAAATGACCGCATCCGGGATAGGTTCAAAGAGCACTGGGAACTTCTTCACCGCCGACATCACCCGACAGATGTAAGCGATGCGATAGGCTTGTGTTTATCGGCGCCCGTTAAAACTCACATCTCGTTACCAGGAAGTTTTATAACAGCGCCCTTTCCTGCCTGCTCCACCAACAGTAGACAAACACTGTGTCCATCATAAAACCGACGCCTTAAAAAGCCACGATCGGCGTACGTTGTGCCCCCACTGCAGAAGCACCATTGGTGGCTACTGTCGTGGTGCTCGCAAGCGACCCGAACTAAAAAAATTTTCATAAACGCACAATGCACTTTGTCTAGTGTGCGAGGGAATGAGGTCAATAAGAGCCTGTAGTAGACTGTCCGATACGCAGTGCATCACAACCTTTTCCTGTGTCCGTATTCTTGTGATTCACTGCAGTGGTAATGCCGCATATGCAAACTATATCTCATTACAGAAATGCGAAAGTAAAAGCAGAAGCTTGCAGAGGTGACGTTGCCACACCAAAAAATAAAATAAAACCCTCCAACGACAGAGCGGTGCCACAAAGAGAGCCATTAACGACACGACAACCGACCGATGTCTGCCGAACGCGCGACCACCCCTTGGAGTCATGCATAACCAACCTCACCAAGTCTATGAGGCTAACCAAAAGATGACGGTTGGCTTATTACTGTCAGCATAAAGAAACATTCGCCACATGAACCGACGCACCCGATACTCCGGAAGGACAATGCAATGCAACAATAGTCTTAGTGTAGTCGAGCTAATGAATGTGGAAGCCGACAATTGATTTACTAATAGCGCTTCCTACGGATAAGTGGCGCGTGTACCTACCTCGCCACCGAAACGGCATTGAGAACCTTGCTTGCAATGTCATAGTGTCCACGTGTTCCCGCTACGTAACTGGAGCGGGGACGGTGGTGCGATTAACCTGCAGGCCTATTCGAATAAGTTTTCTCGGTATCACCCAAATACGCCAACACAGAAACCGAGCCGAGAGCAATGAACTGTTCTACGTATTTATGAGGACCAGGCTACGCAACTGCCCTGTGCTACTCTTCAGGTCACCATTTAAGTTGAAGGCACTGCTTTAAACCAAGATGTTGTTGTTGAAAGTGATAGCACCTATTTCTTGACAACAGAAAACAATGTGGAAATTGTGTCCAGAAAAACGCAGACCTCGATGGGCAGTGGTTTTAAGGGCTCTGGGAGGTCTTAAAACCAGTGCTACATCACAACCCCCTGAAACAACCTCGACACACCATGAATCCTAGCGCTCGATCTAATAAAACTATTCGACAACGTATCCCACTCAGCCATTATGCGAGAAATCCGTTCCGTAAACCCAGGGCATCGCATCCACAACTGCATACGGTGCTTCCTAACGGACAGAACGGCCATCTTGCAGATTGAAGGAGCTACGTCGGAGATGGCAGAACTCCAGGCTAGAGGGACACCCAAAGGATCAGTTTTGTCACACGTTCTATTCAATCTGGCTGTACAAGAAATTCCCCACGACTTCAAGAAATTCCCATCTTTAGAGACAGTTTATCCGCCAATGACATCCCCTCGTGGGTCAAACATGGAAGTAAGGCACGAATAGTTAATACTTGCAGAAAAGACTGCAAGAGGTGACAACGGGGGCCGAGAAGGCAGAACTAAAATGCTCTCCAAGTAACTCCGAATTGGTTTTACTAACCCCCAAGACACGTTGCAAACTATCTCCCAACATTAAAGCCCACATCGGGGATGATCCCATACCAGAAGTCTCGACGATGAAGATTCTGAGAATTCTCACTCAAAAACAAGAGGGCGAATACTGAATACCTGAAAATCTTGAATGGCATGTCGCCCAAACAATAAGACCTATCAGTATATTCTTCAACCGCTGGAAATGCCTATGTGTTTGCAAAAGAATACGGCTAAATGAATCTTTAATCATTAGCAGAATAACATAGCCCCTACTACACTTGCCACCCTTAAAACGAATTGCGAAATTCAATATACTGCCACAGACACTATGAACGGTAATTATCCCTGCAAGGGTATGTACCGGCTACTTGGAAACCACCATAAACCCTAGGCGGAGCCAGTGACTTGCCTAGAGGACGAAGACGCTTTGCCTGCTTGCTCGGAACTATCTGTGGGCTCGATTCTAATTAAAACTAGTCTGCTGTTTGGCAACCATCTGGCCCTCTCGTGACAGTTTGGTGGAGTGTGCTGGGTATCCAACCCATGTACTTCGGTGCCGAAGACCCGGCTACTTCAAGGCCCAGCGCAGTGGAAAAACACCAGTTCACAAGGTGAGCCGACGCCTGCAAGGCTTGGAACTGGAGTTTGGGCGTCTCGCCTCACCTGTCAGGTCAGCCATGAGGTCAGCCGTGACTTCTACCGCGAGCCAAACTAGCCAGATGGCACGAATGGCTCAACCGCTTGTCCTGCATACGCCTCGCACCCCGAAAGCATTTCACGGGGATAGCTTTGAGGACGTCGACGATTGGCTTGAGAGCTTTGAACGGGTGGCCTCATTCAATGAATGGGATGACCGCCGAAAACTCAAGATGGTTTATTCCTCTCTGGAGAATTCCGCTCAGACTTCGTTTGAAAACCATGAAGCCACCATGGACACTTGGCAAGAATTCCGGCGACAGCTCTTGGCCATATACAGCAGTGGCGAACGAAAGGAGCTCAGATCGCCCTTCAGTCCCGTTTCCAGGGTCCAAACGAGACCGTGGCCATGTTTGTAGAAGGAATGTGCCGACTGTTTAGACGGGCCGACCCCCACATGCCCGAGGAGAAAAAGGTGCGGCATTTAATGAGAGGAGTAAAGGAGCAACTGTTCACAGGCCTTTTTCGGAACCCACCGGGTAGCGTTGCTGCCTTCCTTAAAGAAGCAGCAGCAATGGAACGCGCGCTGCAGCAACGTGGGATGTAGTACGGCCGTCAATCTCATCCCCAGACATCAAGCTTTCATGCTCTAGCGCCGGGGAACACGGATGACTTTTCTCTACCACACCTTATAAGAGCCATTGTTCGCGAGGAATTTGAGCTCCAGAAAGCCTACCTCGTTGGTCGTCAGCCAAGCGTGGCCTCCTTTTCTGACGTAGTCCGCGTAGAAACTCGGCCGCCATTGCAGCCCACACCGCCACCGCAGAGCACCCATGCTACAACTCACGACGTGCCTGCACAATAGGCTACAACTTACGACGTGCCTGCACGCCATGTCATGGCTTACCCATACGCTCTGCGCAGACCTCCCGATGGGCCTCAAGATTATCAGCCTCCAACTGCGCCCAGGGAGCAGCGGTTCACCAGCAGCGCTGCGGCGATTGATACAGACCAGCCTGCTAGAAAAGCGGTGATATGGCGCACTCCGGACAACAGACCCCTCTGTAATCATTGCGGGGAAGCGGGCCATGTTCGGCGCTACTGCCCCTACTGCAGGATGGGCATGCGAGGGTTTTCGCCTGATGCCCCTCGACCCGCTACGGCGAACGACCTCATGAAATTCAGGAGTACCTAGCCTCCCATCTGCTCCCTCCGCCGCAGCAGCAACGCCAGTCCAGATCGCCTTCGCCGCAGCGCTTCATATCCCCTCGACGCCCACTCTCGACTATGACGATCGCCGAGGCTGGTGAAAGGTCCCGTAGCCCCGCCGGGGAAACTGAGAACAGCGTCCTCCGGGGGTAGGGCTGCCACCGCTCACACTTCGCAACATCCTCCACCGGTTCGACGACGCGAAGCAAAACCCGACGCCCCGACCTCACCACAGCGACGAACCGACCCCGAACCCGCTTTGGCAGCGACTCGAACAGACGACTTGACGCCTAGCCCAGAAACGCACCATAAAAACGCTGGCGTAGTATCTGCGGAAAATCTGATTTCAGCCTACGACTACCTTTTGACGGCTCTAGTGGACACGGGAGCGGACTTTTCTGTAATAAGCAGCCAGCTTGCTGGACGGTTACGAAAGGTGGTAACACCATGGAGCGGCCCCGCGATTCGCTAGGCTGGCGGCCACCTCCTTACACCGCTTGGAGTTTGCACGGCCAGAATTAAGATACGAGACGCGTATTTCCCGGCCTGCTTCCTTGTCCTGCGAGAGTGTTCAAAGCCACTCATTCTCGGACTAGACTTTCTTTGAGTATGGGGCCATCATCCACCTGCGGGAGCGCTTGGTCCCGTTTTGTACCAACCGAGCTGTCAAAACCGAAGCCGAGCCGCGTTGTATGGCATTACGCCTTTGCGATGGTCACGTGACGCTGCCCCACCCCAAGCAAGTGTGCTTGTTTCCGTCAAGTGCGACAGTGGCTTTACGTGCGCAATAGCCGAAGCTAACGTGCCCCTTCTGTTGGAACGACAGATCAGCGTGGCTCGGGGAGTGGTTGAAATCCGGAACTATTGCACAGACATTCTCCTAACGAATTTCAGTGCCCCACCCCAGCATCTTAACCAGGACACAGCTGTGGCCTATCTCGTAGAAATAGCGGGCATTGATGAAATAGCTACTGCACAGAATACATTGGCTCAAGATCGACAAGAAGCCCTGAACTGACAAGAAGCCCTGACAAGAAGCCCTACGGTCATAGCGACTGCTGAGCCCACCAGTCTTGTTGAAATTAGCCCCAGTCTATCCCAAGAGCAAAAGCACCTACTCCAGGCTCTCATCAGCTGATTCAGTGACTGCTTTGCTTCCTCGACCAAGGTAAAGCGCACTGGGGTAGTTAAATACCACATTATAACTGGAGACGGAGAGAGACCTGTTCGGCCACAACCGTACAGGGTTTTGTCAAAAGAACAAGAGGCCATTCAACGCCACGTCAAGGAGATGCTGCGGGATGACGTGATACAGCCGTCTAAAAGTCCGTGGGCATCACCTGTCGTTCTCGTTGCTAAGAAAGACGGTTCCCTTCGCTTCTGCGTCGACTACCGAAGACAACAAAATTACGAAAAAGGATGCATATCCCTTGCCACGTATAGATGACTCCCTCGATCGACTCCGCCATGCCAGATATTTTTCTTCCATCGACCTGCGTAGCGGATACTGGCAGATTGAAGTTGATGAACAAGACCGTCAAAAGACTGCCTTCATTACCCCTGACGGATTGTTCGACTTTAAAGTGCGGCCATTCGAACTTTGCTCTGCACCTGCCACATTCCAGCGAATGATGGACAGCGTTCTCTTGGATCTCAAATGGCACTCTTGTCTCGTTTACTTGGATGATGTTGTCATCTTTTCGGCGGCGTTTGATGAACATCTCGAACGCCTCCGCGCAGTATTTCATGCGAGCCGTGCAGCCGGTCTCTCCCTCAAGCCAGAACAGTGCCACTTCGCCGTCGAAACACTTAAGTTTCTTGGACATGGGGTGAGCTCTGAGGGCGTGAGCCCAGACCCCGAGAAGACGTCTGCGGTACGCTCGTTCCAAACGCCAACTGACAAACTTGCCATTCGCCGATTCCTGGGTTTTGGTGCTTATTATCGACGATTTTTGACCGACTTTTCAAAAACGGCGGAGCCCCTAACCCGCTTGACAAGGGACGACGTACCTTTCGTTTGGAGAGAAGAACAGTGCATAGCTTTCGAGGAGCTCAAGAGGCGCTTGCAAACGACCCCTATACTTGGTCATTTTGACGGAGACGCCACGACTGAGCTGCACACAGGTGCGAACAACATTGGTCTCGGCGCCGTTTCAGTACAGTGGCAAGACGGAGTTGAGCGAGTGATTGCCTACGCAAGTCGCACTCTGTCACGGGCGGAGAAAAACTACTGGACGACAGAAAAGGAGTGCTTGGCGGTAATATGGGCGATTACAAAATTCAGCCCCTACTTGTACGGCCGGCCATTTCGCGTCGTTAGTGACCACCACTGCTTGTGCTGGATGGCAAGTTTCAAGGGCCCGTCGGGACGCCTTGCGCGGTGGAGCCTCAAGCTTCAGGAGTTCGATGTCACCATCGTGTATAAATCTGGGAAGCGGCACACCGACGCCAACTGCTTGTCTCGAGCTCCCCTTGAGCGTAATTCTGGTGACTCGGAAGAGGCCAATGCGTTCCTCAGAGCCTTGGAAGCTACAGATCTTGCCCAGCAACACAGAGACGACTCGGAGCTCCAGCCACTCATTGAGAACATCGGGAAACGTAGCGCGCTTATCCCACGACTTTTTAGGCGCTCACTTTCATCTTTCGTTCTCCGGGACGGTGTGCTCTTCAGCCTACAGGATCTGCCTACAGGATCTGCCTACAGGATCTGTTTAATTTTGGGTTTCAGACTACAGGATCTGAATACTTTTTGGTTGTACCGACATGCCTGCGCAGCGAAGTTCTACGCGCTTGCCACGACGAGCCCTCGGCGGGGCATTTAGGCTTCGCTGGCACATTGGCGCGCATCCGCCAGAGGTACTACTGGCCAAAGTTAGCCGCGACAATCAAACGCTACGTCACAACGTGCCGGGATTGCCAGCGCCGCAAATTTCCATTCACTCGGCCAGCCGGCTTCTTACAGTCTGTCGCTCCCCCGAACCTGCCATTTTAACAGACTGTCATGGATTTACTAGGCCCATTTCCTTTGTCGTCAACTGGGAACAAGTGGATTGGGGTCGCTACCGACTATCTTACATGGTACTGCGAAGCAAAGGCAATACCACGAGGAACATGAGCGGAAATTTCTATATTTTTCCTCCACAGTATCGTGCTCCGCCATGGTGCCCCAGCAATCGTCATTACCGACCGAGAAACTGCCTTTACATCAGCGCTTATTGAAGAAAAATGAAACTTACGTATACCGACCATCGCCGCACATCTGCATACCATCCGCAAACCAACGGTCTGACCGAGCGGCTCAATAAGACCATCGCTGATATGATTTCCATCTATGTTAACGATGACCAAAAGAACTGGGATGAGGTGCTACCCTACGTTGTATTCGGGTATAACACGGCTCCACAGGAAACAACCGGCTTTCCTCCTTTTTGTCTGGTTAATGGTCGGGAGGTCAGCACAATGCTTGATTCGATGCTTCTGCCCAGTGGAACTGAAGCACCCACTTCAGGCGCCGTGGAATTCACTAGGCGCGCTGAAGCAGTTCGCAACCTCGAGCGATATAGAATACGGAACCCACAAAAAATCGACGCCCACCGATATAACAACAGACACAGACAGGTGTTTTACCAGTCTGGAGGCCAGGTTTTGGTGTGGAGCCCTGTCCGCCTTCGAGGGAGATCCGAAAAACTGTTGCGCCGCTATTTCGGCTCCTACAAAGTGGTGCGTCAACTCAGTGAGGTTAAGTACCAGGTAGTTCCCGAAGGAACTGTTCGATCTCGACGGAGGGCTTTTCCAGAAGTTGTTCATGTGGTCAGGATGAAGCTGTACCACTCACGGTGAGTGCCGATGCCCGTTAAATGGTGGACTTCAATGATGGACTTAAATGATGGACTTGATGGACGCCTCCAAGACTGTGAAAAACTATCGAAACTACAGTAGCAATTGTGTTGTTTAGAGCCTTCCTTTTTATTGTTTCCACGTTTCTTTCGCATCGAGTCGATGCTTTTTGAAGGGAAGGGATAGTGCCTCATACACAATGAACGATAATTATCCCTGCAAGGGTATGCACCGACTACTGGGAAACCGCCATAACCACTAGGCAAAGCCAATGACTTGGCTAGAGGAAGAAGACGCTTTGCCTGCTTGATCGCTACCTTCTGTGGGCTCGATTCTAATTAAAACTAGTCTCCTGTTTGGCAGCCATCTGGCCCTCTCGTGACAATACTAATTTGGTAGGCATAAAACTCGGCGCTTTAGTTCCATATAAGCACTTGTGCTGACAGATTGGAGAGCTTAGGGGGTACACAACTCCGCCGAACAGCTTATGGAAGCTCACATATCGAATCAAATGACTGGTTTATCCAAAACCCAAAATGAAAACCACACTTTCAAAACAACTCAAAATCCACCAGATCAATAATACGGAAGACAAGCTCCCCTACCACCTGAAATTAACAATAAGCTGACTGTCAAACCAATCCCCAGAAATCTGCGTATTGTATACCACGCCAGACGAAGAGAGGAGAGGTAAAAGGGTATACAGAAACGATTTCCCACAAAAGTGGAAACAATCTATGTGGACGAGGCACAATATAGGTATCGTGTTGCATTAGCAATAGCTGTAACCAACGACCCTTCAAAATCCCCCTTAACTCCCCAACTCTCCTCACCTCTAACCCTGCAACTAGGGAACAGCCGGCTATAGCCCTAGCACTCGTACAAAAGTCAACTCCTACAACCGTAAACTCTGCTTCTAAGAGAGCCATTAGAAACTTTGCCGCACGTTCATCATCCCCGCATGCCGCCAAAATCGTCCAACAGCATCCACCACAATCCCCAATAAAACGTGCATCCCCTGCGGCGCACGCTAGCCTGGAGAGTAGCGAGGGCGCCCACAGTGTGGCTCGAGTGCTTATTATGAGTGCCGTGCCGAGCACATTCCCCTACCGTAATGGCAGATCCGCCAGGGGCACAATGGTATCGTATCAACGAATAACGATTCACTACCGCCTCTCCCGCAGAGAACTCCCCTCAGCCAACGTGCTCTTCACACCCCCATAAGAGCACACGTAAGACAACTCCAAAAGGACACCTTCCCGAACCCAGCCTAGCTCTACCTCATCCACCCTTCCATGTACCCCTCACCAAAATGCGAAGCATGCGGAGCCCTCGCGACCATGCACCACATCATAGGGGGATGCATCAGACCCTTCGCCCTATTTTCCTCCAATGAGCAGTGGAGGATGCAATGCTGATCTAAGACAGGGAGGTCCAAATCTCTGGTCACTAGAGCTGCCGACGTCGCTGCCCGGTATAAACCGGCAGCCACAACAGTCTTGTAACCGCGCAAATCTGAATAAAGGGCACACACACACTCTCTCTCTCTAAACCACGGTGTTCCTTTTGCTAAAGGGATTTTCCTGTGAAAAAAATCATATTTGCAGCTAAAGGGAACTTGTCACGATTTCGATCAGGACTGTACAATTGATTTCTTTCCCTGAGGCAAACCGCGGAATCACCTGCGCACTCGTTTTATTCAAACGTGTGAACCTAATAAGACAATTTCAATATATTAAGGAAACCAACACGGCGCAGATAAAGTAACCGTATGTAAAAGTCCCCCATGTGCCTACCGTTTTCTATAATTGCTCCTAAAATTGAAATAGTGGAAATTCTTGGCTCAACGAGGCCTAGGCCCACAAAGTGTCAAAACACATTAAAAGGTTTGCAACTATTTTATGCGACTGAACGTAATGACGTGCGTGTGAAGCAGAGAAAACGTTTGATACATTGCTGGACATTAGTTATGGATAATACGAGACAAATGCTTCCGAGCAAAAAAAGGTGTTACAAGCGTTCCCCTGGAACAATTGTCAGCTTTACGTTCTTTGAAGTTGGATGTCTTGCAGTTATCACCGACTCATGCCCCTTGCTTTTATTTCTTCGCCTTTGGCAACAATTACTTCGACAATCAGGCTAGCCCCATACAATGATGTATGTCCAGCTACAGAAAGTCGTTTTTAGGGTAAGCTTTACATGTTTGACGCAATTAGCTATAGCTATTCATTTTGCTGTCTTTAGCTATTCGTGTCGACATTTCAAAGAGCTTGTTGCTTCTTTAACAGATGGTTCTACGCCTGTTTTTAGCTTCTGAAACACGGCGGCAGGTGACACAAGTCATTTAGCGATAAATCGAAGTATTGGGACCGGTCACTGTTCAGAAGGCGCAAAGAATAAGTGCAAACATCGCCGCCGCGTGGAAGCCTGAGAAAACTTTGGGTCGGTGAGAGCAAGAAGGCGGCCGCGCGTTCGTATGGTGGACACCTCTCGGCTGTTTGTTTTTGCAATTCTGCAAATGTTTTGCAAAGCTAGCTCGTGCTTGAAAACTGCTCCGGCAAATAGTTTCCCATGTCACAAGTGCTTTTCTGCACTTCCCTGGCAATTACAGGGCTGGACTATTAGTTTCGGCCTAGCGTGCGCGCGAAGGGACATAAATTGTACGTTGCTGGGCACGCGTAATACGTGAAAGAAATTGACGGGACATCGTCGCTAAGTGCCCATCTCAGCAAGAAAAAAGCGCATCTACAGTGCTTCTCTCCAGGTAAATACCAATTCTTTTGTTTGTCGTGGCCTAATAAAGTGACTCAAGCGTATAAACGGCGCTCCCCGACAGCGGCGTGTTTATGTTGTCTTTTTTTGTTCGCGCGCTACCCCACAACAGTTAATTTTTCTGTGGCCCTTCTTCAGCTCGGTCGGTGTTGTCACTGACTAACAACGCATTTCACAGGTTAATAGCTGATGACAAGGTAACCAAAACACAGTTTCACCCTTTGTGAAATCTACTGATACAGCGGATCGAGCTGGGGGTTGTTTACGAATTTTGCGTTTAGTTTCGGCTTCTTTGTTACGAGTAATGCCACAGTCGTCTTAGCGCCTACTTGGGATACAATTTGTTCAGGCCGTTCAGAATTCTCCATAAAAGTATTTACTCATCCATCCCCACCTCTAGTTTAAAGTAATAACCTCAACTTGCAGAGTCCGCAAAACGCTTTGAAGCAGTCGAATTACGCGTGTCAATGCCACCTTGCTTTTTGATATCATGCCACGCTCACGTTCGAAATTCATGGCCGAACTACACACACTTCGGGGAACAAAGTCGGGCATCAGGCGGGATGCGTCTTGACATTGCTTTTAGCAAGTCCCGCGAAGTGCTGTGAGCTTACTCTTGTGCTGCCTTTTGGCGTCCATTTGGTTTCTTAAATGTCGCTGAAAAAAAGTTACTGCTGATGAACCAATGGCGGCAGAAACCCTAATACCTCGTTTTATGCAAAAACTACAGCATGAGTATCACAAATATCGCAGTCTGCGATGTGTGTGAAACACTCAAAGCAAACGCTTTATTTTTACGTCACTTCGCGTCTTCACTGCACATAAACGGTAATCGTAACAATTTTCTTCCTTCCAGTGACAAAAAATGCCATGGCTTTCTTACTTTCTTGACTATTAGTACTAAAGAAATCCATTTGTTCTGACACTCCATCTCCCACGGCTGCCGCGGAAGCCTGTGCAAAAGCATGCCAGGCTGCCCTTCGCGATTGTGGCAGTCCTTAACGCAGCAGAAGCGGCGCCGCCAAAATTCATTCGTGCAGCATTTTGATCCTTTCCGACACTGCAACTTGTCATAACGACAATGTTTCTAGAAAAACTTCCTCCACACACCGTCAAACCATCCTCGTGTTTTCACGTGCGCTGAACGGCTGCTCGTGACATCCACAGGGCCGAAGTTGCTATGCGGCGGCGAGAGGCGGCGATGCAGTCGCAGGCAAACTTCAGTGTGCGGTGCCTATATACATAATGCCAAGAACAATTTGCATTCAGCCATAACTGAGCCCAGGCAGGCTGCTCCCCGCACACACCTTCTTCCTTGTCATCTTTTCTGGTGGTGGCCGATGGCGCCGCAGGTATTGTCCACTACATACCGTGACATCAATTCCCCGGTCGAACACAACCGTCGCGGTGGAGGCCGAGGCGAGCTGAGGATGTGATGCGTATAAGCGCGGCGATTAAAAATACACTGCCGAATCACTAGCCGCCACGGAAGACCATGATACCGTTTATGATGCTTGGCCCCGCAGCAACAATGGCTTCAGTCGCGAGAAAGTTCCAAAGGTCATCGAACCACGTCAGAGGGAATGGCGAGGGAAAACATCTTCGGCTCTCTGGGCACGGCTGGTCTCCGCTGGAACTTAATTCGGGTGTCTCGGACTAGTAGCACGGGGCGGGGGATATCGTCGTGTTCTGGTCTCTGCTGGGCTGGTTCTGCCGGCGCGGCGTCATTATCCTTGACGGCTACGTACATGCCGATGCGATGCGGGGCCAAGATGAGGATGAACCCGCACACTCCAACAAATGCAATATGGCGGTCGATGACACGAACCATGTAGAAGTGAAGCGATGTATTTATGTAATACAAAAAAGTCTACACACGCAGCCATACCTGAGCCCGGGATAGATGAGCCCTACTCAAAGCTTCTTCCTTGTGATTGCCGTTGGTGGTTGGCCATGGCATCAAAGAGATTGCCGTGCACGTTCGTGCTATTTCTTTCATATGTCTGCATTAAGCTCTACTTAACGAATATTTAATGGGTGTATTTAGCTCTTTTTATGGCTACGAATGGTTTAGATACAGCCGCTTTCGGGCTGTCTTTAGCACTTCTTACTTACATACCTAACCGTGCGTTTAGCGCCTTCTTTCATCGAATCCGTCTGTCTATAGGAATATCCGTTATTATGAAGCTTTCTGGGACATTCTAACTCGTACCATTTATGTTATTTACACCACAGGTCGTAGCCATGCCCCTACAATTTTACAGATTGCTAGAACTTCTCCTGTAACACTTCGTTGGGTGTATGCCTAACTGAAATATGTAATAAATGCTCCATTACTCTGAAGCAATAAAGGCACGAGGGCAGGAGGACAAAACGTTAAAGCCGGCATACAAACAAAGTAAAACTAAGAAACCTATTCATTCTATTTTGTTACATATATGGAAATTATCTCCGCAACTTCGCGCCAGTCTATAATGAAACGCACATTAATTGTATTCCAACACTTTGGATCAAGCTTACGTTAGCGTCTCGACACCCAAGCTACGGGGAACACTCCCCGCGTACGCCAACCATGACAAAAATGCATACAGGTACTGGGAAGTAAGCCGAATAAAGAATACAACGACACCTTTCACAAGACTGTTTCCTGAACTCGCAAAGCCGCAAGCATGGCGTATAAAATGGAACCACATTCTGTATAAAAAAAGAACACACTCTGCTCAGTTATTTCCTTGCAAGTTTTCTCAGGTCACGAATAAAATATACTTTTATCTGGTCACTACGGCAAAATCTTCTCTTTTGAATACGTTGCGACGTCCATGTGGAGCAGGGAAGTTAAGAAACGTATTGTCGATGACAAAATAAATTCCAGCAGGTCTCGCCTTATACAGTGTCTCTATGTCGTACGATCACTCATCGTTGAATTTGTCGTCAGATGAAATTTCTGTAGTGGTATCGCAAGTATCCCTTTGGCAGGATGATATGTTCAATTAGTCGTAACACAATCACCGTCAACACGGATAATTACGGCAAGTCACAGCATCTGCAGGTGCACATTTCGGTCGAATTTCAAATTTCTATTGCAAGGCAGCAACACACGCCATGCACGTGCACACGAGTGAAGTATCGAAATGTGCCTGATAAAGCACATGCTTGTATAAGCATATTCTTTATGGTAGAAATTACTGCGGAGATGGTCCGCACCTTTTGAACTCCACTGGTATTAACCGTTTTTTTCAAGACATCACTTAAAATTTTCTTTTCTTCATAGTAGAAAATATATCTGTTATTAGTAATACAAAACTGTTCGTTACTACTGGCACTGCACGCGGGAACACTAATGCAGAGCAGGAGCTGTGGCCACTCGACTTCAACGAACGTTTTGTGCCGTAGTCATTTGCATAAATCAGTGTGTCAAAAACGGAAACAATAATCTGGCAGTAAGCAATGGTGTCCCCTCTTCCTTTTAATGACTTTCTTGAGTGTCCTTTCTGAACCTCTTTCGGTCCGAACTGGGTGGCCTTTGTCCTCCTTCCCCCTACTGCCTGGAAAATCTTAAACTGGGCTGAAAGGAAGCAGCAGCACGGATTTTTGCAGGTGCCACTATATTCCTGGCTATCCGCAAGTAGGCTGTGCAGCGACAGTTTCTTACAATTTGCGCAGATTATGAGGAAGCAGTTTTAAAGGGAGTCCGCTTTTTAATTACCGCCGATAGCAAAGTCTTCAAGAGGATTACTTCGATCTTGCGTCATTCGGTCAACTTCTATTTCTATGCTTTCACGACGCGCAGTATTTGAAGTTGCAACCGAAATTTCACCGTTACCCTGTACGTGTCCTAAATTTCAATTTCAAAATTCTTTGGTATACACTCTGTAACTGACATTGTTGTAAAAATACTTCTGCATAAGCGGCTGATCAACGCCATCAACTGCCCTCGGATGTGCGACATCAATGTACGCGTCATAAATCGTCTCCAACCATCAGAATAAATGGTAATATTTGTTACGTTTATAGCTTTACGAGCTAACATAGGCAAAGCCTCGCAGCCTCATATAAACATGCTGCTAGCTAAGAAAGCTTTTATTGTTTTTAGTCTGAAGCTTCTGTGCGAAACCCTTTTCTAAAGCCATCGAAACGTTGCAAAATGGTCACATGTTTAAAGGTTCACACTCATACATTGCTGTATTGCCAGCTGCAGAAGTATTTATGGTTGTCTCTCTCTACGTTTAGGACAATTTATTTCCCACAGCAGGTAAAGGACAGCTGAATGGTTTGTAATCTGTAGACGTTGAGCTAAAAACGCCTTATACCGAGATAAAATAGCGGTTATGGCTGTCTCTGTATAGGAGCCATGAAGAGAAAATGCAAGTTGGTTTTATTCGAAAGATTTTGTGTTTTATAGTGCCCCCAGCGCTTGTCCGGATACAAACGGTGCTTTATTCACTGAGAAATTAAACACTTTAGGTTAAAATTTTGATTTTCCCGCTCAATCGTGCGTTTTCGTGGTCCCAAGTGACATCACTGAAACCGACCGCTCTGCAGCCTAGAATACCTTCATTCACGCATCCGCCGTACAGGGTAGAGACACGTATACGCTGGCGCCGCCATTTTCGGTTGCTCGCTCGCCGCCGAAGCAAGTCATTGTGCCAAAACCACGCTAAAATTATCGCCGCAACGTGGTTTACTGAAGAAGTTTGAATCATATTGTCTGTTTCGCGTTGCTAGGTCTCGTGGGAAACGAAAAGAATAACGCGTTGAGCCCGTTGGCCCAATTGCGGCGGCACGGGACCGTTCAAAGGTTGTCTCCACCCTGTACAGCGGTGTTGGTTTGTTCCCGCGTTTCTTTACGTTCCGTAACCCAGATGGCGCCACCATACCGTGGCAAGCGTTTGGTTTGTTTTTGCCCGCATTTAAACCTGGCTTGTTTTTGTTCTGGGAGAAAATATTCGTTCCCTGAAACAGTGCTCGCTTGACAAATGGGGTCACGTAAGACCACGACGTAAAGTTGGTCGTGCGTAAGACACCGTTGCTTGCGTCAATCGGCCAGTGTCGTCCGAGACAACCCCAAGCCCCGTAGTGCTGTGCAGCTAAACCAAGCATGCTGTGCGCAGTACGAACAGCAGAACGCATCAGTACTTTTATGTTTACATGTGCTTTCGTAACTTCCACTGTTTGCCCCATCATTCTTATTGCTTTGTAAAGAATGTGCCCTAAATTTAAGCGCAAATCGCTCGTTCGTCTAGTTTGTAAGTTCTACCTAATTTGCGTCTGCTTCTGCCAGCCTCCGCCAATCGCAGAGCTTAGCTCATGTGACGACATAGGTTCTGATGCGGGAAATGAGCTCGTGGGTCGCATGACCATTCCCGTTTTTCCTAATTATGTAGCTTATTTGAGCGAAGTTTACGTTAAAAGTGGTGTCAGTATGATTCTAACGAGACAATCTTTTGAATGAACCAAACTTGTGTTTTCTCTTCATGGCTCCTTTAAGGCCACTCTTTTCAAAATCTGGCAGAAGACAGCTGACTAAACAACGGTCAATAGCCAGCAAAAATAGATGTGTTACGGCTAGTTTATGCAAATAAAAACATGCATATTTCTTTGTTTTTGAACTAACCTGACCAGTTTTTGTCTGTAGCTTACGCACACTAGTATATTCTATTGTCATCGAAAGATGGTTTTATGGTTGCCTGCCGTTACCGCCTGATATACAAAACCTTATTAGCGGCCTATTGCCTATATTATGCCTTTTAAGGGTGACCAAATGGACACATACGCGACGACAGCTCACCATAATTTTTTCCAGAGGCACCCGTAGGACACTTTTGTGTTTGGCCGCACCATAATCGACATTTTTTTTCAAAATACACCTGTGCGCGATCCAAGGGGGTTAGGGTAGCAACTCTCGGCTCTCCTGCGCCTCCGCGTAATGTGGGGGTGGATGGCAGAGCGAAAAATAGTGGTTGGAGTTGGTCAATGGGCCGTCATCCCAGCACTTTCGGGTGACCGTCCAGACCGTGAGGCACTTGGTCATCGAGTGCCCACTCCTCGCTGCAGTGAGGGAAGATCTGCAGGCCACCCTCAGGGGAAGATCTGGGCTTTTCGAAGGATTTTCGGGACACCGTGCAGTGCCACAGAGCGGTGCGGAGTCAATCATACCTGGGATTTCCACCTGGATGGCTGAGCACTCCTTCCAGCACTCAGCTTTCTCTACTGGCTGTAACCTGAACCGTGGCATTGTTTTTTTGTTTATTTATTACTACTGTATAGTTCTGTGTACTTTTAAAATGTGTCCTGTCTGACTATTTTTGTCCGTTTCCTGGCTGTGTTTCTTCCCATCCCGACCACCCCCTCCCACCCACCCCACCAAGGATGCGTTACGTTATTCACGCTTAGGTTAGAAAAACAACGCATCCTGATTTAATTTCCTTTCCATGGTGTATGACCATAAATTCATTGATTCATTTATTAAATAATTTTAAAATCACCGCTTGCAGGGGCAGTCCGGCTCTTGTTCATTTGTCTGCACTCAATTGTAGGCCTCACACTGTAGCCACAAGTATAACTCTTGTTATCCATTGGCAGGAATGCCGGCTGCTAACCCTGATAGACTCAATCGGCTACTGCTCTCGAAATAATCGGCTGAAAGTTCTCGCGACTGCCGTAAAGCAGATTTTTTTTTCGAAAGCGGCGGTCTTTTCCCTACAACTCCTACTGACGCTTCCGACGTTGACAATGACGGCCTCTTCTCGCGTTTTATTTTTTCCACTTCTCGGCCTCAGGATATTGCTAAATAAAAGATATTTCCTTACCCAGATAATAGGAAATGGGCCTCCTGCAATATCCCGGCCGACAACGATATTAAAAATCTGGTCAATGCCCACTAATTGCAGCACATCTTCGAGTGTTGTGAACTTCTTCATTACTTTGGTATCATCTTTCTTCAGTGGCCAATAACCATAGCCCTCTTCTTCTAACGCCTCTTTTATGTTCTCCAGTTCTTCCTCAACATCAGAAACTGCAAGAAAATACGGTAACTACTAACAGGACCTAATGCAGATTTCGAGTTTTAAAATGAAAAATATTGCAGTTTACTTATTGCAACAACTTATAACATTATAAGGTTGTTTAAAATTTTAGCGATGTCATTTTGACTTTGAAGTGTGCTTAACGAGTGGTATTTATTTGTTCATGGTGTTATATGCGAGCTACTTTTTCAAATGAAAAGTTTATTGCATGCAGTCGCAGTAGTGTCAATGCTTTCGGTTACGCACCTTGAAATACATTTTGTCTTTCTGACATATTTACTGCTTACGAACAAATAAAATTTGCGATAAATAAAAAAGCATGGTTAACAACGACGACGAAAGCCTAATAAATGCACAACGTACGTTTCGGGCGAAACCGATTGGTCTATTTTGTGTGGGGGCGTACCCATGGCACGCCATAATGATACTTTAATTACCCACCTTTTAGGTGGCCGCTACTGTAAATTGCAGGCGCTGACGGTGTTTGAAAGAGGTAAGCAAAAGCCGAAAAAACCGCACAGGTAATAGTGAGGAAAGCCTGAGGACCAGGTCAGTATCGTCAGCTCACAGGAGACGCTCGCCCGAGGCGACGCTTGGCGAAATTGCGAGAGAGAGGCACTAAGACAAGCTCATTGTTGTGTGGCTCATGCAAACCGCGTAACATTTACGCGTGGGCTCAAGCATTATTTACAACAATGTGCTCGACGGCGGTGACGTGCTACGAGATAACGGCTGAGTTGCCCCCCCCCCCCCGTAGGTTCGCTTCACTCGATCCCTTCCTAAGACACCGGCACCTTTGCGCTGTAACCGAGAAGACGGGACTTCGCGCTGCGCACAGATTTTGCAGCTCAGTAATCATCACCATTTCTATTCAACACTGTGCATGGAAAGCATGACCTCTTCAGCGCCTGCACGCATTGGTGTATTTTCAAAATACAAAACCTTACCACCGTATCTTGAAAATGTATATTTGGCATATCTGTATGACTCGATTTCGCCACACTTTAAGAAGTGTGTGTGTGTGTTTGTGTAATAAACAGCCCGTGCACAGTTGAAGACGTGATTTTGAATCTTAGTAAGCTGAACAACAAAATTATCGAAAGACGTGATGCATTTGAGGGGTGACATAATCATAGCGTTGATGACCGAATAGCCAGAGCAGGTCTGAAAGTGAAAAGGGCGCATTTTATATTTGCGTCACCTTTTGTTCTTTGTAGTTAAATTTCCAACATGTATAACAAATGCAACCTTAAATTTGGCATTTGGAAAAAATCGTTAAACAATGATGAGCTATTGGCGACCCGGTTTTTTTTTTCACCTAGCGGCCGTCGTAGGAATCGCCCTAATCAAGTCTGGTTGCGGAATTCCCCGTGCCGCACCGCATGTGTTTATCGTGGTAACTGCGCAGCTGGTGTTATACCTACGAAATAACACCTGAGGTCAATAAAGCGGACGTGTAAGGACAGAAGGACTTTGTTGCTTGCCCTTCGATGTGCGCCACGATGGAAGTAGAGCAGTGGATAAATTTACCGCATACTGCGAGGAGCGGACGACGTGACTTGCGAGGCGTTGTGGACACGGAACCTGCCCATTGTAAAAACGTGAAGCACACCATGCATGTTTGCCCAAAACACTTCGCTCAAGACAACTACTAACTTCAAGGACGGCAGCCACATGCTTTTTAAGTGCGAATGCACTTTATAAGCGACCCCAAACCATCCACCGCCGGCGGCGGCGGCGGCGTCCGCAGTGCTCCTCTATATATAAAAAAGAAACAGCACCCGGCGCCAGGTTTCGATCCGAGGACTTTGCGGCCGCAGCGCGGCGCTCTACCGACCAAGCCACGGACGCGACGGTGATATCAGTGTTAGTGACGCGCCTTATATCTTTAACGCATTCAAACTAGTCGTCAGCGGCGTGCGTTGGCGACTCAGCGGCGTTATAGCGGCTTGATAACTGCGTGGTGTACACGTGATACTACAAACCCGATGGAAGAGATGGAAGAGAAGGCGGCGAGGCGGTGGGCTGCGGGGGCCGAGCGCAAGCGCCGCAAGCGGGCCGACAACCGTGCATTCGACTTTCACATTCTCCCCCTCGGGGAAATGCGGGGGAATTTCTCTTGAGTCCGATCATGTGACCCAACAGCTTACTAGGACGAGTATGGACAAATGCCATGCATTGGGTTCTCTGTCATGGAGAGGCTTGTACTGCCCTCTTTCTCTTTTCTTTGAAATGGAGCAGCATTCCATGCGCGCGGCGTACTTTCTATCGGCACGCTTCAGCATGTGCTTTGCTCGAACATGCAGATAACCGCATTTTCTAATATCTGTTATGTGCAAAAGCTATTGGGCGCTAATGCTGTCTAGATACGCGTTAGAAATGAAGCCTTGATTTCAATCACCTGAGAACATCGCTGTTTACTCCGCGGATGAAGCGGGCCTGAAACGTCCATCTGCTTCGCCACCCCGGGCGCAGCTTGGCGTGAGTCATTCGAGTCAGTTAAAGGCAGGACTCCTCCAGCTTCAACTGCTTCAAGCAGCGAGCGGACGATGCTATTTTATCGGCGTACGCTGGGTCGCCTTTTTGATTAATTTTTCCAGACGGAAGCTCTAGTTTAGTCGTCTCCCGGAAGCACGTTGTGCAGGTTCCAAACGCCCGCCGTAATCCGCGCGCCTTTTAACGAACTAGTGCGACATTGGCTTATTGTTTACTAACATCGCGGGCGCCTGCAAATCAAAATAGTCAAACCTGGTTCTGAAAGCACAAAATTATGAAAATGCGGGAACAAAATGTACCGAAAATTTGACGTGCCCCGAATGTCGAGCCAATTAAAGCACAGCCGGGTTGCATAGAATCTGACTTCTCCCACAGGTACCCAACGCCCTTGGCATTACGTTACGGCATCAGATGTTCGGTGTATACGCTTATCCAGCACCTGTAAGCTGAGTTATGTAATCGTCGACATAAGAAACCCTATAGTTTGGGCAAAACGTTTAAGCAATTCGTTTTGACTAAGTTGTCCTAAACATACCTTCTTCAGTACTGAGCCGATATTCGCAATGGTTCGCATAAAAATTCGTGGGTTGTCGGGCTACTAATATCCTGAACTGGTCTTTGATACTATGAATCGAAAAGGAAGGTGGAGAAAAAGTAGCCGTTCCAAGTCAGGACGTGCCATAATCAGCTACCCATGTTCAATGAAAGCTGCCCAACAAGAACAGCTGGGCTGAGTAAGGCAACTAAGGATGCAGAGGGCCACCATCCACCACTCTAAGAATAAATTGAGAACCATACTCTAAAACCATAGAAAGTACCTATTCTCTGCACATTTCATAAAATCAGGGCAGGTGCTTTCCTGCCCTGATTTCAACAAAACTACAAGAAGATTGGTACTGTGTACAGCCGCATCCTGCCACTCAGAGATTCTTGATATGCCGGAGATTACCACTGCTGGCACTTGCGCTGTTCGGGTGACACAGCAGGGCTCTATTTCGATGCCATTTTTCTATGCTCATTTTCTATGCCATCATTATTCGTGGCAATCAGGAATATTAGCATTTTTCAGGAGGAAGGAGGGTTGGAGGACAAATTTCATCCAGATCCCATCATAAGTCAGTCACCACACCCAATAGCAAGGTTTTCATGTCTTGGCGTCAAAATAGTGGGCCCCTTTCTAAACATTAGGTCTTCGGCAACCTCGAGCCAAACATTCAGAGTGCAGAGCCACCAAGCGAAACAAATGTATGCAATTACACCATGCTGATATCAGAAACATCTCTTGACAAGCACTTGTGGAATTAGGCTTTTGTTGAGGCAAAATCGTATTTACCAGACCCTAAAGATTGCTCTTTCAAATGAGTAGAAGAATCTGTGCCAAGTAATTTTGCCACGTCAAAATATTTCGGAAATTTTCCGGGGCAGATGATTATTCATACATTAAAGCATGAAATTCACATTCTTTCCTTGCCTGTGTGGGTATGTCACGTGTGTTCAGCCTGGGTTTGAAGCAGCAACAGGGTGTGTTTCTGCATTGCTCTTTCCATTTCTAGTGAAACATACCAGACACAATTCATGTTTATTCAGCCAAAGATGCTCCGAAAACAGGCTTCACATACAGAAAAAAAGTCGCAGCTTTAACAGGTTATTAGGAAAATATTGTGCGTGAATGGTCACGTTTGGTACTGAAAAGGAGAGGGTCCTGGATTCAAAACCCGAAAAGTTCGAACGGCCAACCACAATTTGTTCTTTTAATCTGCTGGGCCAAGTGTAACACACAATATAGTCCCAGAAACAGACATGTTGGGATGCCCAGTGACAAGCCGAGAAAAAGAGGCCGTCTTGTAATACACTATCAACGAATACCAAAAAATCACTAGACAAGGAACTTTTGCACAGCTTGGCTGCGCCAGCCATTTGATATTTATGCAGTGTATCTATAAATATGTTATTGCGTGCACAAAAAAGATTACCAGCCAGTGTCTGCCATGTTGTTGTAGGTGCGGAGCACCTTAGAGAAACTGAAAAAGCGTTGTTGTGCGGTCTTGTTGGTACATACTTGACATGCAATTAGAGCGCTTAAACGGGACACAAGAAAAATTGACAAGACAATGCGTTGAGTAGGAACAACAAGGTTTATTTCATCCTAACTGAATATACCCTCGGAGAAAGAAAACGCAGAAACAAGGAACCGATGAAGATAACGAGATTGTGAAGAGCTCGTATTCACACACACAGGCACGCGCGAAGAAACTCGTAATCGGTCGATATAATCATGCTCCTTGTGTAGCAAATCAATAGATGGCTTGGTGACGGAGGAATCCTTTCGCGTGTGGATGACGTGCGCCTCGGAAATCTCTCTGTCGCATTGATGTTTGTATTCTCGAAGCACACGTGTCTGGTCTAATTTCGGTGTGCACTTGCACTTGATGCAATTTACGGCGAGATTGCTGCATGTTCCTTTCTTGTAAGTGCCCGCATGTTCCCCCAGCCGGTCATTCAAACAACGTCCTGTTTGACCTGTGTAGGATCTCCCGCACGGCAGCGGAATGTGGTAAACAACGCCTGAATTGCCCTCCAAGAATGGCTTGCCATGTTTTTTAGATACGACGCTGAGAGAATCTCTTGTCGGCGACCCTGTCCTTCCTGCGTGCGTCCGTCGTCGTCGGCGTCCGCACTCTCCACCGCTCATCCCTCTCCTCTCCGATAGCAAACACTCTCTCGCGAGGGGCCGTGGATTGGGTTCGATCGGATTGGCTTGGCTTGGCTTGAATTGGATTTGGATTGGATTGAAATAAAGTGCATTGTGTTGGATTGTTTTGCGTCATATCCGTGGCAGACGCACTGGCGCTGGCGCGTGCCCAGGTGAGAGCGAACACTCTCTCAACATCTGCGGGTGTGCGGCCCAGCGCGCTCTCACTCCGCCGGTGGGCGGCGCTGCACGCGGTGCTGCGCTAGGGTGCCTCGATGCGCGCCCGCTCCGCTGAGGGTGGCGCCACTCTTTGAAGGGGTCGCCGCCGCCAAGACCGGTTCTCGGGAGGCGCCGCCGCCATTTCCTTGCATCTCGGCCCCGCCGACTCCCGTGCAAGGCACGAGAAAAGCGGCGCTCTTCACAAAGTCTCTTTGCAGAACGCCTGGGTGCTGCGTTCCCCAGTGTTCTAACAGCTCTAAAACAATCCTGGAGGATGTTTTCGTTTCTTAGAGACCCAAAAAAGCGGCTTCTAAGTTCTGTGGAAGTGGCAGCCGACGAACCACTCCTGCATATGCAGCGTAAGTACAGTGGTGATCTCTCTTAGGGTGAAGACAGGTGCGCATGGCCGCCGGTACTATCAGAGCAGCCTACCGTGGGATGCGTGAAGCCGCACGCATGCGATGTGCGTGTCGAGCGAGGCTATACTTCTAGCGCGCGCATCGCGTCATATCGGAGCATCTGAACGTCGTCTGCTAACTTCACCGTGCTTGGAGCGGTGGAGAAATCGGCCGCTGTAAAAATAAGTGGAAACTTGAAACCGCGAAAAACTGTTTCTTTGTAAGCGGTTATCCGTTCATTAGCTTGAATGCAATGCAATTGGTTTATCACATCGCAAGTTCGCAACTCGCCAGCATGCTTCAATGAGACTCCATAAAAAATGACGTTAATTTAAACAGTAGTTTATTTGTTTAAGTAATTGCCGCTGAAACCAACGGAGCCCATGCACACAATGTTTGCCAGAAATAAATTGAGAGCTTGAAGTGAGCTAGGGCACTACAACCCCGATTCAATTTACGGTGGAAAAGATACTTTGTGATTTTTATTAGTCATGTTCTTACAAGGTTGGAGGATTCGGTGTTCAAAGCGAGGCACCATCAGCAGACGACGCACAGCATAGCAGAAGACGAGCAGACGCTCCGATGACGCAATCCGCGCGTTCAAAGCAAATTACGGCTTGACACGCACAGCGAATGCGCGATGCTTCGCGCGGCCGACGGTAGGCTGCTCTGATAGTACCGGCGCGCACGCGCTCCCATGTTCCCGTAAGCGAGATCACCACTGTACCCGGCTTCTCAGCAGTGCCAAATCCATTTGTGGCTATTGTCAGCTTGTCTGTGTGGCTGTTTCTATAGATACCAGACGTACGGTTTTATACGTTGATGTTGGAGGTTTCATCATGCTTTTGCGGCCTTTTTATATTTGATTGATACAAACGGACGGGCCGATATGAAACGTGTGGCGCTTTGCATCTTCAGTCATTTCATTTTGTATCATGAAATAAGGCGTTGTTGTAAGAAGGTGTGCTTCCTTTCTCAGTCCCGAAGCGTCATCCTGGCGCATCACGCTTACTTCACCAAAAGTAAAGCTGTAGACTGGGCTAGTTGGTAATTCATAGTGATCAAATGTAGAGCAGCAGAAACACATGGGATACACCATACCTTCGCTAATCATCTCAAAATAGAGAATCCTTCTCCAAAACCGTACTCTTCTGTTCATCTACCCTAGACAAGGATTGAATATCAAAAGTAAAGCCAAATCAAGCCCACACTGTTAGCGAGACCAGCTCCATCAAGGCGCGTCACGCAGCAAACGCGCTCCCCGCGTCCAGCGGATGCAAGAAAAGGCGGTCGCGCTAGCAGATGACGCGGTTGTCCTCACCCTCAGCGGAGCGGGCGCGCATCGAGGCACCCTATGCTGCGCATGTTCAGTACTCTCTCTCTCCGCGGTCTCCTCTCTTTCGGGCGCGCTGCGCATATAACCGGTGTTCCGCTCTCCGGCGGCCTTTCGGTCGACGGTTGCTCTCCGCTTCCGCTTGAACCCCCGTCAGCGTCGCATCACACCAGGGTTCCCCCGAGGGGAGGTGGGCGTAATTTTTGAACAAGATCTCGCTGTAGTTCCTTCCCCGTTCACTATGCTGCAAAGCGCACCTAATTTGTTTGGAGAGCTTAACACCACGGTGACTCCGGCTTGAGCAGCAACTTTTTTCAGTCATTAAGAGACACCTCGAATGAACGCAATGACTGTTACCTTCTTTTTTTCTTTTAATTCGTCCTATTCCACAGGTTTGCGGCGGCGGGTTCCCTTCAGAAGTGATTCACACAATATGAAAAGCATATGTGTGGAGAATCCTGCTCTTGTCAGCCTTTGAGCCTGAGCGGAAAAGCTGTCGCCAATTTGATGCAGGCATGACCGATGGAGAGCGTTCCTGAGAACTGAAATTGAAATGCCCATCTTGACGATTTTCTAATAGTTTAGGTGAATGGCAACAACCTCTTCTTGGATAAGGGGGAACACTTCCAGCATACGTGCTCTGGATTTAACTTCAACTCCAGGTCCAGAAACCTGAGGCGCTCGTCACATGGCTCTTCGGTCGTCAGCGTGAAGTCCCCAAGAGTTGATTGAAACGCACTCAGGTTGCGTTGAACTTGCTGCTGACTGTCAGTAGCTGTGGAGCACTCGAACACGCGAAAGGATTTATCCGTCAGCAAGCCATCTATTGATTTGCTACAAAAGGAGCATGATTATCTTGCCCTATGACAAATTTCTTCGCGCTTGCCTAAGTATGTGAATTGGAGGTCTTCACAATCTCTTTATCTTTATCTGTTCCTTCTCTCTGCTCTTTCTCTCTCCGACGGTATATATTTCGTTACGATGAAATAAACCTTGCTGTTGCTAGTCAGCGCCTTCTCTGGTCATTCTTTCTTGCGTCCCGTTTAAGCGCTGTTATTGTCTGTCAGGTGTGTACCAACACGCCCGCACTACCACGCTTTTTCAGTTCATGTCTCGCTCAGTGGGCCCTTTATTTGTGCCTGGTCTCACTCAACCTTCTTCATGCACTACCCTGCACGCCACTGCAAGTTGCTAGCCCATCTTCTGGCCTTTTCTATCAAGCAAGGTTTGGTGCCACCTGATGTCGCCTTCTCAGGGGGCCCCTTTCCCCGGTCACAAGAGCACGGAATGCGACTCTGCCGTCTGTTTCGCGCCGAAACGCATGGGAAAATCATTTGGCTAAAAGAAGCACTGTTCCAAGCCTGTCTTTGTGAGTGTCCCATCGGAAGCCACCATAACCTGTTCGTCCTGGAGCTTCAGATAGCTCACCAGGTATCGGACTTGGACTGGCAGGGCATCTTCGTGCACCTCCCAAGGAAGACATCCCGCCCTCTCTTCGGATAATTCCGTCACGCTCGTGGGTGATCTTCCCGTGGTACCTCAGGACATTGAACGTGTGTCATAGCTTGGCCTAAAGTTCGTCCTTCCTCCGAAAGTGGACAAAACTGAGTTTCTGTCCTTGCTTCGGACTGTATCGAGAAAAGCCCCTGCAGAAGAGGCGGAGAGATGCATTCTGGAAGCTGTGGACAGTCTCCCGACAAGACTAACCAAGAAACCACGTACTACGTTAGCACAGGTCGCCACTGAACCCCGGAAGTCAGACCAAAAGTTGTTGATGTCGGACAAGGAGGGTGGTTTCGTGGTAGCTAGCACCAACACTTACAATAAAAAAAGGAATGCAAGCAGTGCAAGCTCACTTCAGCTCTGCAACGAGAGCACCGCAGAAGATTAGGAATGAAGCAGTGAGGTTATGTGAAGATGCGGGATTGACGACACTTGCGGCGTCTGTTAAGAAGGCCAACAAGTTATGCCTGCAACCATTCTTCACTGGAAAGACTCATAAAGAATGCATTCACTTTCGTCTGATCATCACCGAACGTGGAACTTGGCAGTGACATATCGGATGGTTGCTGCAAACTTCGCTAGCGTTGATTTCTATCGGAGACCTCTTTCTCGTTCAAAGCCCGACGGAAGTGTCAGATTTTTTGCAGCAGCGGAACCCATTAAATATAACCGCATTTTTAATCGACGTCAAACACCTTTATTTTTCCTTGCCTCACGCAGCTCTCGTTAACGTCGTTGAAGAGGGTATCGACCAGTATGGGAGTGTTCGGTTCCAGAACGCAACGGGGACGTCCATATCAAAATTTCTACAGCTTCTACAGTTCTATCTGGACTCATCCGTGATGGGTTTCCAAGGAGACCACTACGTTCACAACAAGGGGGTCTGCATTGGCGCTTGCCTCGCTCCGGTGGTGAGCGACCTGTGGCTCGCCCACTAGGACAGGGAACTGGAAGTAAAACTTTCTGTAACCAGCGTTGTACGAGTATTTCGCTACGTGGTCAACTTTTTGATTTTCTTCGAGTGCTCCACAGCTACAGACTGTAAGCAGCAAGTTCAACGCATTCTGAGTGCGTTTCAATCAAGTCTTGGGGACTTCACGCTGACGACCGAAGAGACATGTGATGAGCGCCTCAGATTTCTGGACCTAGAGTTGAAGTTGAATCCAGAACACGTATGCTGGAAGTATTTCCCCCGATCCAAGAAGAGTTTGTTGCCATTCACTTAAAATATTCGAAAGTCGTGAAGAGGGGCATTGCATTCTCAGTTCTCAGGAACGCTCTCCATCGGTCATGCCTGCATCTAATGGGCGACAGCTTTTCCGCTCAGGCTGAAAGGCTGACAAGCGCAGGATTCCCCACACATATGCTTTTCAAATTGTGTGAGTCACTGCTGAAGGGAACCCGCCCCCGCAAACCTGTAAAAAAGCACGAAGGGAAAAAAAAGGAAGGTAGCAGTCACTCCGTACGTTCACGGTGTCTCTCACCGACTGAAAAGAGTTGCTGCTCGAGCCGGAGTCACCTTGATGTTTAGCGCTCCAAACAAATTAGGTGGGCTTTGCAGCATAGTGAACGGGGAAAGAACTACAGCGAGGTCATGCTGAAAAAAAAAACATGACAAGCCATTCTTGGAGTGCATACTTAATCACAGCGCGAAGGACAGGACAGACAGATAGATCAACCACTGGACAGGCGCTGAAGGAATGAAATGCAGGACAGTTGCAAGTTGGGCGAGTTGGTACGTGTTCATACTTAATCACTGTGATTAAGTAAGAACACGTACCAACTCGCCCAACTTGCAACTGTCGCGGAGTGCAAGTCAGGCGTCGTTTATGACCTTCCGCTGCAGTGCGGGAGGTCCTACACGGTTTAAACAGGACGTTGTTTGAATGACCGGCTGGGGGAACATGCGGGCACGTACACGAAAGGAACAGGCAGCAATCTCGCCGCACATTGCGTCAACTGCAAGTGCACACCGAAATTCGACCAGACACGCGTGCTTCGAAAATACAAAGATCAGTGCGCCAGAGAGTTTTCCGAGGTGCACGTCATCCACACGCGAAAGTATTCATCCTTCAGCAAGCCATCTATTGATTTGCTACAAAAGGAGCATGATTATCTTGACAATGACAACTTTCTTCGCGCGTGCCTTAGTGTGTGAATAGGAGATCTTCACAATCTCTTTATCTTCGTCTGTTCCTTCTCTCGCGTTTTCTTTCTCCGAAGGTATATATTCCGTTGCGGTGAAATAAAGCTTATTGTTGCTAGTCTGCGCATTGTCTTGGCAATCTTTCGTGCGTTCCTTTTTAGCGCTGTTATTAGATGCGACGCTGAGAGGAGAGAGAGAGAGAGAGAGAGAATAGTCTTTAATGATACTGGTGAGGTTAGCCTGGCCAAGGCGCCTAGCTTGCTACACCAGATGTATAAAAAAAAATGAAATCGATGAAGAGGTGATAATAATGACTATGATGAAGATGAAGCGCTCATTAAGAGAGTCCTGTTTAAAAAGTCTGATCAAGTCCTGTGCTTCGCAGGAAAGACAGTAGAGCTTTTGTCGCTCGAGATGCTCGTTTAGAGTTCGTCCAAGGGCCTAGCACGTCACTGAGAGTTAGGCCTCTAGACAGCGGAAGACCCAAGGACACTAAAAGGGACGTTCTGGCGGCTCTATACCGCGTACACTCACATAGCACGTGGTTCAAGTCCTCGCGCACGTCACAAAGAGTGCACAAGGGGGAAGCGGCCTGTTTCGTCTTGAATCGAAAGTAATTGGTGTAAGCGACATTTAGCCGCACACGGTGAATAACCGCTTCGTCATGCTTGGAGAGTCCTTCAGGCATCCTAAAGGTCCCGTGCGGGTCTATGGAGTGAAGCGGCGCGTAATTATGCGGCGCAACAGCCCGCATGGATCGCTGAAATCTCCAGGCAGCCTTGGACGCAAGGGCAGAAGCGTCTTTTCTGGAGAACGGTATTGGTATCACTGGCCCGTGCAGATAATGCGCTATCGATGCCGCAGTGTCCGCCTTGACTTTTCCAGTTATACCGCAGTGGGCAGGAATCCACTGAAGCTCTACATGATGGTGTGCATTTAGAGCTTGTAAGTGCAATGCATGGATATCTAGAACAAGCTGTTCTTTCGGGTACGATTTTAAGCACTGAATCCGTGAAGATTGCCCACTGATCCGTGAAGATTCCGTTAAGAATTCCGTTAAGATTAAGAATCCATGAAGATTGCCCACTGACGTGCTGGTTGCTCGATGATGTAGGCGAAAGCAGCCCTCACAGCGGCAAGTTCGGTGACCATGGATGTCGTCCTGTGGCTAAGCGTTGCGCTGAAGGCGGTACAGGAGGACGGAAACCAGATTCCTATAGCCGATGAGCTAGCTGTCACAGACCCATCCGTGTATAGATGGGTGTGGGCCCTGTATTTTTCGAACAGCAGTTCCAAGGCGAAGAACTTTAAGGCAGAGGTGGCGATATCCTGTTTGCGGGTAATGCCGGGCACTCCAGTTGTAATTTGCAGACGCGGGCACATCCAAGGCGGTTGTAGCGACGGAGAAGGGTGCTGGAAATGCAGAGGCAGAAGGTCTTGCACTTCAGTGGCTGAGCTGAGTGCTAATGGGTGACCTTGCTGCCGTGCTGCAAATCTCAGTTGAGCCCGAAGTACCTCCTGCGTGCCAAGAGCAAGTGGTGCCACTCGTCGACACTCCACCATAGTTCCCACCGTTGATGTGGTCTTCGGAACTCCAATGCACACCCTCAGGACCTGCGCTTGCATACTTTGCAGGGCTCTGGCATTTCCTTTTGAGAGGGGGAGAAGAACAGGAAGGCTGTAGCGTAACAATCCTACGCACATGACGTCATACAGCCGAAGAAGAGACTGGACGTTGCATCCGCCGGCGTTGCTAGATAACATGCGGAAAATGTTGACGAAGGATGCAAGCTTGTCTTTTATATAGCGGACGTGTTTTGACCAAGTCAGAGACCTGTCAAATGTCACACCCAAAAACTTATGGTGCGGAACATAGGGGATAGTGCAGCCTGCAACGGTGAGTCCATAATTTGATACATCACGTTTTGTGAAAGCGATGGCAGCGCACTTGCCAGCTGATATATCTAGGCCTCGGGTTCCTAGAAACGCCGCAATGGAATTGATTGCCCGTTGCAGTCTCGCACGCACTACCCGCCTGTTGCGTCCAGCACTCCATATGCAGATGTCATCCGCGTACAAGGATATTTCCACTGACTGCGGTAAGCACTTCTCTATGCCCATCATAGTGATGTTGAAGGGCGTTGGACTGAGGACACCACCTTGGGGAACACCACGGGTCACTCTGTATAGCGGTGTGTCACCGCTGTCTGCTGACATGTAGATGCATCTATCGGTTAAATAGTCCGAGATCCATGCATACATGCGACCACCAAGGCCCGAGGACATCATGGCCGAGCGTATAGCTTCATGGTACACGCAGTCATACGCTGATTTGATATCAAGAAACACAGCGATTGTAATGTTGCGCTGTGTTTTGGCTTGTTTAATGCTGTTAGCAAGGGCTAAGGCATTATCAATGCTACTCCGTCCCATGCGGAAGCCAGACATCTGTGGCGGGTATGCGTTGCGAGTGGTCAGGTCCCAGTCCAGGCGATGGAGCACCATTTTTTCCATAAGCTTGCCGACGCAGCTCAGGAGGGCAATAGGACGGTAGGACTCAATGGAAGTCGGTATTTTGCCTGGCTTCAGTACAGCCACAATACGCCCGTGCTTCCATTTTTGCTCTAGGCGGCCAGCTTCCCAAGAACGATTGAATATGCCTAAAAGGCACTTCTTTCCATTTTCGCCCAAATGGGAAAGGGCTGTGTAGGTGATATTGTCCGGACCAGGTGATGTAGCTTTCTTGACTGAGGTCAGCGCAGCGACGAGTTCTGCCATGGAGAACGGTTCGTCCATGGGTGATGTTATGGCTAGGGCAAGCGCACTTGTGGGCGACGTGGGTTTATGTTTGATGTCGGCGTAGAGGTAATTTTTCTACAGAAGGCGTTTGCAGCGTCCAGGTCACTGATGTTCATGCTTAGCGAAACAGAGTTGAAGGGGTGAAGTTGTGTCGGTGGTGCCCGGACACTTCGAACCAGGCGCCATATACCCGAGAGTGGCTTCCTGGGGTCCAACTTAGAGCAAAAAGACGTCCACTCGCGCTTCGCCAACTTGTTCATGTGCCTCTGAATGGCCTTCTGTGCTCTTCTAGCATCTCGGATATCTTCCGGTGATTGCGTCCGGCGCGCTCTTCTTTCGGCTCTCCGACGCACTGCACGAAGTCTTTCATACTCTGCATCGGCGGTAGTATACCTTTCCTGTACCCTCAAATACTTAGTGCAGGCAGACCTTCCCGATAAAAGTGTTTGTACTAAGTCGTCATAAGATGACGAACACTCCACTTTCTCCTCTACTGTGGTTTGGAAAGACGTCCAGTCAGAGCAACGCCGTGTTCCTTTGAGAACGACTACCCTGTAAGCCATCAACAGTGACGTTAACCGGGACGTGATCGCTGCCGTGCGTTTCAATGTCAGATATCCAACTCGTTCGAGCTAGTAGCTGCGATGACACAATGGTGACGTCAAGGGCGCTTGACACGGTTCCACGGAAGAACGTTGGTTCTCCAGTGTTGATTACAAACATGTCGTACCGTTGAGCACAGTCCAAAAGCCGCCGCCCTTTAGCTGTCACTTTTCTTCCTCCCCATGAAAGGTGGTGGGAGGAGCATCTCTTGCCAGCAGCCCTGTTCTGCGTCCGTCGTCGTCGTCGTCCGCGTCCGCACAACTGCGTCTCTCCTCTGCTCACCCCCTCTGCTCTCGCCGTGATAGCGCGCGCTCTCCCCCAAAATCTGTGGCGCGCCCAGTGCGGCGCGCTCTCTCACTCCGCCGGTGGGCGGCGCTGCGCGCGGACCAAGCGCGCTGTCCTCTCCTTCGGGCGCGCTGCGCATATAAGCGGAGTGCCGCGCTCCGGCCGGTCTCTCTCTCTCTCTCTCTCTCTCTCTCTCTCTCTCTCTCTCTCTCTCTCTCTCTCTCTCTCTCTCTCTCTCTCGCATTACACGACGATTGCTAACGCAATTCGAGTAATCGACCAAACGCACAATGGAACCCCTTCAGCGTCGCATCACACCAGGGTTCCCGCGAGGGGAGGAGGGCGTAATTTTTGTCTGTCACCCTAGAGGCCTTGCTTGCCTTCGTAGCTCGTACGGGGTCGCGGCGTCACGCACGCAAACACAGGCTTCAAAAGGAAAACCGCTGCCCCTGTTTGGGATTTAACGCGGGTTCCTCGCGTTACGAAGCTAATGTATACCCCTTGCTTCAAAAAGAAAAAAACTTCTGAAATGAGAAAATTCCATTTGGTGTTTTTGAGAGTACAGACAAGTTAAATGACCTAATTCACTATCCATCCAACAAAGCTGAGCGATGTACTATTGCGCAGCCAGACATAAAAAAACCTGCTATGCGTACTAGGTTTGACCAGCGGTCGCAATCTTCGGTTTTCTCATTACGGTATTTCGAGTAACGTTATTGACTGCTAATATTTCATGTCTGCCTCAATTATGTCACAGAGTTCTTGCCGCAGCCTATTATTTCGCGTGAGCGCGACCACTGGCGGCACTGCGAAACGCGTCTCCGTGACGTCGGCTTATGGATTCTCGCATTTCTCGTCTGCTTCAATCGGGCTCGCTCTTCCTGCTGTTTCTTTGTGCTCGGTTGACTTTTGATGCGCGTCCTCGCGAACTTTTGTATGTTCGTGCCTTGTTATTATAAAACACTAAAATTCGCGTACATCACCGAAGGCGTGATTTAAAGTAGTTTTGATACCGTGCCGGAAGAAACATTGCCGGCGTCGCCCCATTGCTTCGAAGCTGATCCTGTGCGCAGCACGATGAGTAGCAGCTGTGCGTCACCTTCTGTATTCGCCAGTCTTTCGAACAAAGGGAAGAGCCAGCTGATAATAACCTACAACAGCGAAAATGCAAGACCAAAACAAATTCCATGCCTTCGGGTTGGTCGGCTTTGGCTGAAGCACTACGATTCCCGTTTATCGTATGCAAGGTAAAACGGGTTTTTCTACCTTGCTCAACGCTGGAAATTATTTTGTCATATTACTTTACGTTATCATTGCATGCAAATAAGCCGACATGACTTATGGGCGCAAAAATGTAGGGTGAGTTCCGAATAACATACTGTCTGCATAGGCACGCGCTGATTTTGTACGAGGCTTCTAACCTGTATAGAGGCTTATTCGGCCAAACGACTCACGTGTACGTTACAAATACTGTAACACCATGGTCGTCCACACCTGGAGGATAATTTTAGTACCTTCCCACAGCCTTATCTTCCTATTATTCAGATATGCGTCATAGTAAAACCAGAGTCCTTCAATGCTTTTCTGGTCACGAAACTCCGTCCGAAGTTTCATTCAGGGACAAAAGCTGCCGCTAGGATCGCCCCTGTTAACGTGAAGGCGGAGGAGTAGGTATGCTGGTACGGCAGTGGACTAATTGGAAGAGAGTGAAAGAAGACTGTAAAGAACATGTGTGGATGAAAGGGATAGTGGAGGGTAGGGAGGTGGGTTTAGGGGTGTCTTACCTGTGGACGGGTAAGGATAGCAAATAACAAAACGAAAAACTGGTGGCGCGTCTAAAAAAGGACATCGAAGATTTGAAACGTTCCGGGGAGACTCTATTGGTAGGGGATATTAACGCCCACATTGAAGATTTAGACGGGTACACCGACTTCAACGGAAATCTAATGCTAGATATGTGTGAGTACCAGAAGCTGATCACAGTAAATAGGGAACAAAAATGCGAGGGTCAAATAACGTGGGAGTGTGGTAGGAGACGGTCGAGTATTGACTATTGCCTTATTTCAGAGGGACTTTATGAATGGTTGGATGGCATGACCATAGATGAGGAAAGGGCCACAGTCTAAGCAGTGACCACAAGCGCATAAACCTGAGTTTTGGGAAACTGGGGGCGAAAAAACGGGTCGACCGGAGCAGCGCACAAAGTTAAACAGCAAACAAATTGCGGATATAGCCAAAATCATAGAGGCTGACATAGAAAGAAATCCTGGAGAAGAGTGGGAATATGACAGGCTCATCATGACTATGCAGGAAAAAAATAGCCAAGGCAGAGGGAGCCAATCGATGGAGAGGAAAAAAAACACCCAAAAGCTGGTGGAACAAAGAAATAAAGGCGGCGATAGAGAGGCGTAAACAGGCGTCTAGAGAGCACAGGCAGGCCAAGAGGATGGGGAGACATCAGGAGGAGGTGGACCTAAAATGGGAGCAGTATAAGCAAATGAAACAGGAAGTGCAGCAATTAGTGCAGGCGAAAATAAAGGGGGACAGCGAGCGATGGGTAGCGCAAATACGAGGAAGGGATAGAGACGCGCCAAAAAGGTTTTGGAACCATGTGCAGGCATTAGGGAAACGTACGAGTCCCACAGAAGGCGGTACTATAGAAAACGAGCAGGGGCAGATGCTCAAGGGAGAGGAAGCATTAGCATACCTGCACAAAATCATCACGGAGAAGTTCGGTAAGGTGGATAAAGAGGCGCCGCAGCGACACAGAGATGTCGCGGCGGGTAGGCCGAAATGTCTGGAGATAGATGCGGACAAGCTGAAATGGAAAAGAGCAGAGGAAAAGGTCCCCAAGAATACCGCGGCAGGCACGGATGGGATACCGATGGAGTTGATTAACCAGTTAGGACCAAAGAGCAAAGGAAAGCTACTGCAAGCCATCAGAACAAGGATAGAAGAAAAGGCAATACCGGCCGCGTGGCAAATGAGCAGGATGAACTTAGTGTACAAGGGCAAAGGAGTCAGGACAAACCCAAGCTCGTATAGGCCAGTAACCGGCACGTCAGTGCTGTACAGGTTAGCAATGCAGGCAGTGAAGTTCGAGCTAGAGCAGTGGGTGGAAGAAAATAGGATATTAGGGGAGCTTCAAAATGGGTTTCGAAAGGACAGAAGACTAGACGACAACTTATTCGTGGTAAGCCAATGCACAGAGGTGGCGAAGATGCAAAACCGACCTTTGTGGTTAGCCTTTCTGGACATTAAAGCAGCGTATGATAATGTAGACAGGGAGTGGCTTTGTAGTATCCTGGAGGACGAGGGAGTTGGGGCAGAATTCATTAGCTTACTCAGGGAGCTATACCGGGAGAACCAAGTGCAAATAGTGTGGGAGGGGGTAACATACAATAGGCCTGTATACACCTACAAGGGTCTGAAACAAGGATGTCCTCTCTCTCCGCTGCTGTTCATGATCTACATGACGGGGTTAGAAAGGAAGCTAGAAGTCAGCACGATGGGGTTCGACTTATCCTACATGAAAAACGGGCAGGTGGTGGAACAACGGGTTCCGGGACTAATGTATGCAGACGACATATTGTTGATGGCGGACAACCGGATAAGTATGCAGGGCTTGATGGATATATGCGGTGAAGAAGCTATCCTAGGGCTATCCTTTAGCAGAGAAAAATCGGGGATCATGGTCTTTAATGACGGCGAGGAGCACAAAACAGTATCAGTGCAGCAAGTAGAAATACCATTGGTGAAAGAGTATAAATATTTAGGAGTATGGCTGAACAATAGCGAAGATTACTCGCAGGCGCATGAGGCTCACCTTAAGACGAAAGGAAGACAGAACGCGGCTATAATGAAGCATAGAGCCCTTTGGGGATACTGCAAATACGAGGTGGTAAGGGGAGTCTGGAAAGGGGTCATGGTACCAGGATTAACTTTCGCTAATTCGGTTCTGTGCATGAAGTCAGAGACCCAACCTGGCCTGGAAGTAAATCAGAGGGCGGTAGGCAGATTGGCCCTAGGGGCCCACAGTAAAACTAGAAATGAAATGGTACAATGGGATATGGGCTGGTCGTCTTTCGAGGCGAGGGAGGCGCAGAGCAAGATAAAGTTTGAGGAGCTACTTCGTGACACGGAGGACGAAAAATGGGCCGCGAGGGTGTTTAATTACCTGTATATGAGGAGCGTGGACACGCGGTGGAGACGGAGGACCAGACAGCTGACCAAGCGGTACGGAAAGTCGGTAGGGGAAAGCGGGGTTTACACAACAGTTAAAAAGCAGGTAAAGGCAGCAGAGACGACGAAGTGGGCACAGAGAATGGAAGCGAAAAAAACCCTGGAGACTTATAGGGCAGAGAAACGGGAAATTCAGAAGGAGGGATTCTATGGCAATACGAGAGGCAGTGCGTTGCTCTTCGAGGCACGGGCAGGGTGCCTGAGAACCCGGGCATACACGGGTAGCTACAGGCAGCAGGGTGAAACGTGTGCATGCTGCGGCAGTGATCGGGAAACTATAGACCATATTGTCAGGAGCTGCACAGAGATACGGCCACCGCGGGGTGAGGGGGAAACGACGCTGGCGGAGGCTTTGGGATTTGGGGCGAGGGGGAACCTCAACTTCAAGGCCATAGAGGTGACGAAGAGGCGACTGGAATGGTGGTGGAGGAAAAGTAGGGAAGGGATGGGTACGCAGGCGGAGTAATCATGCGGACGAGAATTTAGAACAGCGAGGGGAGAAAAAAGGGGGGTGGGGGTGATGAGTCTAAAGGGGTCCTGAAATGCCTTCCGCCGATGCATGGATGTACATGTACCCAAATAAAGCAATGCATTAGCAATGTCCTCCTGCAAGAATTTTGTTAAAGCGATGAGTATTAGCTGAGAAATCGTAAATCAAAAACCGCGAATTATCGTCGCGCCGTATTTCCTCCTCCTTTCAACTGTTTCTTCGCTGTTGGCCTCCCCTCCGATGATGCTCCGCTCCTCAGCGGTGACGTACTTCCGCTATTGCGCTCCCACAGACTGCCGTCTGCTACGGGCCAGCTCTTTCGGCTTTTTCATCTCTGTAGACACCATGGACACGGGCTGGAAAAGCGAACGAATGACCTGGCCGCATGTGTGCGGCCTGGCCTTGCCCTTTCGCGGTGTACGTAGCTGCAGGGCTGCAGTTGGTATCGGCGGCGAACTCGCAGCCGCGTGGGGAGAATCGTGCGCTCGTTCCCTTTGGTGCACCGCGCACTGTTTATCCAAAAAGCGCGGTCTCAGATGTGGCCCCGCTGGTGCCGGGTGTTATTTTGCGGTGGTTGTAATTCCTACTACCGGCGGCATGTGAAAAAAGACATTTTCAACCGACACAGAACCCGTGCACAAAACGCGCCGGATCGGATCGCTTTAACAGCGGCGATGAACGTGAAGGCGAAGAGCAAACCAACGCTGCACTCGATCAGCGAGAACCCGTGTTCTGACAAGCTGCACCCATGTGTTGCATTCAACACTGACGGGAAAGCGTTTGTTTGCACTTGTTTGGATAGTCGTAAAATGTCCAAACACTCCGGCACTCCGCTAGCAGATCAGCCGGCGAGACATTTCGGAAAACATTTGACAGATGGCGCCGTATGCATTAGTGTGTCGCTACGCAAAACTGATGAGACGCTCTACTAAAACTCCCATCGCGGTGTCACGTAGCGGGACGCAAAAATATAGCGTTTAGCGTATGCAAAGGCCACAAACGCTGTACTAAAACTCTATTAGAAGGAAAATAGCGTGCGTATGTGAAACCGCTTGCGTTTACAAAGCTGCACGCCGAGCGCGTACGTTTCAAACCTAGTGACATCGTTTAAATACACTGGCAAGCACAGTGTAACGTAGTCAGATATCAACCGTATGCTCAGGCGACAAGCAAGAGCTTGTTTTATCTGGGGCGGAGATTGCGCATAAAGGCCCGTTCGCACTTGCGACGAACGCGAGTGAGAGCGGCAGGAATTCCGTCGCTTTGTCGCGCGACGATCGTTTTTGTCGAATGGTCGGGACAAATTTTGGTTGCGCGACAGAATTCCCGTCGCTTTCGCTCGCTTTCGTAGCAAGCGGGAATGGAAAGTTCTGCCGCTGCCGTCTGCTACGCAGCTCGGAGGTAACCGCGCGATCTGCTCGGGCCGGATGAACGCGCACACTCCCGCACGGAAGCGCCCCAAGCGGCAGACGGCCGCGTACATCGCTCCCGGCGCCCGCCTGGAGCCCGCCCTCGGCACACTAGCCAGTATATTTCAGGCACTATAATGGAGGAAAGATTTTTTGCTTCCGATGAACCTAGTTCTTTGCCCCTGTGTTTTTAAATACGTGAAGTGGTCAGCACGTCGTCCTCACGCAGCTCTGTATCGTCGTAGCATCGCTGATTGTCCGAACGAAGCTTGCAGCTAAGCCAATGCAGCGACCGAAGCTGTGTGTGTGTGTGCATCGCCTCCTGTGTGTTGTGGACGCGTTCGTTTCGCGATGAAATGCGACATTGTACTTCTGCGGGTGGATAGTGCTTCCCATGGTCTGGATTATCTTTCTCGGACGACGTACCACGCAACCTCGCATGGGGTATGTGCAGTGTGCCTGGCTAAAAGCCTTCTCGCTTGCGCGCCAGAGTTGTGACTTGCTGCTCGTCCCCGCAAACCGGGTGTGAGGTGAGTGCCGTATTTACGACGGGCAGGAGGAGGCAACTCATCGTCTGGCAATCGCGGTTCAGACTTGCAACGCATGTTGTGACGTTGCGTTCGTTCGAAACGCATCTCTGGATTGTTTTGAAGTTGAATAAAATGTACGCGTCAAACCCGGGCATTCGGCTCAGGGCGTTCTTTGCGATTGCACCAAAGAAGTGCCACGGGACTTTCTTTATGGTACGTACTCACGTAAGATAAAATCCACGTCGTGTTATGGCCGTGTTGCATTCAATACAAACGGTTAAGCGTTTGTTTACACTTGTTTCGTTTGTCGTAAAATGTCAAAGCACTCCGGCACTCCGCTGGCAGATCAGCCGGCGAGCCGACGCTGAGCAGACGACTCATCTCTTTGCCGGAAGTGCGTGAAAAAGCCGCCCAGTAGCAGGATGTCTAGCTCATGACGAACATCTGGGAATCGATGATGTAGACATGTGAAGATGGCGGCGTCCAAAAACACGAAGGAAAGGGTGAGAAAAAAGCGACAAACTTTGCAACAAAAGTGTGAGCTTTCCGCTGCGCGTAAAAGAGTAATACTTGGCACAGGTGACGTTGGCGACCCAATCTAGCGATTGCGCTAGTTCATTTAGTGTGCTCAAAATGCCTTTCAGGGCCCCTTTAAACCAAATCTATAGGTTAGCTGGGAGTAGGGCAAGTAAACGTAATAAAACAGGCAAGTCGGTTGCTGACAATCGACGCCCCGATTCAAAGGAAAAGCCACTATCATCATCATCATCATAATCAGGCTTCGCCGGCGGCCGACGACGCTTGTTGGCCGGCTGTTTTTCCGTCGGCAACGCGCCTACTTTCATCTGCTCTTCATTTCCACCTGTAAAAACGCGAGCGAAGTGTGCATGTTTTTGAGTCAGTTGTCGCGTAGCTCAGCTGTGAAATTGAGGACCATGGGTGTTACTGAGGCGCATACGTTGCAGTGTTCGTTCGTTGCGGCAAGCACCGCTACGTTCTCGCTTTGAGAAGGCGGACATCTGGCGTTTTCAATTTTTCACTAGCCTTTGAGCCGCCTGCATGATCTGCCTTTCGTAAGCTACGCTTCTTAAAACACAAACTCAGAAATTCCCCTTCTAACGTCAAGCTCCTCAGCTACTTTACTTTTATTAGACATAAGCTCGAATATGCCTGTACAGTCAGGGACCCCTACACTAATCGCAACATCCGTAAAATAGAAAGAATTCCGAGAAAAGCTGTAAGGTTTATTTACTCTGAATACTCCCGCACTGATTCTCCCTCGCAAATAATGCTTAATAACAATATCCCAAGCCTCTTATCCAGGAGAAAGTGCTTCCGCCTTGATTTCCTTTCTTCACTAAACAAAGGTGCACTGTCAATTGACCCATCTCCGTTCTTGTCACCGTTGTCAACAAGAACTACTAGGCATCCCAACGCGAACGCTTTCGCCCCATATTTTGCTGCTACTGACACCTTAAAATATTCTTTTTTTCCGCGTACGATACAAGAGTGGAATGAATTACCCCCTGTATAAGTGCCTTGTTTGCTTGTATTGTATGTATTTTTTTGCATTTTATCTTCTTGTGCCCCCCTGCTTGGACCTAGCCATGGTCTGCAGTATGTATTAAATAAATAAACTAGAGCCAGAACTAAATCTGTATTCAGCCGCGGGCGACATGTTGCGCTGAGCAAATAGGTGTGCAAACGTACAGCACGTTGGGTTAGCGCTGTGTTTGCGGTATTTTATAGCACGCTAATATTGTAAAAAAATAATCGAGATTCGGAAAGTGAGCGTGAACAGCAGTAACAAAAAACGCTCACGAAATAAAAGCAGCATAATGTGCGCGCGGAGGGGCCAGGGTAGGTGTAAATGCTAAAGGCTTGAGCCACTTTCTCGGCTGCCCTCATAGGCATAGGGTGTCCGCTCACTAACTGTCACACCCCCCCCCCCCCCGGAAAGTTAAAAAACATTGATTGATTGATTATGACGTTTAACGTGCGTGCCGACGCTACACAGGCAATGGGGCGTGCTCCGCAGTGTAGTTCTCCGGAATAATTTTAACCACTCGGGTATCTTTAACTTGCGCCGAAATCTCGAACACACAAGCGTTTTCTCTTTTCGCCTACATAACAAAAGCGGCTGGGAACCCACGTCCTTAGGCTCTTCAGCACAACGCCTTAGCCCCTGGGCAAGCGCGGTTGGCAAGTTAAAAAGCGTCCTTGGGCTTATCATCACAACGCCTTAGCCCCTGGGCGAGCGCGGCGGGCAAGTTAAAAAAATATATGCAGGTAAAGATAGCCATGCTCCGCTATCCAAATTCAAAATATCGGATTGGATAACCAAAATCACAGTAGCTGCAGTCCCATCGTTGTTCGGCGACGAAACGCGACGACGTTCTGCCGACGGATTTTCTCGTTGTGAGCGCGACCGTGACTTGGGCTTCGTAAGATAGGCCGGCAGGTTTTCAATTATCCGGGGCGACGCGGAGCTTGAGCTTCTCGCGCTGCAGAAGCACAGATTGTCCACTTATTTTGAACTCTTCGGCTCGAGTAATGTCCGCGGGGTCGAAATGTTTCTCGCACACACGAACGGCCTTCAACTCGGAGCTTAAAGCGTCCGTTACCTGTCGTGGAATGGCTCGCTTTCACCTGTCGCGTTGTGCGCGGTCGCTTGGGAGGCAGAGCAGCGAAGCCTTTTCCGTTGTACTCCGATAGCCAGAGCGGCAACCAGGTACGCAGCACGCCAGAGGCATGGTAGTTCACATAGTTTGCCCTTCATGATGAGTGCAGAAAGCTATATCACACAACAAACACCAGCAAGCTCGCGCTCCAACGCACTGCAAATGCGGCCGCCGCCGTCGAAGCCGCCTTCACCAGACTCGTATCGCCACCGCGCGGGAGCTTTGGTCCCCATATGAAGCTCTTCCATAGCGTTACGGAGACGTTTAGTGACCAGAAAAGCATTGAAGGACTCTGGTAAAACTGAACCCAAGAGGTGGTGGAGGAGGAGCAAGACGAGGAGGTGGACGACGAGAAACCTTTAACAGTAAGATCAATCTGGTTAGTGGGCGCGGCCCCCCGTCCTGGACAAGAGAGTGAGAGTAATTTTCGTCAATTTATAGAACGGCATCCTGAGTAGACCATGATTTGTGCTTTACGCTTGGAAGGGTTGGAAAACAATGAAGAGATGCTTGGACATCTCCTTCGCGTTCGTTCCCGTTATGCTGGAAACCGGCCAGTATACTATTTATTGCGTTTGCTAGTGAGTCTACCAAGCTTTCCAAACCATAATCATGTACTAACTGCTAGGGTTGAGAGTCAGTTCGTTCTGATACCGATGGTTGTGATAGAAATTCGGAGCGCAAAAGCCGCCTTCGAGTACTGTGGACAACATCGTCGAAGCCGTTTGGCGGTGGCCTAGGAACCTCTTCATTGCATTTGCATCTGTATGAACAACGCCCGCTGCTGATAGGCATCTTATTGGGCGCAGCCATAAGAAAAGCCTATTAGTCAGGAAGGTACTGTACACCTTACAGCCAGAAGAAAATATATGAACTTTCCATTCATCCCCAAAACTTCCACTAAGACGTTTATTACGCTTCAGAAAAATTCATGCGTTGGGCACAGGAAAAAAAAAAAAACACTTCCACGTGGTGCTAATGGACGACCACGAAGGATATAAAAGACAGCCGTTCTATTTCCTGCTGAGCGACGCCCGTGTATGGGCTTGCAGCTTGGTTGGCAACATTTTAGTCATGATTCTTCACAAAAGCATCTCAAATATACTTAAGAAAAGCCTACGCGTTTTGTACACTTATCGAGGAGCTCTGAGCACCGAACCTCGCAAATGCGCTAGAGCGGACGAGTTACACACGGTCATGTGAGCCATGCTCTAAGGAAAGTTCTTTCTCCTCGTGTGTTGCAAACTTGTGCGGGATACAGCTTGTTATTATACAGAAGTGCCCGAAGCGGAGAAAATAACTTAATTACTGTTGATTCGCTTTTATGGCGCTAAAACATCTAAGCGGGCGATTTCTAGCCTAGGTACTGCTGCCCTTCAAAAGCGCAGTGCAGCAGACGACAGCGGCACGAGTCCCTGAGCCGCCGTCAGGAGCCAGGGGGCGCCACTCAAACATCTGATCGCCAATTGCGCAGTACAGAGACCATTTGAAGACCACTCCATGAAGCAACTACTCTTTTGTGATGACCGCAGTGCACTCATATACCAAAATTGCTGCAACACGTGGACTCCTGAACATTTCGATTAAACAAAGTCGTATGGCATCTTCATGGTCACCACAAAGCGCAACGCCTCTTGGTTGTAGTTACGTGAATAAAATACATTATTCCTCAGAAGGCACCACCAATTACTTTTTCGTTTTTCTTTTTTTCCGCTTTTTTAGCAGGATGTGCATGGGAGCCCGATTTTGCTCCTGAACAGCAAGGCACTGGCACTGTCCTTGCATAACTGTCGTCTCAAGATCACGCGAAAATTGACAAGACTCTTCAAGTTAAATCAGGAGCACATATAAAGAAATTTGCTTACACTCTAGATGATTGGAATGTTAACTACTTCACCGGATTACCCTTACTGCAGCTGCTAGAGTGTCTGGTTGCACCAAATGAGGGAGTGCAGCCAGAAGACAATTAGAGTCCTCGGCGGTACAGTATTTCACTAAAAAACAACTGACACACTGATTATTATATAAGTAGCTGTAGCTAAGTGTGCATTGCTTTTACAGAAATTGTAGAGTATTAAATAGCTCCACCCGATCCCTTTTAACTCAACTGTCGTACACTTGCAGGACGTGAAGCAGTGATCGAATGAACGAAGTTAACTTCAATTTAAATTATTTGGTTTATATGGCCCACCTGCCTTTCGGCATTGAATGTTGCATAATTTCTGCAGCAAAGGAACAATTTTTAAATCACTCTTGCAGCATCATACTACAACAAAATTCCGAAAATGAAAATCAATCCCAGCAAACCACTATCATCTCTGCGACATCCCAGAAAGATACGCAGCTGGGCGGATGGATGTACGCGTCGCTCCGACGTCTGCGTCTCTTTTGTGGCATTGATACCGCTGTAGTGCTCTGTACAGGTACTTCAAAAATAATACGGAGCACGGGAGCGGTGGCCGGAGCGGTCGAAACTAGAGTTCCTGTATTGGCCGCGAGGCCCACCACTGGAGAGGCCGGCGCTGCGATCGTTTTGACGTCACTTGTAGGATCACCGTTCCTTTCGTGCTGCGTAGTTGGCTTTCAACGCGTGACACTTCGCTTAGGAAGTGGGTTCTAAAAGTATCTCCGCGTTAATTTCCTTCGTTTGAAGTTAATTCTCACTGCGGGAAGCACAGTTCGACCTAATGGTGACTGTATAACTGTATCAACTGTGGTAGATTATCCGCAAACACCATGAGCGTGGTGGTGTATTACGCATGCGACCGAAGCGTAAGCAGCAGCTTGTTTCCCCGATGAACAATGTGGACTACGACGATTGCCGAGTGAAGTTTCTAGATTTCCCTTGTTTGCAAGAAATGTATAAAGCAGGGAATCGTGAAGCGTTAACTGCTCGCAGAAGCACACGCACCCGCCGTGCTTGCCCGCACAGCCGAAGGTGCGGCACGAACCGACGCAGTTCGCGGCAGCGACAACTTGTCGCCGCTTTTTATAATCACACAAGTAGTGGAAAAGAAGTTCCAGATTGCTGATAGTGGATGTTAGTGTGATGAAAAATTCTGATAGGTAGTGTCATCAGCTGTGGTTTTCAAAGCGATGCTCAAATATCTGCCGCGATTTACGCCGACCGGCCGCGAAGGTCGGTCCCGGCAGTGCCGGCCCGTTCACGCAGGGTGCGGCGAGCGGCCGAAGGATGCCTGGCTATACTTGCGCGCAAGAATCGGCCGAGGCCGCGCAGGTATCTTGATCGTCGATTGCTTTAACGGAAATCACCCCACTTACAGAGTTCCCAGCGCGGTGAAACGTTCTGTTACGGGCTGTCACTCGCAATTCTAACGGCGATGAAATATCTGCTGCTGCGACGCCAAGCCTGAAGTGCCCAACATCCGATTACGTGCATCCGAAGCCGGCTGCGAGCTGTTGGCGAAGGCCCTCCCGTCGCGCACGCGCGTGTTGTGTTTGGGTTCCTCTAACCTCTTTGGGGGGCCCCAGCTCTCGGTTCTCCTATTCTAAATATCCCCGTTACCCGAAATCATTAACGACGTGTTTTTTCGCCTCGTACACAGCTTCGCCTTCTGTCAGCAGTCGTTAGTTTCGAAATTGATGCTTGAGAAATGTCGGCTTGCTGTAAACATGCAAAACACGCTGCCATTATAAATTAGCACGCCGAGCACCTAATGAAAACTAAATATAGCCTCGTCCGAAACCGCTTGAAGGCGTTAAAAACTCGCGTTCATACCGTTCATACATTGCGGACAAGTCGCGAAAAGTAAACATCAGCCGTGCAGAGTACAGGCTACGGCAGTGATCGTTAATCAAATCCGCGCATGACTCTAAAAACATCGTAGGGGAAATAGGCACTGATTAAGCCAAACTGCAGACCATAACAATACTTTTAAGCATGTCCGGCGAAGCAATCTGATCACCGTTCTCGCGTCATTAATTTACCAGGCAGCACGAGCAGTTCGCGCGGTGAGATCATAAGTGAGCGACGCCTTTCCGTCGCTGTTACAAGGTGTTTGCTTGCACACACATGTCCCGTCACAAGTATTTCATGATGAATTTACAGCGTACTTTTCTCGGCATCAGTTGCATCGTCCTTGGCGTTAGCTGGCTGCGTATGTAAGAGCTGTGGGTCGCGATGGTAGCAACTACCTAAACGCTGCGGTGTCGCCGGGAAGAAGCGAGTCGCTGATTGCTTGCCCGAAATATCTGGTTTACAGAGAACTTTTTTGATAATTTGCATCAAATCCACAAGGAGGAGGAGAGACGTTGGCTACAACAACAACAACAAAAACACAAGCTTCCGCATACGCACGGGAAATGTGTTGTAGCAGACGACAACACGATTCGGCGTCCTACAAGTGACGTCACTCGTAGGTGGCGCTGCGGTATGTGCTCGAGGTCAATATCGCAAAGCGCAAGAGTTGCGCGTCTGATTGCCACATGCCGCGAGTTCCAGTTCGACAGGGAATCCCGCTTTCAGTGCTGCGCACAAGACCGCGTATTCAGGTAGTTCTGCTCAACTGAGCATCGGTGGTTGTGGCAGCCGCTCATCTGATAAGCCGCTGACCAGCCGACTACAGTGCTTCAGTTTTTTTTATCCGCGCGGCTCGTCACCACTCCTCCTCACCGCTGCAGCGGGCGCGGCGGCCTGGCGGCAGCTCCTACATGCGAGACGGGTGGCTTTCCCGCACCACTTGGAATTCAGGATGGTGGATCGAAGCACAAATCTGCTTTCCAAGGGTAGCTATATACAGGAAATCTAGTCGAAACTGAATGCCAGTGCGATCTATGCGTAGATGCGCGGCAGATAGCCAAAGTGAGTGGGCACATCCGGCTGGCCCATCTCGATGTTCTTGTGCTCGCCTTATCGCCGCCTCAAGAGAAGCCGCGCTGCTGCCACTCCTGCTCACCACGGGCGCTTTCGGAGCTTCATGAAGGCCTGTTTACGCAGAGCCAGCGAAGAAAGCTTCTTCAGCGGGATCCGCTTTCTGCTTCGTCATGAATGCCACCGACGTCACTATGGGGGCCTGCCGTGCTTAACGTCGGCTTGATTTTGATTCATGTGGCTAGAATAATGCTTGGCTCCACAGAACACTCCCGTGATATTGATAAAAATTTGGGCGGTTGTACCTGACTGGTGGAATAACATCGTTTGCCTGCTGCTAGCGGCCGCTGAAATTGTGAGTCCCCATTTCATTTTTCCTTGCGCGGTACGGGAGATCTCGCGCTTGTTCCTACCAAAACCTCACCTGTTGTTTATAACAATTGGCGCGCGTGAGTGCTGCTTATAGTGTTGTTGGTTCTTTCGAAGAATTAAGCAGTCACAAACATGCTATTTCGTTTGTGTGACGCCAGTTTAGCTATCCTCTTTCCGGCTTTGTGTTTTGCGAACAAGCGGCCGTGCTCCTAATGCAGGTTCACGGCGTTCAGCATGCGTTGAAGCTAGACTCGTGTGAAGAAGAGCTACGGATGTATTATGCTGGCTTCAATAAACCCTAGCAATAAATGAAGCTTTCGTGTCACTATTTTCTTCAGCAACGGAGAGATATTGTCGAGCGACAAGGCAATTACACTGCCGCTGGGCTTCACCGGACCGTCGGTTCCGTTCGCATCTGGCGCGTCTGACGAGGCAAAAGTGAGTGACGGCGACAAAAGCACCGTAACCCGTTTAATCAGTGGGGTTTTGAGCGTCGGTTTAATTGCCGCATTAATTGGTTACCCCTTACAAATATAACCCATTAAAGGGTCACAACTCTTCACATGTACCTCCGAGTTGGCATAGATGTCTAGCAAAAAAAAAAAAAACAACGTTCGCGCGTTCCGAACCCCTTGTGTAGTGCGTCGGCTTGCAATCACTGATCCCGCGTTGTTAGAAAACAAAACTTGCGTTAATAAAACGTACGGCACAACATTTCTTTCGCGATTATTTGTTTATGTGACTACAGTTGTCACGACAAATTTCACCGAACTGCTTGCGTACCTTGCTTCGTCTACTGGACTTTTTTCATATTACCTTGCCCGACTTCCACTGGTGTGACAACCATTTTCAGTGAAAGTCGGGACTGTTTTCCCGAGAACGAGCCAAGTAACCGCTACCATAAAACGCAGTACTAAAAACTAAATATGCAGTACCTTTGATGTTTCATCGCGAGTGTTAACAAGCTTAAATTTGGGCTGCATATTTATACGCGTGCATGTGTTAAGGATGGTGCTGGGTGCTGCATTTAGTAAGCAGCGTGCATTTAGCAACGTAGTGAACGTTTTTTAACTTATTACAGGCACTACAACTAAAGGTGTTTCCCGTGGTCATGTGGCGGATGCAGCAGAGAGAAAAAGCCTTCCCAGCTGGATTATTCTATAATAGCGCTGTACAACGATATACTCTGATGTTGGGAGGTCAGCGAATTACCGGAGAGGAGAGTCTTGTTTTCATTTACCTGAGTGCTTCCGTTTTGTAGGCATATCAAGAAGTTTAACGAAGCATACACCGGTTCGCGCTTCGTGAGCAGCTCTTTTTTTTATGTTTCCTCGACTGTTTGTGTTTTGAATAATATAATTTCGTATTCTTGCCACTGTTAAGCCAGGTATCGCGTTCTGAATTTCATGTGCATAATAAAATATGTGATCACAGTGGTCTGGTGTGTTGTGTTGCTCAATTTGTATTGGCAAGTCACGTAATTGCTTCTCAAAGTTTACGCAGTTTGTTTATTGTGCCTTGCGGACCGATTCCTGTTTTATACATGCCTTTGTACAGGAAATTGTTTACCGAGTGCGCATTAGGTAACTTTTTGTATAATGGCATGTACATAGCAGCAATTGGGCTGCGAAACAACTAATAAAATATGCATTGGTCATAAGGGCTCGCCATGAAGTCAGAAATGTGCATGAAAATAGCGTGGGGTCCACCCATTGGCATTGTCATGGCAAAATACTTTACCAAGCGCTGTCCATTATTGGCCTTTCAGGGCTAGGACAATTGTTGGCTCGTCACCTTTCCCAAACACCAACCAATATGGGAGGCCCAGGTATTGCCAAGCTCGGACACGTTGTCCAGTGATTGTTTGCCATGCTTGAGCTTGGAAATTTCTGCTGCTTGGGGGTTTCGTGAGGTGCTGTCAACAATTACGTAGTTAGTAGAGACCGTTCACAATTTCGGTACAATACTAGATGAACAAGGTCTAGTCGATGTAATCTTTCAAGACTTCGAAAGGGGGTTCGATCGCCTGTCACACTTAAAGTTGCTTATCAAGCTCAGAGCAATGCTCAAAAACAAATCTCCGCTGCGTTGGAATAAATTTATTAGATGCGAAGCTTCTCATGCGCAAGGCTGTGTCCCTCCCTTCATCGTTGTCGTTGTCCGCAGTCCGCACTCCACTGCGCATGCACGTCAATTCAGCCACGTCAGCGTTTGGGCTAACGTCAGCGCAGTCCACAATAAAAAGAAATAGGCAGCGCCCGGTTTCAATCCCATGACTCCCTGTCCGCAACGGGATGTACGTGGCGCTCTTCCCACTGCGCTACAAACCGAGATCGGAGCGTGTGTTACGAACGCGCATTATGTCCTTCACTCATTCAAACTACGTCAAGAAGCTACTGATACTGCTGCGAACCATACATTGGGTTTGTTTATTTGTGTTTTGCTTTTACCGCCCGGCTGCGCCGGTCTGCGTTATCTCTGCGCCAAGGGAAGCGCGTGTTCCATTCTTTCTTTCTGTGCCGCATGTGTTATCTGTTGTGATAGAGAGAGCATTCCGATCTAACGTGAACAGCCCAGAATAATCTTCTTGGATCTACTATGTTCTCGATGCGAATCGACGTTTCGAGAACCACGCGCGCCGAAAGATAAAAAGCCTGCAGTGCGGACGCCGGGGCATTCGATTCGACGACACTCGCCCGTGCAAGTCACTTTGTTGACCGCTGCTTCGCCGCCTCTGTATTATTTTGAGTTGTTAGGGGAGCACAAGTTCGCTCCAATAAACGTATTTCTCATTCAAGACAACTGCTTCGTCCTTGTCTTCGTGACATCTGGTGGAGGTGCTGGGTACGCACCCTTCATGCCCACTACAACCTCCGGAAGCCGCCAAGCCAGTCCAACAAGAGCCAGCCTCCGCGTGCAAGATTTACCACCCGAGTTCGGTCTACTACCGGAGAAGACGAAGAAGAAAGACGTCGCAACCAGCACCATGCTCAACCAAGCCAATCCTCCTGTCGTTCTGCAGCAGCCACGGGAACCGCCATCATTCCGAGGAGCCCCCGCAGAAGACCCAGAAGAATGGTTGGAAAAACTGGAGCGCGTCCGGAAATTCAACAGGTGGGACGACGCAGAAACGTTCCGCCACGTTTTTTTTTACTTGGAATATTCGGCTCGCACTTGGTTCGAGAACCACGAGAGCTCCTTGACAAACTGGGCTCAGTTCAAAAGCGAGTTCACTAAGACCTTCACTACCGTGGTCAGAAAAGAACGCGCAGCGCTTTTACTCGAAACTCGAACGCAGCACCCCAACGAAGGGGTAGTGATCTTTGTTGAGGAGATGAAGAGGTTGTTTCGACGTGCGGATCCGGAGATGACAGAAGAAAAGAAACTAAGGTTTCTCATGCGAGGGGTAAAGCAGGAGCTTTTTGCTTGCCTTGTCCGCAATCCTCCCAAGACGGTGGCCGAATTCGCGTCTGAGGCGGCCGCGATGGAGAAGACGCTGGAAGCTCGAACGAGGCAGTACGATCGCCCGGTCAACGTGATGGTTTCCGAGACGATTGGTGCCGGGGCTACAAGCTGCGACACACTGCGTGAGACCATCCGAGCAGTGGTCAGGGAGGAGCTTCGGAAGCTGTTTCCGACGACGCCGCAACCTCAAGTGGCTTCCCTGACTGACGTCATCCGCGAAGAGGTTCAACACGCTTTGGGCACTTCTATGCCATCCGAGGCACCCCGCGAGCCACAGGCGATGAACTATTCTGCGGCTGTTCGTCGACCCCGCCCTGCTCCAACCCGTCTACAAGAAGCTCCACCGTACCGCCGTCCACTCTCGCCGCCGTCCCCACTCTCGCCGCCGTTGACCGTACCGCCGTACACAGCCCAAACCCAGACGCCGAGGAAGACTGACGTTTGGCGAACGCCAGATCATCGTCCGCTGTGCTACCATTGCGGGGAGGCCGATCACATCTATCGTCATTGCCCGTACAGGAGACTCGGACTGCGTGGTTTCTCCGTCGACGCCCCACGCCCCCGACCCGGCCAGCGCCCTACTGAGATCGACGAATACCTGTCCAACACCAACCGAGGACCAGCCCGCTCCCACCGATCGCCATCGCCCTACCCATACCAGTCGCCTAACCGCCGTAGCAATGCTGATTTCGCACGTGGAAGGTCCCCCAGCCCACGCAGGGGAAACTAAAAGCAGCAACTTCTGGAGGTGAAGTTGCTCTACGGCGAAATACTGGAAACCCTCCAACGACTCAAGGACGCACCGAAGACAGTGATTCACGACATGCCCTCATCCTTACGACCCGACCCAGCCCTGACGAGACTCCTGAACACGACGACAGCTACACGGCGCGACGCGTACCCGACCTGACCGAGACGTCCGTTGAGAAGACGACGACAACGACGATGCACAGTACCCGACCGTCAACACGTACAAGCAGAGATACGACTCCCCGACGAACCCGGAACTCGAGGAAGACTGCATCTGACGTCAAGGTGTCCATCGACGGCTTTGACGTAGTCGCCCTCGTAGACACGGGAGCTGACTATTCGGTAATGAGCGGACCATTTGCGTCTAAACTGAAGAAAGTTATGACCAGATGGGACGGTCCGCATATACGCACAGCAGGAGGCCACCTCGTGACGCCAAGTGGAACATGCACATCGCGCGTCACCATAGACGGCACGACGTACCCTGCCGCGTTCGTCATCTTGCCTAACTGCTCCCGCGACGTAATTCTCGGAATGGACTTTTTGACGGACAACGGCGCAATAATTGATCTGCAGACCAAGTCGATAACTTTTTCCTCCGATCACTCCATGCCGCCGGAACCGAACCCCGAACACCGTGCAGCAGTAAGGATAGCCGATGATCATGTCACCCTGCCACCCCGCGCAAGTTTGATGATCACCGTCTACTGTGAAGGTGCTGCTCCTGACGTTGACGCTATCGTGGAGAGTGACCAAAGGTTGCTTCTCGACCGCGGTGTGTCTGTCGCAAGAGGCATTGCGCGCTTCAAGGAACACCAATCCCACATTTTGGTTACTAATTTCACCGAGGAGTACCAGCATTTAAACAAGGGCGCGGCAATTGCATTCCTCGAAGAAACGCAAGAAGCAAGTGACGTGATCGCGGTCGCCGACTTTGAACGCACCCCCGTAGAAACCTTCAAGCTCCCGCAGCCCTTCGACGTGAATCCGGCGCTACCGCAAGAACAACGGAACAAATTATTGGCTTTGCTGCGTCGCTATAGCGAATGTTTTTCGTCGAGCGCAAAACTACGTCAGACCCCTCTAGCGAAGCACCGAATAATAACCGAAGATGGAGCCCGACCTACCCGACAGTCACCGTACCGCGTCTCTTCACACGAACGGGAAGCCATCCGGACTCAAGTCGACGACATGCTCAGCGACGACATTATACAGCCATCGAAAAGCCCCTGGGCTGCGCCCGTCGTACTCGTAAAGAAAAAAGACGGCACATTAAGGTTTTGTGTTGACTACCGACGACTGAACAAAATCACGAAAAAGGACGTGTACCCCCTCACCCGAATCGACGACGCCCTCGACCACCTCTGCCACGCGAAGTACTTCTCATCGATGGACCTGAAGACCGGCTACTGGCAAATTGAAGTGGACGAGAGAGACCGAGAGAAGACGGCATTTATAACCCCAGACGGCCTATACGAGTTCAAGGTGATGCCGTTTGGGCTGTGCACAGCACCAGCGACGTTTCAAAGAGTCATGGACACTGTGCTAGCTGGCCTTAAGTGGCACACCTGCCTCGTATACCTCGACGACGTAGTGGTATTCGCTCGGACTTTCGACTAACACCTTGCAAGGTTGGAGTCTGTACTCGAGGCCATTCGTACGTCGGAGTTGACGCTGAAGCCTGAAAAGTGCCGTTTCGCATACGAGGAATTCAAGTTCTTGGGCCACGTCGTCAACGCCGCGGGAGTCCTACCTGACCCGGCAAAAACTTCAGCTATCGCGAACTTCCCTAGACCGAAAGACAAGAAGGGCGTGCGAAGATTTCTCGGGCTGTGCGCATACTACGGGCGCTTCGTCGCAAACTTCGCACGCATTGCAGAGCCACTCACGCGCTTGACGAAATACAGCACCCCTTTCAGCTGGGAAAACGACCAAGAAAAAGCATTCTGCGAGCTGCAAAAACGCCCGCCAATCCCGCCCGTGCTCGCTCATTTCGACGAAAATGCCGAAACGGAAATGCACACGGACGCCAGTGATATAGGCTTGGGTGCCGTCGTTGTCCAAAAGCAAAGCGGCTGCGAAAGGGTAATCGCCTATGCCAGCCGTGGTCTGTCGAAGGAGGAGAAAAACTATTCTGCCTCTGAGAAAGAGTGCCTGGCTATTGTATGGGCGATTTCAAAATTTCGCCCATACGTGTATGGAAGGCCATTCAAGGTTGTAACAGACCACCATGCGCTGTGTTGGCTCGCCAATTTGAAGGACCCCTCTGGCCGTCTTGAGCGGTGGAGCTTGCGCCTGCAGGAGTTCGACGTTACAGTCGTTTATAAATCCGGCAGGAAACACTCCGACGCCGACTGCCTGTCCCGCGCCCCCGTCGACCCACCACCACAAGACTCTGATGAAGACAGCGCGTTCTTCGGTATCGTGACGGAGAGCGACCTAGCCGCCCAGCAGCGTGCCGACCCCGACTTACGCGTCACAATCGAGTACCTCGAGGGATGCGACGTTGCCGTTCCTAGGACCTTCAAACGCAGCTTACCTGCATTCAGCCTGAGAAACTCCGTCCTCGTGAAGAAGAATTTCAGCCCCGGAACAAGAGCGAATTACCTTCTCGTCATCACCGCGGACCTTCGTGACGAAATTTTGGAAGCGTGCCACGACGACCCGTCTTCCGGACATCTCGGCACAGCCCGCACTATTGGAAAAATCAAGGCGAGGTACTACTGGCCCGGCCTTACCTCTGACGTCACCCACTACGTCCGGAGCTGCCGTGACTGCCAGCGACGAAAAACGCCGCCGACAAGACCCGCCGGACTTCTACAACCGATCGCCGTCCCATCGAGACCATTTCAACAGATTGGAATGGACCTTTTAGGCCCGTTCCCTACGTCACGATCACAGAACAAGTGGTTTGTCGTAGCGACAGACTACATGACGCGCTACGCAGAGACCACCGCTCTTCCGAAGGGGACTGCACAAGAAGTGGCAAAGTTTTTTATAAGCGAAGTTGTGCTGCGACATGGAGCCCCGGAAGTCCTAATCACAGACCGCGGAACGGCATTTACTGCGGAGCTGATGCAAGGAGTATTACGCTACAGCAACACGGATCACCGAAGAACGACGGCGTACCACCCCCAAACGAACGGACTAACAGAACGTATGAACAAGACAATCGCAGATATGCTGTCAATGTACGTTGACGTTGAACATAAGACTTGGGACGAAGTGCTCCCGTATGTCACGTTTGCGTACAACACGGCTATCCAGGAGACGACGCAGCTGACGCCGTTCGAGCTTGTCTACGGTAGAAGGCCGACTACGATGCTCGACGCCATGCTTCCGCACGTAGAAGACGACGACCTCAACGCCAACGTCCACGGATATCTTCAACGTGCGGAGGAGGCCAGCCAGCTCGCTAGAGTTCGTATAACGGACCAGCAGCTGGTGGATGCGGGCCGCTACAACCTCCGACGCCGAGACGCCGAGTACCAACCAGGGGATCGTGTGTGGGTTTGGACTCCCATCCGACGACGCGGACTCAGTGAGAAGCTCCTGCGACGCTATTTCGGACCCTACCAGATTCTACGACGTGTTGGCCAACTTACCTACGAAGTGATCCCTGATGGTGACTCCGGCACATCAGGACAACGCAGGCGGCCTGAAGTCGTCCACGTGGTTCGCCTAAAACCTTTCTACGGACGATGACGCACTTTTATTTTCATTTGTTCGGACTGTCGCTTATGTTAGCATCGGGTCGATGCACTCTTAGAGGGGGGGTAATGCCGCGAACCATACATTGGGTTTGTTTATTTGTGTTTTGCTTTTACCGCCCGGCTGCGCCGGTCTGCGTTATCTCTGCGCCAAGGGAAGCGCGTGTTCCATTCTTTCTTTCTGTGCGGCATGTGTTATCTCTTGTGATAGGGAGAGCATTCCGATCTAACGTAAACAGCCCTGAATAATCTTCTTGGATCTACTATGTTCTCGATGCGAATCGACGTTTCGAGAACCACGCGCGCCGAAAGATAAAGATTACGTATTGGTTGTTGGTTTTCTTGTTACACGCTGCACGTCATCAAATTTGCGGTGGGCTACAGCGGGGCGTCCCGGCAGCACGAGACGCGACCAGCGCTGCTGGTCTCTCGATCATAGTCTCGATCGCGGGACCTGTGTCGCCATCTTGCGGAGGCGCGTGACAACTTATGGCGCTTTCGAAACAAACCATAAATGAGTGAAGGATATAAGGCGCTATCGGTGCATCGAAATCCGTGTTGGTTGCGTGGCTCAATCGGTAGTGCGCCCGGCACTTGCCGTTCCGCCCGCGCCGTCATGGGTTCGAATCCGGGCGCCGGAAACTGTTGTTTCTTTTATAGTGTAGTGGCCTGGCTGCGGACTAGGCCGAACGCCGCGTGACATTGTGAGTTACTAAAATGCTATGCATTTAAAAGCCTGCAGTGCGGACGCCGGGGCATTCGATTCGACGACACTCGCCCGTGCAAGTCACTTTGTTGACCGCTGCTTCGCCGCCTCTGTATTATTTTGAGTTGTTAGGGGAGCACAAGTTCGCTCCAATAAACGTATTTTTCATTCAAGACAACTGCTTCGTCCTTGTCTTCGTGACAATACGATGAACTCACGCAAAGTTGAACGTCAACGGAAACGACGAACTGACAACAAATGGGAACTTCAGTCGACCCCATTGCTGCTTTGCATACTACTCAGGGTTCACCTACGGAAAGATGGTGTATTTTTTTCCTTCAGCAATCAGATTCTAACCGCGGATGGCGTATCGTCAAGCCCTGCCACAGTAAAATCGGGAATTGCACAAGGTTCCATCCTAGGGCACCTTTTCTTCTTACTAATTTTAATAGTATATCTCGAGATATCCCTGTTAAGATAAAGCTGTGTGCAAACGATTGCAATATCTATCATGCAATCATAGCCATAGCGAGCAGGCCCTCCTTAATGAAGCTCTAGGTAAAATACAAAATTGGAGTCCCACGTGGCAGATGATTCCTAACTTAAAGAAAACGGTAGCCCTGACAATGACATGCAAGAAAACTCGTTAACATTGAAATATAGCATGAACAACCATGTGGTCTCGGCAGTTGCAAGCTATAAATGCTTAGGTACTATGATAACATCGTATGACAAATTGAATCAACAAATTTCTTACCTAACTTAAAAGGCAATGCAGAAGGTAGGTTAGATAGGAACTCTAGGAAAATTCACTTATGATATCAAACTTCTAGCTTATAAAACTTACATCAGACCTCTACTATAGTACGCCTCAGTCATATGGGACCGGCACAGTGTAACCAACTTTTCGAAACTGGAGAACGTTCAAACAAAGGCTGCCAGATTTATTTTTAATTGTTATAGTAGGCTCTTGTCTCCTACAGCACTCCTGCATTCCGCGAATTGAGAAAGTCTCGCAGTTAGATGCTACCTTAAAAGATTAAAAACATTTTGTTTTCTTTATCACCACAATTTTCAAATCGACACCGGCGCATACATCACTCCATTCATTCGTTGGCAGACACGCTCGCACTTCTGGAAAAAAGTCAGCGATTGCGCATGAAGAACTAAATCTAATCAAAATTCTTTTTTCCGAGAAAAGCACGTGAATGGAACCTGTTGGCTGCACGTGTTGTACAATGCGCGGATGTTTTATCATTTATGCGGGAGCTCCCAAACCCACCCAAATGTACCTAATTTAAGCTTGAATGATGTACATTTTTTCTTTGTTGTGCTGTTTCCTTTCGTTGTGTCGCCCACTCCTGCTTAAAACCTTGCCCCAAGGGTAGCAGTACCCCATTATATAAATAAAATAAATAAATAAATGACTATCTTCGTGATGCCGCGCTCTCCAACTACGGCTTTATGGATGACCTGTTTCGGCGTGCAGTAGACGTCGAACCCGCACGCTCTGCGCACGCTTTGCCATAGTGTATTATACCCTCTTCACCACCGACGTCCTTCCCCGCCACTAGTGCCAGCCCTCACGCCCCCAACTCCAGATCGTCTGGCGCAAGTTCAGGCGCCAAACATTAAACTCTTGAGTCATCGCGGACCCTCACCGGTCCCAGCCTCCCTCGTCTGCTACTATGACACGACGAGAACGCACATCTGGTCCTAAGAGTACCGAGGCGGCGACCTCCCTTCCTCCTCGGGTAACAACTGCGCCAGTGACGGCCACTCCTAACCGTGCCCTGACACTGCTCCACGACGTGCGCCTTGCAACACTACCAGCTCAATGCGAAGCTGCGCGGCAGGCACAGTGCGCCCCTGACAAGGCGGACATTGTCGGAGCCAACGACTGCCGTCACGTATTTTCTGCTCCTGTTTTGGGGAAGCGACGCCAACACCGTGATTCGGCCGGGTCCTCCTCCGTAGCGACATTACATACGCAACTACCATTCCTCCACGTGAAATGCCCCAGAAACATGAACAATATGTTCTAGAAGACTGCGTCAAGCGATAGTTTACGGCCCTGCACTTGCTGGACACGAAGCTCAGGCGGCCGCACTATGTCAGCACATGGAAGAGGCCATTCGTCCTCATAACCTTACACGCCCCCTTTCACCTACTCGTTCGCTAGGGGATCCCACGCCTTTTGGTCCTCGCCATTCAAGCTGCAAGCAAAAACAAACAGCTTCGCGAAATCATACCCAGCTTCGCCAAAATCGGCTTCGCCAAAACAGCTTCGCCAAAAACAGTTTCGCCAAAAATTATATCTAGTAAATTGGATGTACAGGACTTTAAAATATGTAATAACCCGCCGCATTGGCTGAGTGGCTAAGGCGTTGTGCTGCATAGCACGAGGTCGCGGGTTAGATTCCCGGCCTCAGCGGCCGCTTTTCTAACGACGATGAAAAGCAAAAACGCCCGTGTGTACAACATTTCGGGGCACGTTAAAGATCCCCAGGTGGTCAAAATTATTCCGGAGCCCCCCACTACGGTGCCCCTCATTGCCTGCGTTGCATCGGCTCGTTACCCCACAATAAATCAATCAATAAGTAATACACCCATTGGCGGCGCGGTCTGGCGATTGTTGCTTTCCTCTTTCAGGGTTACTGGAACGGGGTCTCCGCTACGCATTTGCATTTTAAACAACGGTGAACAGAGTTCTATACACATGCTCGAATCGCTCAACTCGCCTCAAGGGACAAAACAAGTATTTGCATGCTGCGACCCGTACGTGTTAGTCCGGCTTGATGAAGGTGAGCAATACGCCTCGGTGGCTAGGTGGTATGCCCTGTTCTCGTTGCCGCTCGGGTGTGTCTTTGACGTGTCACCACGGGTGGTATGAGTCCTGAGACACAGTCGGCAGCGCAGACAAGTCCTTCATCCAAAATCGGTGGTTGAGACCCGGAAAACGCCGTACAGTTTGAGCCATACTGGGTCACCGTCACCTACTCCCCCGCAGTCAACAATACGAGACTTCCCGATCGTCTCCGTACAAGAATGGCAGACGGTACTTTTTGCATCATGGTTGCCAGATCATCAAGCATTTTCGCATGAGCTTTATTCCAACAAAACATCTAATATCTCCCACCCTTTTTTTTCAAAAAAGTTTGTAATCAACGCGGAGTTCGGCGGTGTGGCTGTATCTTTTCTGGCCGTTTTTTGTTCTCTGACATAGTAGAAACTGTGGGTCATTCGGTCATTCGAGTATACGTTACGGCGTTGCCATGAAATCTGCTCTCAGACTGGTCAAGCAAGGCGAAAAGACCGTTTCTTTTCGTTTGTGCAATGAAAGGCTGCGTGTAAGATGTAAGAAACGCCTGTATTTTGAACATCACCGTCATTATGTCTTTTTAAACTTGATTTATACGCTTGAATTTAATGTGCCGGAATGGGAGCGGAGAAAATTGAAACATTTCAAGTTCTGTATGTACGTTTGTGTTGTTATCCGGGCTGTATGGTTATTTTTTATTTTGAACCCAGTCTCTGGTCCATACTTGTACTGCATGTAACATATGTAGCATTTAAAAATATACACTATGTTTTCCCGTTTGCACTCGAAGGCGCTCGTATGTTTATATAAGTGAAGACGAGCTGCTGCTGGCGACAGATCTTCGCATCCTTGACGTAGATAATACCCGTGTATTTCGACGGTTCGCTACATGTGAATATAAAGTTTTCGTCTTACGTTGTATTAGAATATCCTACATGTCCCTGACTATCTGTGCTCTCCGCGGTTGTTGCCAAGGCACACACTTTCCATAGGGTGGATTTAAACAATATTTGGTGGTTTCACGACTTATGCCTCATTTTGATGTCTTGTGTGATGGCGGCTGCGATGGGCATTATGATTCATATTGGCATCATGTGTTACACGCGGAGCTGTGACTGCCAGGTGAGTTCCTTGCTTAGTTAATGGGAATCGAGATAATAGCCAGTCTCGAAACGTATACACACAAAATGAACGCAGGTACTTATGCTGCGACGCGTTTTTAGGGCTTATCCTCGGTGTTCGTAAAATTCAGGTATTGGAAACCACGAGTTATCTTCCTATGCGACAATGTATCAAACACATCGGATATTTTTAACCAAACACTGGAGAAAAGAAAGACAGATGGGCGGAGTAGTTAGGGCGGAATAGTGCAATGTTGAAAATGAAGACTTTATTGTGGCCATAAATCATTTCTGTTGCTGCTTTTTTGCGACCCTTAGTTTCCGTACATTTAAAAAAAATTGAAAGGCTGAGGAAAAATAGGGAGAAAAACAGACAGTGCGTTAGACAGTGTGTCTACTTCACGCTTTAATGAGACACCCGCAGCATCTCCATGTTTTAAAGCAAAGATGTAGTAATCTCGCCGAGTGGTTTTCCCGTCAGGGTAGATTCGACCATCATTCGTCCGCAGCTGTGCCGCATAATCGCTAATGCCACACATGACACGCATCATTAATATCTGCTGACAGCCGCGTTCTCGTAGCCGCTGTGGTTTCACGCATGCGCGTTAAGTAGCTTCTGCACTCCCATCCACATGACGCACCAAGTCCGTGCCAGCTTCGCCATTGATGTGAGTGAGAGTCAGGACGTCGTCTCTGATAGTTACACTGGAGCTGGTCCTTTGAGCTTTCGTCGGTAAAGCATACTTCACATGGCGGACGAGCACGCCCGTGTCACTGCAGAACACGTGCGGAGCGACTATGAGGCGACAGCAAGAAAGAAGCAACCTGGCTCAGTGCCGCCCTCATTACCCGAAACGCCAAGGCGCGCTTGTCCCTCTTCTCCGGACAGGTTGCGGAGGAATAAAAGCTTTATTTATTCAACTATTAATTTACTAACCCGCCGCGGTGGCTCAGTGGCTAAGGCTTTGGGCTGCTGAGCACGAGGTCACGGGTTCGATTCCAGGCAGCGGCGGCCGCTTTTCTGCTGGAGGCGAAAAGCCAAAACGCCCGTGTGCACGATATTTCGGCGCAAGTTAAAGATCCCAGGTGGTAAAAATTAATCCGCAGCCCTCCACTACGGCGCGCCTCATTGCCTGCGTTGCGTTGGCGCGTGAAACCCTACAATCAATCATCAATAAACTATTAGTTGACTTGTTAAAAGTGTGATGGGCTTCTTGACTTAGTGAGGTGCCCAGAAGGACTCCTTCATGGCGCCTTCCAAAACTCAGTTGACGACCTGAATTTGGGCCTCACGGTGGCAGCTCGTCACGGCCATATCCCATTCTATTTGGTTAGAGAGATGCTATTCGGCTTGAGGTTGGAGATCAGGTCGACCGTGTAGGATGTGGGCGAGGTCCGCCATTTCGGCCTCACAGATTGAGAATTGGGGTGTACAACCATGACGGCTAGTTTATACGGGTTGAAGAAGATACAGGATTAGAGTTGCTTCCATATCGTTTGCGGGATTTTTGTTAGGGAATCATGGGGGACCGGTTAAACACTTAGTAACTAATCGTGCTCTCCTTAGACAATCGCAGGCACGATTGGTAACCCGCCCGGGTAAAGAGTTCGCGGGCAAACCTGTGGGCCGCTTCGTTTCGTGGATGGGACGAGTGCGCAGGAGTCCAGATAATCTGTATCTAGCGGGGCTCTAACTCATTTGTTAATAGAATTTGAGATGCTGTTCCGATAATTATGCTCGTCACAAAATTACAGCCATTGTAAAGCCGCTGAGGACCAAGTTTGCTTAGTTACTAGTGATGGCAATACAGATGGCTGCCTCTTCCGCTTTATCCGGGTGGCTACAATAAACAGTGGTCGCAGTGTTGTGTTTGAGTTTTTTAGTGACGTCTGCAACTGCAAAGACATCCTGCACTTCGCATTCGGCTGCATCCAGAATGCAAAGCGCTCGCGGTGCTTGTAATACAAAGCGCTCGCAAAGACATCTTGCACCTTGGCTCTAGCGCTTCTCATTTCATAGTGATAAATAGAGTGCACATTTTCAGGAATGAAGTTAATAGTGAGGTGCTTAAATATATCTCTGGGGCCATACTTCTGCCTTGTTTGTGTTCCTTGGTCAGATAAATTTAGATCCTTTAGGATGTACTGTTCCAAAGGGGGGATGTTAGATAATCATTCATTATGAGTGATTCTATGTGCCTGTATTAATTCTTCGATGGTATTGTGGATGCCAATGTTTTGGAGTTTAATGGTAGGACTTCACCTTGGTAAGTGCAAACCTGCATTTCAGATTGTCTAACTAGAGTACTTTCTCCTTCTACAGCTTAGGTAAACTGAGGTATGGAAGGGACCAGACAAAGCTAGTCAATTCCAGTTCCTGAACTAACCCCGTTCGATCAGTTTCTTTCAGTCCCTGTGTTTTCTCGCTATCCGGCGAATTACATGGTAGGCACTCAAAGCTGTCAGTTTACTGGGCGTGGTGGCGTTTTGCTACTTCTCTGTAGGTACATTCCCAGTATCCTGATTGGTTTCACTCAGGGTACTAGTGTGTTATGCATATGGATTTTTATTAGTAGTGGTGTATCCTTGAATTGTTTACAAGGCGCGTAACGCATTACAAAAGAGCTGCGAGGCTTTAGGAAAGCAAAAGAAGCCTAGAGCCCTAGACTGTTTCTAGGCTATATTAGCTCCGGTTCGCATTATGTCCTCTATTTCTCAGTCACTGCCCTTCATTGCACACACCCTAACAGGTAGTGGAACAAATTAGGTACTTTTGGTAGCAGCTTCGTCACGGGTATGAATGGGATGTTAAATAACGAGGGAAAGAACATTGAACACCGCGGTCTCTCCTTACTGCCTAAGGTAAAAGGGTCGGACTTGAGCGGCTCGAAATTAATGTCAGCTGTTGTGTTGGACAGGGAAGCCTTGACATTATCTTAGTTTAAATCACCGACCTGTAGGGTTGACAATGCTGCTGTCATCACCTGATGTTATATATTATCAAATTCTTTGGCGAAATCCAACTCGAGGATTGCACCGGTGTGGTTGTTATGTAATGAATCTACCACCCTTCTCACGTTCTGGGCATAATATCTCTTGTAGGTAGGCGTGGCCTGAAACCTATCATTGTGTCTGCAAAAATATGGTGTTTCTCCGTGTGTTTTTGAATCATGTTAAGGATACCATGTTGGAAAAGCTTCCCTAAAGATGGCGAGTTGAGATAGTTCTCAGATTTTCAATGTTCAGACTTTTACCTGGCTTGATAATAAAGGTGACTTTGGCATATCTCCAAGCAGGCGAAGTTGTCTACTTTTTTCAGCATTGATTGAAAGGCTTAGACATTGTCGCAATGACGCTATCCTCTATGTTACGTAAATTTGTATTTCATATTCTGTCTGCTCCAGGGGTACAGGAGGTGTGGAGTTTGTGCATTGCCCCCATAGCTTTCATTCTCGTGATTTATGGGATCATGATCCAACTTTGGATTTGATGAACCCATGCACATTGGAAGTACTGTACGACCAGACGTGCTTACGTACTTGTCTTGAAGCGATCGTGGGAGTTCCTTATATCCCGGCGGATGAGCACGGATGATTCGCTGAATGTTGGTACTGTGTGCCGACTTACAGTTTTCCGGATCTCTTAGGAACCTGAGGAGGTGTCATGTGTCTTTGAGATGTAGGTTGCTGTTCATCTGATCACAGGTTTTCCCCCTTTGCTACTGTACTAATTTTTGGCATACGCTTTTATGTCTTTAACCGACGTGCGAGTTTGATTTGAGACCAAAAAATATGGCAGAAACAAAAACACAATTCTCTATAGAACGTTAGCGCCAGCATCAATATTACAAGCGGCGCCAGCACTTGTCAATTGCTCAGTCGTCGACCACACGCTGTCGAAAAATCCGCCCTCGCAGCTGCTACAACCTAAACAAACGATCAGGCAAGGCCTAAACAGGTTGCATTCCCGCAGAGGCCAGTCGCGGTAGTCCTAAGACACACGGCGGCATTTTCTTACCCGGTCTATCCGCGTGCTATCCCCGCTGTGGAACAGAGCCTACACATGGGCACGTGACTGAGCTCCGTGACCATAAAGGAAGCTTTTCTCAGTCGTGTTAAACCCGCTTCAGAGGCGTCTAACCACCCCGCGGACATCAAGTAAGCCATTCCTTCAGAAAACCGCAGGAAGCGGGACAGCAATCGTACACACAGGCAGGGCTTGGACGAGTAGTATAATAATCTCAGTGAAAAGATATGTTAGCTAAAACGAATCCAAGCTTTCTTGCATAGAAAGGGTTAGTTAGGCTTAGCCGAAGCCATTCCTTTTACTTTGTCTTGCGTGGGACCTCTTAAATCCTTCGCAGTATCCGCCAAAAGAAGAAAACAATGTACTTATTTATTCTTTATATACCTTAAGGGCCCTAAGAGCATTACATAAGGGGTTCCGTAGAGGAATTTATGAAGACAGCAAATATGTTTAACAAAGAGATCATGCGCAGGATACCCGGTGGGTCAAAAAAAGCTACATCAAAGAACACAACAGTTAACAAATACGCACATTGAAGCTGCTGCACTTCACGTTACACCGCAGCAAGAAAAAGGCGTTGGCTAAGATTGCCCATCAATTCAAACAATTTCTGTGTATGGCAGGCCGAGAAGTCCATTCGTTTATTGAGAAAACAAGCCTTCAGTTATTGATATTACGGTTTCCACGTTCCCGAAATCACTCTATTTCATCGGGATGGCAATATTTGGAAGTAGGCTGATCGTTTCACCGGCAATTTTATTGTCCAGCAAAAAAGGTTTCTACTCCAGAATTGTAGCCCATATACCACTTATTTCTAAGTGCCTTCGGTCGAAGTCGGCTCGTGTGCGAATTTAAATTAAAAAAGAGTGGTGAATGAAAAATCATTACGGACCAATGGAAGAATAAAAATCTACAACTGCGGTTTTCCTCAACAACCATGAACATCTAATTACAGTGAATGCTCCTAAAACCCAATACACACGTATCCAGTACCCACGCGCTTTTTCCGGTTCTTCACGGGAAGCCGGAAGAACAGAAATACAGACCGAAGTACAGGTTGATTGATTGATTGTAGGGTTTAACGCGCCGATGCAACGCAGGCGATGAGGCGCGCTGTAGTGGAGTGCTACGGATTAAGTTTTGACCACCTGGGGATCTCTAACGTGTGCTGAAATCTCGTACACACGGGCGTTTTTGCGTTTCGCCTCCATCAGAAAAGCGGAAGCCACGGCCGGGAATTGAACCCCCGACCTTGTGCTCAGTACTACAACGCCTTAGCCACTGAGCCACCGCAGCGGGCGACTGAGGTACAGGAACACGGAGACGAAAAAGTGCTAAGACCGGAATCAAAAGACCAGAAAACAGAATTCCAGCTTGAGAACGAATGGAGGCAATGAGAGAGCAATAAATTGGAGTTACGTGGCAAAAGGGGGAAAGGAGACATTGAACAGGAGAATGGTAGGGCCAGATGTTTGTAAGGAAAGAGGCGATGGGCAGCATAAACAAGGAAGGCAGAGTGATCAGGAATACACTGACGGGACTACGTAGGTGAAACATTGACTATAACGGGATGACATCATCGGGCAAAGGAAGGGGTGGAAAGGATTAGGGCGCGGAGATACGCATGACTTTACTTCGTATATTCAAAATAATCAGGCGCAATAAATGTGTAATTATGTAAAACAACTCAACTTTACGAGGAGGACCACAACAAAAGCTGTTTGGTGTAATTTTCGGCTAATTTTCATACATAGTGTTTCGGATAGTTTTACTAAAACAATGGCTAAAGCGGATTTCTGAAACTGCAATAACGCTGAAGCTGGCCATGTATTTACCAAAACAGTAATTCTGAAAGGGTTACACCTTTACTGTGAACTAAGTGTCGGAAGTGAACAAAACTCCTCCTAAGGGTGGAGCCGATATTTTGACGAATTATGATGCAGTAATATGTTATCCTAGATAGCAGCAGTGTTACAGCTTCTTCCAGTATTTTTTTTCCTGCGTAGGTACGCGTGCATTACTGTCCAACCAATTGTGAAAAGGTCTGCTTGCAGCCATATTCTTAAGGCCGACATCACCTCTACACACAAATGCATTGATCGGAATAGATTTTTTCAGGCGCAATATTACCCGACTTGAACAAATTTCGGCCACACTCGCAAATGAGCCTCCAAGACTGAGGGAACATCGCTCCTGGTTTTAACCAATAAATTTACCTTGGCCTTAATTCGGGTTATTTTTTCTTCAGAGAAACGTGATTCAAAAGAGAAGCTTTTTTATTAAACGCTGTTATCTCATAGTCAGTTATGTAACCTTCTAAACTTCGAAATCTAAGCTGCAATTGTTCGAAGCCAAAGTACCATTAAACTGAGCCAAAGTACAAAGCCAACTCCCGCACTACGAACCCAAAGGAAGGGCTGTGCGCACTTAATGCGATGATATCGCAGTCGGATATATAAAGCTTTCTTAAAGTGAGGGACCCAGATTCGATTCCGACCACGGGACGCGTTTTAACATCGCATGCAAGCGCTCGTATTGGCAGGCAAACCCCGATGCAGTGAGAGCTCGCGAGGCGGCTGCAAAACGCATCAAGCGAGCTCAGCCCGAAGCTGCCGACGCGCGGTTTAAGCGCGACTTTCTAGGCGAGATGCTTCGGCCTCTCTTTCGCGCACGGCGGGATCCTGTCGGCGAGCGCGCGCTGCCGCCGCCCTGCGCGCTCCCCGCTCCGCAGCCTTGTCAACAACCACGTCCTATATCCGGTGACTCGTTGCGAAAGAGGAAGCGCGTCAACAGCGATTGCCTTTTATAGTGTCAGTCACGTGCGAGTAACGTCATCATGACGTCACTCACACCAGCGCCACTTGCGAGGGAGTCATCGAACTTGGCGGTCACGTACCACGAGACACAAGGGATGGACAGAACCACGGCTTTAGGAGCTTCGCCCCTAAAAGACGGACTAGGGGCCCCCCTCGCGAATCGAGAGCGGCCGAAAGCAGCGTGGGTCACAAGGAGCGGAGGTCATGAACAATTTTCCTGACCTAGCCCCGTAGCACGGCTCAACTCAAGCAAGGACGAGCTTCCAGAAGCGTCCACACCTATCCTCGCAGCCGCCTCAACTCTACTCGGTGAACGCGTGGCATACAATGTGATCCACTTGCACAAGAAGGGAGATAGCGGTGTGTAAGCAGAGCCTAGCATCTAGTTCACGTCGACGCGTCAAGAACACACCGCACCTCGTTACGCGGCGTTGATCACGCCTTTTCGTCTCCCGCGAACACGGGTCGGGTAGGAGAAAAGAGTATGTAATACCAGGCGAAGAAGAGCAGTGTGAACTCTGTCGTTTTGCTGGTAAATAACTTATACGATGGATGCCATCTAACCCCGATTACGCAGCGAAGCCGTCGTCTCTAAGTGTGCATGAATAGCGGAAGATCCCAAGTACCTCGCTTGTCGGTCCCCCCACTGAAAGCGGATCCCTGGGTGAAGAAGATAGGTCGACCGCAGATCCGCTGTTTCACCACCCGTACGGCAGTTTTGCAATCTACGCCATATTTAGGGCGTGCTGTACCATCATCTATGCAGGGGTTCCTTGCCTCCTCGCCACTTCTCTTGACACCCCTTGGCCTATAATTTCACCCTATCCGCTTCGCCGGAAGTAGTGACCTATTAAAGATCGGCACGGTATGAGTACGAGCATAACGAATGCACTGTTCAAAATATTGTTACGAGAGTAACGTGAACCACCAGCGGTACGTGACCATCTGGTTTCAACCCCCACGGCGAAGCAGCTATGTGTGGGCGCAGCCAATATCGGCGTTCTCATGACCACTGTAATGATGTAAATACATCGCTCAACACTTTTAACAATTGTTCTCGTAGCAACGCCAAGCACCACGTAGCACGCGTCGACCACTGGGACCCATGGCATGACCATTCCTCATCCCCGTGCACCCAATCAATGATCCGTTCAGACCAGCCGAACAGGCCAGCTCCGAACTGCCCAGGAACCTGCCATGCTTCCAAGTGCATTTCCCCGTCGTCTACACAATGGCTTTAGACATTCCTTCATCGCGTAAGTGGGCTTTGCTGCCAGCTTCTCACCAAGGCCAAAATCGACACTTCATGGATGGTGGCCTTGTTCCGGACCTCTGATTACATTTTGTGCTACCAAGCCGCATTCACGCCTCACCTGTACCTTTACTGTAAATTCGACTGCGAGAGTCCGCTCAGACGAGAGGGAAATGTTATGAGAGGAAGATGACGCACGCCGTGCCATTTGTCCTGGGGTGCTATCCCCCACAATGTAGTTGTGTGTGGGTACGGCCTGCTCGGGCTCGGTCATACCCGCTTTTCAAAAATATAAGTAAACGGTTCGTCAGCTTCATCGTGGCTGGAGCCATCTTCCCAGCCACTACGTAACAAAATGAAGGCTCTAGAACCTCATGTTTATACATTTATCAATTCGTTCGACGCTGCTAGTCTTTTCGTGCATGAGAGACCTGCTCTACCGTGAGGGTCGGACGATACCACGACTGCCAATCGTGTTGCCCAGCCATAGAATAGCTCCCATGAAAAACCTACGTTTCTCAGTGGGATATCATATTTCTATCACAAATAGTAGAGGTATTGTTGCGCAAAAACGTTTACTTAACACTTACGCCTTTGCTGGCAGACTTGGAACATCAGCAAAGCCTTTTCAGTTGCGTTTTGTGGTTCTGTTATATTTGGGTACCGAAGTAGAGTTCCTGCAAAAAGCAGAATAAGGTTTATTTTGTAAGCATTCAGTCCACTATGAACGTCGCGTCATTTCAAAAATGAGACGAAGTGTGGGTGAAGGTAAAAGTGGCTCACAGAGCTCCCTGTCAGTGTCGCGCATTGGCATATAAGCCGTAGATAAGAATTTATGCTGGGCATAGAATACGGCGGTATGTAATTCCTACCGAAAGTGTACCCATAAAAGAGATAAACACTAATTAAAAGTTTTAGAGACTTCTCTTCGTAACTCCTGTGACATTCCAAACTCCACATATTCCTATAGAGTGCGCACATTCAGTCGCTTCCTATGTGCATTTCGTTTTTTCACGGTGGCTAGTGCGACCAATACAACTGCATACCCTCCGCAAATATATTCAGTAAAGCACATACCCGATCTCAATTTCTACGCCTGTATGGGAAAAAAAGATGAATATTTGGTCAAAAACTACTAGTTTTGTTTACAGTCGTGTTTCACCGCTGCTTGTTTCTTTGGAGTAAAATAGTGTATTTGAGTACAGCATTTATGCCATTTCGTACGCTTAACTCCAAATTTCTGCGTAGCGCAAAGTGAACACCGTGGACGAGTTTCCGTCAGGTGTGTCTCATCAGTGTTTCGCAGCGACAGCTAACGCTTACGGCGCCTTCTCGTGAATAAAATACAAAACTGCGCACGATTCGTCCGATGTTCCAGCGGATTTCCGGCATGCCTAGACATTTTACGGTTGTCCAAGTCGGTGCAATCAAATGTTTCCCCTTTACTATGCAATCCCAAACTTCCATAAACGGACATCAATATTGCCTTACCTGAATGCGCTCTACAAAGAAAGCGTTTAGGTGACCTTTTGTGCAATCGCACACAACGCTCTTCACCAAATACCTTTTCTTCCTCTCAAAAACATGCTACAGATGCGTTTCGTACACTCTTAATCCGGATCCACATAAGATCCACTTAGTAACTGGAACTTTTTTGCAAAAAAGTTCCACTTATATATTTGGAACCGTGTTCCACATACCCTGAAAATGTAAGTGGAACAGTGCACCACATATTTTTGCCGCTAAATTACCTGGATCGGCGTTCCAAATAAAAGTATACGGATCACTGTTCCAAATAAACGGGTAGTGTAAGTTACTGGAACACTGATCCACGTAAAATGACTATGGATTTATCCGGTGCGCCGTTCCAGGTACCTTCAGACCAGCTGTTTATATAAAACGGTGTTCCGATAGACGTTGAGAAGCTGTCTATGGGACTCCACTTTTACAATATATCTGCTTTCCTGTTGGTATAAACTGAGGTCATTTGCCAGGCTGGCAGATGCATTGGTATCAGAAGGAAACCGCAAGCACCATTCTAACGCAGCCTTGACATATGGCCCCCAGTGATACCAACAATTGGAAAACAGAAACCACCGCCGCAGTGTGGTCCCTGACAGTTCCCAACAGTTGCCTATCGGAGCACAGTTCTATATAAAAGCTGGCCTGAGATACCTGGAGCGGCACACAGAGACTTTGGCTTCACCCGCCGCATCCTGTTCTGGGTTTTCGCTGCATGTAAAAGAAACAAGACTCGCATTAAAATACATACCAAACCAACTATTAGCACTGATACAATGCTTTTCAAAACACTAAGCAAATTTTATTCGCTCGTATTATTGCGTACATTTGAGATGCGGAGACATATCTGTTTCCACTTGGGCAGAAAATGACCAGCGTACAGGATCAAATACCAAAACGATATCAAGTGGCCAAAACGATCTAAGTGGCATTATCCTATTTTCGCTAATATTTACCATTCTTTTTGCTAAAAAGACACGGGTAATAAAGATGGCTTTAAGCGCAACCGCGTCACAAATAGACTTGTACATCTACCCTCGCACTAACTCAAAAAGCATTACACAACAGTGAGCATAAAATATGCTGTTTTATCACATGAAATCAGGTACCGCAAATGCGGAAGTACCCACAGTGCTTGCCATACCATGTTTACGCATCCCGGTTCCAAAATATGCAGTTTGCTATTAAATTGTAGGGAAAAGCCAAAAATACAAGCCATACACGGTTGGATTATCACAAGACCTGCAAGAGTGTAGGAAAAGATCACCGGAGCCAATACTAACAATATAACATTTGCACAGAAAAACTTAGCGGAAGCATGTGGCACTATTGCACAACTAAAACACACCATATATCAATATCACGCTAACTGTAATATCAAGCTAACTGTAGCCAAAACCGACTATATACGCGCCCTGAAAAAGCCTTTCACTAAAGCCGCGCTGCTTCCCCGACAATATGTAGCTATTTAAAATAACTTATCCAAAAAAAAGCTCATAGCACCCAGTGTGAATCTTACAAAATTTTACAAACCAGATAGCTCGGAGCATGTTACGCATTTTAAAATTTAACAAGCAGCTTAACTCTAAAGACGTTATTAATTCCCTCAAGAACAATTCAGACATCCCAAATAACCAAGCCAGGTAGCGTTGAAACATACACGTAATCAATTTTACCAAGCGAACTTGGAAGCATTTTTCTAACCTGAACATTTATCTCAGGTAAAATTCAGTTGCGTGCTATACAAACCCTACTATCATGACGACAGTATGCTTGTGACCAAAGCACTGCCTCTAACAGGCAAGAAATGCAACTTCGTCCAAAGTAAACAACGTTTTCGAGCCAAATATGTATATTTCGCATTCTTCTAGGGCTTAGGTATCAGCTAAGATACAGTGCAAAAATTTATTAATAAAGCCCCAAACCGTCTGTGTAAATAATTACTCTCACGTTTGCATCCATCAACAGCAGCACTGCCATGGAAAAAAATTTCGAGCTGCACTTGAATAATAAAAACGTTACAGTGCAGTGCCATTAACTACATTACCAGAGTAACAGAGTAGCTGCAAAGGCAGCCTGCGCTTTGTGCCAATGAAAAATTGCAAAGGAAAGCACGATTTAACTTTTGCAAGTGACATGCCGCTTGCATCTACCATTAATTTGAACCACGACATATCTTTCCGAATAGGCTTCAACGTCTAAAAATAATTTAAAACCCTAAGTAGAGTGACCACATCAAGTCTTTCAACAGAGCTTTCACTTAAATGACACCAGGCCACTGTTAAATGGGCAAGAACTCTCTGCAAAAGTCCCAAGAACTCTCCAAAGTCGCATACGTTTCAGGAGATTAAGATGAAATATACGGCGAGGAGGATGACCACATCTTGATGTGACAACGCAGGCGGAAAATCCATGACGTATGTCTTGCAGACAATATTTACGCTGCCATTTTCTTCTCTCAAAATAACTGGACCTCGAGAATAACTGGACCACGTCATGTACCTTTAAGGAAGGAAGAAGAAAATTTTGTTAGGCGTTGGCTTTATATGAGTGAGTTGCTTAGGATACCCCTTTTATAGCACAGTAATCGATTGAAATATCAGCGATTTCTTGGTTTCTTTTCTGGGAATGCTGCTAACAATGTACAAAAAATATTAGCACAGACTGTCAATGGCCGTTCTCTAATTCTAGAAAGCAACCGCACTGGGCGTGGCCGTGGTGCCGTATTATCACAGCAGCAACTCTCAATGTGAAAGCAAAATGTTTGCAAAACTTGAATGCAAAATAATAGTCTTTTTTGTCCACATGTTGCAGCATCCGAAACAGGCTGAATGTGAAGGTATTCCCCAATATTGGAGTTCACGATTTATTTTTAACAGTAAGATTTTGCTACAAAGAAAACTACCACAAATTCAGTCCCGCAAAAATAAAATGCCAGCTTCAATAAACACTACCATAAATTGAGTCCCACAAAAATAAAATGCCAACTTACCCAACTAAAATTAAGATGCAGGCGTTCCTGGCAGGGCCTCCTCGGAGTGCATTTCCAGGAAAGTTTTGCCAACGTGTTCCCAAAAGCTCTTACTGTCGTTTTCACCTACAGGTCAAGTTGTCACTGAAATGGTGTTCCGAAGCCATTACGTATATTGCAACTACCTAAAAAGGAACCATCAAAGTTCCAGAACTGGGAGTGCGTACTTACTTGTAGAATGCAATGATTTCATCCCGTACAACGGCTTTCATGTGTTTCCTTTTTGTGAACACACGCCTTCAATAACCAGGAAAATGGCAGTATGCATTCCTTGTTCCATTGTTTTAAGTCCCGGTCCGCTCTATTTCCTTGAAAATAAAAACAGTATAAAAATATCGAAGCATAAATTTACGCTTCCCTCTAAGAAGGGAGTACTACAAGATCTCGTACAATGCCTGATTAGTTGTGCTAAAATTTATTTTGCAGCACGAGCCCTGGTAACGTTTTCAGGCGAAACATAAAAATATTTGAACATTTTTAGGCTCACCTGTCATTGCTCCATGCGGTGTGGTGAACGTCTGTATAATACGCAACACTCAAGGGGCACTCTTTCGTGGCTTTATGACTTCCACAATGCATTCATAATCTGCCACACTTGTCACGACGACGCTTCGGCGTGCCGAAGATGTCTTCAGCCACAGTGAATGACACAGCCATGATTTCAGAGGTATATGTAAGGAATGGAAATAATTCGTTTTAATTTCTGTTCTCCAGACAAAGGAAAACAATTGTCGCAAACTACCAGCGTAGAGACAAATGTATTCACAGTCAGCCATCCGGACAGGTTATACAGAACGAATACAGAATGTAGCAATCTGCTTTCGCAGTATATTTTCTAAGTTCAAGGAAGCACAGAAATGGGTTAATGTTGGGTGCACGCAAGAACTTATCACCTGAGCGTTGTCGGAAATTATTTCGACTCTCGGGTTACCACCGACAATGACGGCATAAAAATGCAAGAGTGGCTTATTTCTAACGCGGTTCGTGAAGAAGCAACCACTAATTATGGATATTGGATAATTATCCTGAAGTCTCAAGTTACCACTGACATTAACAGCATAGAAACGGCAGCACACTTTCTATATACCCGCTGCGTGTTTCCACATTTCTTCCCCTCTACAAAAGAAACGTTTGTTACTGCGGTACTGCTAAGACAACAACTGTCCCCTTCCATTTCTCTACACTTCAGGCAATGTTATTTAAAATAGATCATCTCAATTGGTCAAAGGAATTGGAAGAAACATGGAACATAAACATGAAACATGAAATCATGGAACAGATAAACGTAAGATAATGACGCCTTGAAAACACATCAACACAACTCGAAATAGCGTCTACCTTGCGCGCAACGGGCAAGCTCGAAGACTCCCGGTCTGGTAAGCACAGTAAATGCATTCTACTCAGCAGACTAACACAACGCCGCAATTACCACGCAAGTTTTAAAAATACCAATAAATATAAGGACGGACGCTCCGACAAACTTGCTTGGAAGTTGTACACGTGTGCACGCGCGATTATCGCGAGCGACTAACCCGAGAAGATTCGCTACCGCACAGATACACAGCAACCGTCAATATACAACTAAGCAAGGCCACACAGTAAGGGAAAATCCAGTCATGAAACGCGCAAACCAGCAACTTCCTTATAGGCCTCCTGCGCTGGAGTTTTGGCGACATGCAGCGCCCCTAGCGGCCGACGCCTCTGGGTAGTACAAAAGCAGACGACCCTCGCCGCCCTCCATGTGTTTTCAATTACAAGCCAGAGTGAAAGTTGGTTGTGGCGCTTTGCGGCGTGTTTAAATGACTGCATACTGTATGAAATAGCCCTTAAAGTAGCTGCAGAGGCTAAACAAAATAATATCCGGTAAAAGAAGCCGATTTGTCGGCTTTCTTTTGAGCGAGCTGTCGCGGTGGTCGCGGCGTGCGACAGTATCGCCAGGTCGGGTGGTTTAACTTTTTGACGACAGTTACAGTTTTTTTCTTATTGCGTGCGGTCGACAAAGGAAAGTTCACGAGTAGCATAAACACGGAACGCTGCTCATCTTACATCCTGAGGTAACTGCAAAAGGTTGCTTCATTGGGAGCTTTAAGCGAACGCAAGAATTGCGCAGCCGACTCAGCTGACACTGCTGGCCTGGCACTGCCTTTGGAGTGGAAATTTCGTTTCGTATTTTCGCAAACTAAATGATTCTTGCGTAACGGTTTACGCCGCACGATTTACGAACGGCAGGGTACATGTATACTAGCGAGAAGGTGGGGCGATAGCGCCAATTAAATAAACAAATTAAGCGCTATTAATAAAGGACGCAAAACACGCACCAAATCACACGCACAGCATAACATAACACAGCCGCATACACGGCGCGGGGCCCCGAATATTTACATGCGATCATTACTGACTGTGTTGGTTTTCTAGTGCAGGGGTCGGCGAATCTTAACGCCGACACGTCAGTTTTGACTTCAAATGGAGTTAGACAGCGAGACAAGAACAGAATTGGCGTCCTCCAGTTGAATTTGCCCCCCCCCCCCCCCCCAATGTTCACACTTCGCCAGAATATTGTCAAATATTATTAGAAATTCGCTGAATGTTTTCTCTTTGCATTCAAAGCCCCCTCCTCCTCCCCCCCCCTCCTCCCCCCGATTTGCCGTCCAGCCCTCCGCCGTGTCGGCTGCATGGAACTCGGCCGTTGCTGACCCTCATTCTAGGCTATTAAGTGCGAACTGGGAATGTATGCTGCAAGAGCATAATTAAGTAAAGTGAGAGCAAACAAGGAAAGCGAGCGGCCTCTTAGTTCGCTCGACCACTTTGTTTTACGGCCACTAATTTCGGAATCGCAAAACAGATTTCACGCGTTTGACGGTCGCGGCAATTTGTCACTGAGACACGCAACAAAACGGCAAGCTGACGCTGCACCGTGTATTCGTAACGGTGACGCAAACGAGCACTGTTTAATGAAAGTGCACGCATAGTGTGCAGGTACGCAAAAGAGCGGCGCACCGCAGCAGGCGAGGCTGCGGTCCGCCGGACTCGCTGGCTTTTTAAAGCGCGATCATCGCCGATTGTGTCACTCTTCTTTTTTGATCGGCTGTTTTTGAGAAGTCTTTGTCACCTAGAGTATTAGTTTAAACTAGAAATTTTACTTAAAATTTCATTTCGTACGACCATCGATCGGTGAACCTGCGAGTAGCAGACGCCGTCACGGTGCCGGCACTTTCGTCGGCGCTGTAAACGTGTTTAGCGCTGCAAAGCTTTTTCCCCTAATGCCAAGTTGATCACTGAAACAGATCGGATGCGTCGGGGATGAGCTGGTGACCACGTCGCAAAATAATCGGGAGCGTCGAGCTCATTTTGCTTCTGTCAACACGGGATCCTATGGGACCCACGCAGCTTTGTACTACCCGGAAGTACTGCCCGGAAGCCGCTCGCGCAGCGCCCCCTGGGCAGCGCAGGAGGCCTATAGCAATGGCTAACGTACGCACTCAGAAATATCCAGCCGACTCTGACCCACGAACACGGAAGTTTTGGTAAATTACGGCTGCAAACGTTTCTCCAACACAAAATGTTACACGCCGCGACCACAAGCATGGACGACACACGAATAACGGGCAGAGAAGCGGTATGTTTATCGGACGCAGTTAACAAGGATGTCACAGAACAACAACCGTTACCAGCACATAAATAAGCAGCACTGACCTTTTTTGCGCCTCCTGGCAAAACTCCACTTCGTCGAACAGGAAATACAGCCCGGGGATATGAAAAAATTCCCAGTTGCACGCCGCAATCAACCCATTCAAACCATTCAAACTGCTAACGGGACGGCGGTAACGGTTCTCGCCAGCGTGACCGAGAATTTCTTTAGTAAATATCAGGCGCATCGCGCGAGCAATTGAGAAACCCGCTTGGGAATGCCACTGGTGGCGCTGCATGCGGAAGACCATAAAATTAGCGGAGGGAATCCTGGAAGATTGGAGCGCTGCTGTCGTTTAAAGTGTTGACGCAGGCCCGATTTTCATCCGTCGTCGTCGTACCCGTTGCAGCCCCACTGTACCGTGAATCAACGCAAAAACAGCTCTGCCGTGCTGCTGCTGACGCATGCGCATGGAATGCGCTACTGGAGTGGCGGTCTTTTCCTCATGGCTTCGGCAAACTTTCGTTCTCGCGGAGGCTTTGGCGATGCGCCCCCATAAGAGCTCATACAAACTCGGCACACGTGATGGCTTTTATTTGATTCGGAAAACGGGCATATGCGTCTAAGCGGACGTTTACGCCCGCTGAGGCCGAAACAAAGCTCAAATAATAGCCGCGTTAGCGCGTAAATACTGGCTAAAGTTGTTTCTCGCGGAGGGCCGTGAGTGCGTGCGATATCCGAGCTTAACTTTGGATGACAATTTCTGCGTTACTGTTTACAATGAACGCAAAAGGGCGTGGCTTCATTTACTGCTTTTCTTGACAACAAGCCTTTCCGTAGTCAAAAAGATACACACGTTATATAACGCTACTTACAGCTAATTAGCGAGTAATAATACATCGGCCCGTTTCCCAGCCCTTTGCCCTCCTGAACACCAATACTACAGGAAAACAGCAACTGGGGAAGCAGCTGGAGAAGGCGGATCATCCAATGAACTTCAATTACTATGACAAGACACAACAACAGCAAGTTAACTCTGCGCATTTTTGCCGTAATTCCTAATTTTGCACAGCATAATTAGGAATTACAATGTCATTTCAGCATCATTACATACAAAATAATGCAGCTATCACGTGGTATATTTAGTTGTCCAAGTTTATTTCCGTTCACCCAATCAACCGCTCCCTGCAAAGGGGCTTTTGTTTTTGCTTGTGGAAATTAAAAGAGACTCACCAGTTAGCATTCCTATCGGACTTACTCCGTCATGACCAACGGACTTAAAAACCGTCGTGCACCAATATGAACAGTTTTACAAATACATACCGATATTCACAATGGCCTAGTTTGCTTATTTTAGATATATGTCGCTTCTCTAATGAAACAAAGAAATAAAACTCTCGCATGGTAGACCGCTAGCGCCTTCCAGTGAAGACTGGATAAACCAAAATGCGTTTCTTGTTTTTTTTTATCTCTGCAAAAAATGATATACAGCAGACTCCCGTTAAGACGAACCCAATGGGACCGTAAAAATGTATTCGTATTATCCGAAATTCGTCTTAAGCGGAGGTGTATTGCATTGTGGACGTTACAAGAGAAAAATGTTGGGGTTCTTAATCAGTGTTCGTTTTAACCAAGTTCGTCTTAACGAGGGTCTACTGTATTTCCATAAGAAGGAAACCGGGTCGTTAGTGTCATTTCTGTGAATTTGTAAAACTTCTTGTATCGGTACATGGTGCTTTTGAATTAGTAAGTCTCATGAATTTGCTTCATGAATTACTGAGTCCCATATGAATTGGATCAGGTGAGTCACCCTTAATAGCATGCACGAGACGAAAAATGCTAACGAACATCCAAGCATATATAACTGCATGCGTGACATGCTGCGTGCAGTGTGAAATGCGGCACAGTCGGTTAACACTATGTATATACCGCATCAGGGCATAAATAACGTGAACTAAGTACCTATTTTACACCAGATTGTAGCCATTTAGACGTTCCTGTAAAGCACTTAAAATTTTGCACGTACTACAACACAGCGAGCTGATGGCTGAGCATTGAGCAAAAAACAATGTTTCTGCGACGCTTTGTGAACCAAATGCAGAACATGCAATAGTCTCAACAACTATATATATTTCTTTATGAGGTATCCACAAAAGCCCAATGAATTATTCAGCACTACCGCGGCTCTGTCCCAAACGCAGAAGGAGAACCTGATGACATCTGGTCCTTCTCAAATTCAAGCCATTGGTGATTTCAGACGTACTGCGCGTCTGCAATTAGCAAATGACGATATTCACTAAAGCGGTTTGAGCGCCGCAGACAACCTGAGAGGGGTTCGTGGAATTTCTATTTTCGCTAAGATACCCTTTTCTCGCACCTTTAATGCTTTGTACGGTGTTGTTATAGCAGTGGACATATTTTTTTCTGTCAAATAACGTCACTAAAAATACGTCTTAGCCGTCTTATATAAGTAAACTGCTCTAAGACAGTTCCATAGATATCGACGAAGTTTATTAAATTTTATGTGGTGCGTGCGTGTGTGCGTGTGTGACTGCATGCATGTGTGTGTATGTGTGGGTGCGCGGGTGTGCGCTCGTGTCTGTATCTATGTCTGTGGGCGTGTGCGTGCAAGTGCTTGTGCGTGCGCTTGTGCGCCAAAGCGCGTCAAATATATATGTGGTTCATTGTTCCAGTTAATGCACGATTCAGTGCATACTTCACTGCAGCGCACAAGTTATGTGGAACAAGACACGAGCAAAAAATATACAAAAGCACTGTCCAAAATTTTTACTGGGACATAAGTGGAACAGTAACTGGAACGGCCGACAGCGCATCCCCTCATTTATTCGGTTCCACATAATAACCACAAACCTAAAGAAAACAAATGCACAGTTCCAGATAAGATCCACTTATATCTCTCGTTCCAGTTATTCTTCGTTTAGATCCAGATAAAAATATGTGGATCGCCCCGTTTAACTGGAACTTACATGGAACCAGATTAAGAGTGTACAACCACAAGGTCGCAACATGCGTTGAATGTCTGGACCACAATTAACAGGCGATGGGCTGCTCTCGGCCTGTCTTAAATTAGGCACTCAGCTCTCGCAGTTTTCAGGGTCGTAGAGTGAATCCATTAACACTGGCACGCATGCCTAGAAGTAGGCTTCTCAGCACCCACGGTACATACTCGATGGCAGAGAGAGCCGTACGCAGCTACAGATAACCCCGAGCATGATAATCATGAGCATGGCAATTGCAGTCCACCCTTAGAAAGGGCACCCTCCCATTTCATTTTAAAGTGAACGCGTCCACACCACGGAAACAGCTTCAGCCTCAGACATGGCTCTAAAGGTTCTTTCGGGCAGTAAGCCATGTCATGGCGATACACGGCGGCGCGACGGAATCAATGAATGAAACCACGTTTATTCAACATTACAATATCCAGAAGTCACTGAGATGGAATGGGAGACGATGTTATAGCCGAAGGAAAGGGTAGGGCTGCCTGCGTTTTATTAACGGACGTTTTGCAGGAAGCTGAGTGGGGGCCGCCAAAATCTTGTCCTGAAAAAGCGTGGTAGTGCGGGCTTGTTGGTACATACTTGACAGAGAATAACACCGCCTAAACGGGACGAAAGAAAGTTTGCCAAGACAAGGCGCAGTCTTTTCAAGTTTTCTTTCGTTCCATTTAAGCGCTGTTATCTTTTAAATATTCTGGCTGTTGCGGAGCCGATCCCCAAACGGTGGCGGCCCGGGGTCTTGAAGGAACAATAGGAGTGCTCACCAGAGCTCTGTGGCTCGATTCGGAGGCTTTGGATCCGGATAGGCCCATGTCCGGAGAGAAGAAGGCCAGGGTACCCGTTTTATGATGGCCAGGTCACGAAGCCTACGTGAAATGTTGAGGGGGTACTCCCAACGCAGGTGGTCGATATCGGCAGGACAGTTGCACGTAGAGCAGATGCCAGTTACGGGTAGTGGTGTGTCACCCATTTGAAAAAGGTTGGACTCAAAACGAGTAAGAAGTGTGCGTGCCTGAATTGTCCGAAGCAGGACTGACTCACGAAGTGTGAATACCTTCGAGGGGAGCGACGGTATCGTGTGTGGATTGCCAAATGCTTTGACGTAGGCAGAACATTGTTTCGACAAACGCTTGTCGGTCATTGTAGCTGCTAGATCGCTTGGGGTAGCTAGGAGAGGAAAAGGAGTTTCGGAGGCTCCGGCGAGCGCGGAGTAAAGATGAGAGCGCTGCGCGAGAGCATCGTGCAATCTACGGGAAGTTACTAAAATGCAGGATCAAAGAACTTTGTCAATCAGAGGGAAGCTGCAGCTGATAGAAGAGCGGCACCTCGTAGCGTCATCGCGCTACTTTTCGCCATGCAGTAAATAAAGAAATTTATTGATTCAATGTTGTGTTTAACGCGCCGACGTTAACACGCCGTTGGCTCGGTGTCAATTTCGAGAACCTGAGGATTCATTATGTGCGCCGAAATCTCAAAAAAGGGGCGATGTTCTTTTTACTTTTGCGAGAGAACCGACTGCCACGGCGGTCAGGCGTGTGGCAATTTCTCTACAACACTAAACAACAAGTTTTCGCACCAGCCCTTTTCTACACCCAGTTTCCCCAACAACTCTTTTCTGCACATTCTGTGCCGGATACCCCGTAGATGGTTCAATTCTGACTAATTCGGTAGCGAATCCGGAGGTTTTCCCAAAAATGTTCCTCGGAATAATCATCATCATTGGAAAACCCACAATATCAATGGACACTAAGACGCGCCCTTACTTTACTTAATCCTATTGTTTACCCCGTTTTGTCATGTTGTGGGTCAAAATGAATTAACATACTGCCTATTTGTTTGTCATTTTCTCTTTATTCCTTTACCAGATGGCTTGTAGTGCACTAGAAAACTGTTCATGCTGCGTTATGCCCCAGAGATTCGTAGAAAATTTAAAACGTAGGATTTTTAACCCCGATTCTAAGTTTTTGGCATTACGCTTATTTACAAAAGGTGACTAGGATGCACAAGAAAATGCATGTTTTCTATATTGTGAATAGTACGGTATGAAGAGGTAGAGAAAGCACAGTGGAACTCTTAAGTGGTGATTGCAGATAAGATCGAACAAAGTGTGGCTGGTCGACCTCTAAAAGCGGTTTGTGAAATTTTTTCTATCATTTCCGGAATATTCCAATGTTGAGATTCAGCCATATGTTTCGAAATGGAAATTTGGCTAACTTTAGAAAAATGCAACTTCAGTGACGTCTAGCTACAAGCATATTTATTAGGAACAATCTGTTATTCTCAGGCTGAATTTATGCCTGGTGTACATTCTAAATTTTCGACTGGTGTAGAAGAATATGAATTTCTCGGTATAGAACATGAAGATCTGCTTACAGTGCAATTCCTTCCTAATTTCAGCCTGGATTTTGAAAAAAGCATTTACGTTACAACCGTAAAATGTTACTCGCGAGAGCTCCCCACACATGTAAACACACACACACTGCATATTATGTATGTATGCTGTTAGTCTACGACGTAACAGGTGTGCAAGTGTGACGAAAAAACCAAAGCACACCACTTTTAGGAGCAAATATGAAAACAAACAAGAGTATTCCATTTTTGGTTCAACTTATCCTTATGTGTAACCCTTTACATGGACGTGCATTATAATCAAAAGCATTGTTTAGTTTCTGGAGCGGGTACAACGCGAGACAGGGGCCCGGTCCGCCCGGTTGTCCACAAGGTACTGTGGGGACTTTTCTGATATCTGTAGGAATTATGTATCTTTTGTATAAAAGCTTCATGATCCTTCAAAAGATAAAATAGGTTTCAAAAGAAGAGAAAAAAATTAAACCATCTTGCCGTGAGGAACCCTGCTAAGGCTGCGAAGCATCATGGGGGTTCTGTGTGGTTCCATTGTGTTACCGTTATGTTGAGTGACCTGGTGTTTAGTAGCGCCAGGGGGAATTCAATGTCCAGGTTCACACCGGTGCCAAAGGCACGCAAGTACTGTTGTGTTACGGTGAGTTGGCAGTGGTTTCCGAGGCGCCGGAACTCGTCCATCATGTTAATGTCGATGTTGTCGTCTCTGTGGTAGCATCTGTAGTCTTCGTAGCATCTGTAGTCTTCTGTAGTCTTCGCGAGGTAATGGTTGTTGACGTTGGTGCACCGGCTGAGGGCAACATTCGATGATGACGATATCCTCAAAGATTTTGGCACGTACCCACACGAGGGGATTGGCCAGGGCTAAATCGGTTGTTGAAATACGTGGGGACTTCAAAGGACTAAATTATTTCCGGAAAGATGCTGTAAAACGTAACTTAGTTGTGAATAAAACCCGAATTACCCATTAATCAGCACCGTTTAGCCAATCCAGCGACATAAAGCAGAAATAAAAATTTGAATGAAAGTATATATAACCCTTTTTGCAAACCCTAAATTTGATGCGCAAATAGATAATACAAGTGGAATCAATAAAGTCTGCCCTAAACGCTCAATCGTGTCTTTCAAAAGCAGTATATTCTAGCTGTTGAGAAACGGGGACAGTCGAGAAAAAAATGTTCGATTGTTTTGGGGAACTGGCACCGCACACATAGTTCCGTAGGTGAAAGTCCTGATCTTAACAGACAGAACTTAAGCATTGGAATCCTGCAGTGCAGTTCGGTGAAGGTCACCTCGCATTCCCGAGAACCACAAAAATGACCATTCCACCCGAACTCTAAAGTTTGGTGTTCTTCAAATGATAAAAGTGAATCTGAACGAGTAGCGTGTAAGTGCAAAATCGTCTTAATATTGCAGACGCAAACAGAGCAAGATTAGGAATTCCGAATGGAATGGGAGCTGTGACAACGAGATTAGCTAAATGGTCTCCCAGCTCATTGCCCCTGATGTCCGTATGGGCAGGGACCCAAGACAAGCATACCTCTTTCAGCTGCCAAGGAACAAAAAGTAATAGTGTGCGGTACAATGGAGAGTCGGAAGAGGAAGTTAAGGCCGATATAACTGCCATCGATTCGGATAATATGATGATTTTTAATACATGCTGCGGTACGTTGCATAGAGCGAGAGCTATTGCTGAAAATTCGGCCATAAAAATGGGTGTGTAATCCGGGTTTCCAAGTTAATAACTCCAATCTAAAGATTGTGAAAAAATAGCAATTCCAGCTTCCTCGCCATTTTGAGATGCCTCAGTATAAATCACAGAAGGTGGATACTTGGATAAATATTCATTTAAAATAGGGGATAATGCGAGCATGGGGGAAGTTTTGCAGGCGGAGGGAAGGGAATTTTAAAGTAAAACTCAGTTTCTTTCTCAATTGTGGATACCAGAAAAACTTCATATCACTTAACAGAAATACAATCCAGGCATGATTGAACGAATAGCACTTGGGGGAGATACGTTTAGGCCACGGAGATGTAAAAAATATACTCGGATCTCAAATAAATACAGGCTTGGCAGCCCAGAGGGAGCATCGTACATGCGGAGGTAAGTTTTCACCGTCAGCAAGAGAAATCGGACCCTGAGTTCAAGATGGTATCTTACTTAACAAACTATCGCGCATAAACCTGAATACATACCCTTTTCCTTCGATAAGGGAGTTTTTGGCTGATCGATAATTCTTTCGTAGAAACAGAACGCTATCTTCAGGAAGATTTCCACAAACTAGATGTGTGCATCAAGGATCGGTTCTATCGCCTTTACTTTTTAACATCCTTTTGAGTGACATTCCCCTACTCTCAGATGTAACAACCTACGTTTATGCGGATGATATAGAGTTTTTTGCGGCCAAAGTCGACATTCGTTTGCTATATGACCGTTTGCAGGCCTATTTATCTGTCTTGGAGACATGACTTGACAGCATTTAGTTAACGTGAAATGTGTCAAATAGTACTCTACTTGTCGTACCGGTTGCAGGAACAATTTCAAATTCTTTCGCTTACAAAAATCAAGTCATTCCGCAGGTGAATTCGCTGGAATAGCTTGGTGTTACATACACGTCTGCTCTTGATTGGCAGGCACATATTAACGCATCCCTCACAAATGTGGAGAGAGCATTTGGTCGCATGAAAATACTATGTGGGAAACGAGCAGGAATACGCCGGGACACACTTTTGCTGTTTTACGGTTCCTACATCCGGCCAGTCATGGAGTTTGCGTGCGTCTTGTTTAGCAGTTGTCCTATCTACAAACTGCGACCGTTATACCTGTTGGAGAGGCACATTCTTCGATTTTGTGTTTGCCTCCCCCGGTTCGTCTCGAACCGAGTTCTGTATTGATTGCAACGTACACGCCTTCCTCTTCGCAGCTTTGTCTTCTTCTCCTTCTTCTTCTTTAGCGGTTCCCCTACGGGAAGATGACGACGGTGGTTGAACGCGAAGCTATCTCGTGATGGATTCTTTGGTAGGCCAATACCTAGGGCCATCCTGTACAATCATCATCATAGGCGCTGCGGACGGGGCGAGAGCAATGTACGCGCCCTCCAATTCGCAGCTTTGTCTTCTTCTTCAGTGGTTCCCATACGGGAAGATGACGACGGTGGTTGAACGCGAAGCTATCCCGTGATGAAATCTTTGGTTGGCCAATACCTAGGGGCATACTGTACAATCATCATCAAAGGCGCTCCGGACGGAGCATGGGCGAGGGACACCCCCCCCCCCCCCCGAGCAAGTGATGCTCCGCATCTAAAAAATGGCATTTTTATGTGCCAATTTGGCACCATAAACACCAATCTGCACAAAATTGAATACCATTGGCTGAGCCCCATACTTAAAACGCGCTTTTTCAATATTTGTGAAACTCCTTAAACATGTTGACAGCTAAATATACACTGTAGTGGAAGAACGACGCCGGGCAAACCTGGGCTCTGCCTTTAGCGGGGATGACAGATTTAATAACCGGGAAAATCTACATGATGAAGATGATGACCGGTGCATACCCAGCGGGAGTTCTACCATCCTCCCGCGGTCGAAACATTCGTTTCCGGTGCTATACAAGCGCTGTACCGCACACCGTACTTGTTGGCTTGTCAACAGCTTCTGCATCTTGCACCGTGACCGCGTATCGGCCAATTCCAACATCGTCCTCAAGTACGTGTCTTTGCGGATGATGAACGCGCAGAAAGTCTCGCAAGTAATCCGGAAGTTGAGCCTCAAACGGGCTCTTATCACTATTCACTGATGTCTTGCTTTGACGCGTATCAAACGCCTGCACCGCGTCGCAGCTTCAACGTGCGTATACACTTGTTTGTTGTGTTTGTCGGAGCTTCGCAACTCTGCAACTTTTGTACTACAGCGCCAGGCGTACTTCGCTGGGTATCTAACATTTGGCCCCGCCCGCGAGATAGTTCCTAGAGGTTAAAGAATAGGTCCAAAACCGCAACGTTTCGCTTTGTTTCAGGAGGTCAATACTTGTAAAGCTGTCGGCAAACGCGGTCCCATTTCGTCTCCAGCGGTGCTTGCACCGTCTAGCCGATTTTAAGACAGCCCAGCCCCAACACCATAACGCGCACGACAATCTAACTCTCCGCTCTGCTTCCTGAAAGATTTCACGCCCTTTAGTCTGGATGCAATTGCCCTGAAGATTACGGCGGAAAACCTGGAATGACTTGGTGTCGAACGATGTTCTTAGATCAGGTTTGTCCTCTCCCAGCAAACCACTAACATCTTTGCGACGTCCCAAAATGATCCGAACGTCTATGTCCCAGCGGTATCTCTATTAGACATCCGTACAACGTGCAATATTTCTATGAAATTTTTTGGATGTTGAGATAACTTTCCTTGTACCTTAATGTCGGATGATCTTTCAACTATATTAAAGACATACTCTCGATGTTGCTGCTGCTTCATTTGTGCACGGTACTTAGACATACTTTGCTGACGTTGCTCAGATGTTCCTGGTATGTGCGTTTTTTACTTCGTACATGTCTCTCGCAGTTACAAATATTTTATCTATATCTGCTATATTTTATTTTCAAACTCTCCGCAGGCGTACTGTTTTGAAGTTACGGAGGGGTTATGCATGTGTTTTGAATGGTTTTAGTACCGAGGGGTTTGTGCAAGTTATGTATTCCCCCAAAATTGCTTTCACAGAAATATAAATGCGGAGGATATGATAAATAAATTAGGCTCAACTTATGCCAGAATAAAATTTGATGCTCATATTAGTTTTTATTCAGTGAAACAACCATTCTACTTGGTCGTTCTACTATCGTAAGGAAAATACGAATGCTGACCAGACAAATCGCTGGCGACACTGTTCAGCCACATATGTTAAAAAAAATATCCCCACCTTGTACCAATGGTGAAAGGCTGGAGAAACAGGAGAGCTGGAGGGCTCTCCCCCGGTCACTTTCCTCACCGTATGGACATCTTACCCCGCAACGGCACTAGAGGCGGCAATAGCCCGGCCCGCATCGCCAGTCTTCCACCACACATATCACTTATTCAAAGACGGCCATTCAAAACTTCATTCGTGGTAACGTTTGGTTACAGCACTCACGATTCTCCAAAATCCCCATACTCAACCACTCGACATTGTCTGGACCCCGGCCCCCACTGGGGTGGGAGGCAACTAGGCGGCCCACAAAGCAGCACGAGAACTAAACAGCCGTGCTGGACTCGCTCCTGCTTTCTAACGCAGTGCTTGGTCGGCACGCGGTCATCAGCTCTCATATCAAGAAGCCAAGGAGCATTATCGCCTCTCCCGCCGCCGTTTTCCCACTGCCCACACATCCCTCACCAACGCTCAGAAGCGCCTATGGCGACTCCTTCAGACCAACTTCCTCGCCCGTCGATACCTCTTCCACAAGACCTACTCCCCTGAGTTCCCTGCTCCAAACTGTCCCCTTTGTGACTCCCAGGCCGAACTAAGCCACGGCATGTGGGACTGTCCTCTTAATCCATTCAACCCCATCTCCAGCGTCGAGCAGTGGAAGCATGCCCTCGCCTGCTCGCAACCGAGTTCGCAGCTACTTCTGGTTGACCGAGCCACCACTGCTGCCACCAGCCTTCGGCAGGCAGACACTACGCGTTCCTACTCAACTTGCTTAGAAAATAAAGTTATTTCTCTCTCTTTCTCTCTCCCCTCGTCGGAGACCCACCTGTTGCACCTGACATGGATTTACTAACTTGCTCCGGAAAGCTCTCCATGAATGGCCGGCCGGGATCGTATCGTCCGTTGGCTTAAACATATTTAACAAGGTTGACCGTGTAGCACGGGCTCGAAACGGCGGCTACAGTGTTCGCGAACTCGGCGTCTGCAGCGCGAGCTGTTTGGTGCTGCCTACTTCCGGCGCAAGCGTACATGAACTGGCGAACAGAACAGCACGCGAGAGATCACGTCACAAACGCTGGGCAGAGTGTTCTAGAAGGGCAAGTTGGATATTCCCGGGTGCTCGTCCCGAGGCGCGCGCTCACGCGCACTCGGTAATTCATTTTCTTTTTTCAGTGCCCCTCACGTGGCGTAAGCCCACGCGCAAGCCTGGATGATGCCGGGTGCTCCTCACGTGATTCACGCTGACATGCGCTTGTTTTTTCTTCGCTCAGTAGTCTCTTTTTTGTGAGCCCCTGACGTGGCGCAAGCCCATAAAATCCTGTATGATGCCGTGCGCTTAAATTGTATGATGCCGTGCGCTCAAACAACATTACCTTAAAAGATGTATACCCTATGCCCCGAATAGGTGACGCTTTGGACGTTTATAAGGTGCAGAATATTTCTGGAGAATTGATCTGTGCTCCGGCTATTGGCAAATACCGATGCATGAATCTGACAAAGAAAAAACCGCGTTTTCCACCCCGGACCGACATTATGAATTGAATGGTATGCCTTTTGGATTATGTAATGCCCCAGCTACGTTTGAGCGTCTCATGGATTCAGTGCTGCGTGGCCCCAAATGGAGGACATGTTTATGTTATTTGGATGATGTGATCTTCTCATCAACTTTTACTCAACACTTTGAGCGCTTGAACAAAGTACTTACATGTTTAGCAAATTCTGGACTTCAGCTCAACGCAAAGAAATGCCGTTTCGCCAGCAAAACCATCAAAGTCCTCGGCCATAATTTCAGCAAGGAAGGCATCCAACCAGACTCCGACCAAATAACAGCGGTGCTCCATTTTCCTCGACCGCTATTACAAAAAGCCATCCGCCATTTCCTCAGCCTTGCCTCTTACTTTCGCAGTTTTATTTCCGGTTTTGCCACCGTTGCTTCTACTCTAAACAGAATTATGCAATCCGACGTCCCCTTCACCTGGTCCGACGACGGTCAAAAAGCTTTTCAAGCTGTAAAAGGTCCGCTTAGTTGTCGCCCAGTGTTGTGCCACTTCGATGAGACAAGACCCGCACTTCTGCATACCGACGCCAGCGGGACCGGCATTAGCGCCGTTCTCCTCCAACATGATGATGCCAGTCGCTCTCTCACGCCCGCCGAAAAGAACTACAGCATCACAGAACAGGAATGCGCTGCCATCGTTTGGGCTGTCCAGACATATCGGCCTCGGCCATATTTACACTGCCGCCATTTCACAATCGTCACCAATTACCACGCACTCTGCTGGTTATCGACTTTAAAGAACCTTACTGGACCCTTGGACGTTGTATTCTTTGTTTCCAAGAATACAAATTCTCTGTCACATACAAGTCTGGCATAAAACACCTCGGTGCGGACGCTCTATGGCGTTGCCCGCTATCGCCTTCACATACCGCTTGCGTAACGCCACCGGCAAAAGCGTTGCCCCTCGTGCCTGTGAGCTCCAATGAGGTCGGTGAACTCTTTTAGATTGAAAAGGTACAACAAGAAGACCACTATTCTCAAAGCATAGTCGACCGACTCAGCGGTAGAACACAGCCTCCAAACAGTCACTTGTGGCGCCAGCAAACAAAATTTCGGGTTGTCGATTGCGTGTTGCATCGTCAAATTTACCATCCTACTTGAGAAACGTGGGTTCCCGTGGCACCCCGGGCACTGCAGCAGAACATTTTAGAGGCCTTTTATGACGATGCGACCGCTGGCCACCTCGGATACCAGAAAACAAATGACCAAATTCGAGCCCGTTTCTTTTGGCCTGGCATGTCCACAAGCGTATCCAAGTACGTCGCGTCCTGTGCCTCCTGCCAGCGTCGCAAGCGCCCCACATCACCTCCAGCTGGACAGCTACAACCTATCTCTCGTGCCCCGCTCAGCCTTGTGAGGTTGTTGAGATTGATTTGTACGGGCCGCTGCCTTGAACTCCTACCGGTTACTGCTGGATCGTGATAGCTGCGTACCATCTGACAGGCTATTCTGAAACGGCTCCGCTGCGTACAGGATGTGCCGAAGAGGTTGCCAGCTTCTTTTTGTGTCGCACTATGTTGCGGCATGGCGCCCCTCGGGTACTGCTAAGTGACCGGGGGAGATCGTTTCCATCAAACATTGTTGCACAAGTCCTGCATGCCTTACGAACTGTTCACAAATTAAACAACGGATATCACCCTCAGTCTAATGACCTTACTGAAATATTTCATCACACGCTTGTTGACATGCTTTCCATGCACATTGCACCTGATCACTGCAATTGGGACCACATACTGCCGTTTGTAACATTTGTTTACAATACGGCTAACCAACGCGCCACCGGTTATTCCACGTTCTTTCTCGTATACGGCCGCGAACCGTTCTCGCCACTGGACACCTGTTTCTTTACCGCCCCTGCATCACGTTCTGCTACAAGCACTGAACAGTCCATCTCTTGCGTGAAGCATTGCCACCAGCTTGCCGTTGACAGAGAGAGAGAGAGAAAAAAATTTTATTTCTCCAGCAGAGGCTGATGTGTGGGCGTCGCCCCGTGGAAGGCGTCCCTAGTCCGGGTTGCCTTGACTTCGGCTGGCCGTCCGTGCTCGGGTCACCAACTTAAGCTGGATATCCGGGTCCGGGCTGGCCAGGGAAGCCCTCCATTACTGAGTTCTAGCACCACAGGACCGAGCGCTAAAACGCATCTCACCGGACTGTTGATTTCCGACCTGGCGATGAAGTTTTGTTATAAACTCCATTCTGGGTTCCGGGACTTTGCGAAAAGTTCCTTCACGCTTTCCTTGGACCGTATACCGTTCTAGAGAAAACATCACAAATCAACGTCCGCATTTCCCCCGTAACTCCACATGCCGACCGCGGATGCCGAGGCACCTAGACTGTGCACGTGTCTCGGCTATAGCCGTTTCATAGTCGTCCTTCCGCGTGATTGCGGCCGGGAGGCCGCTTTGACGGGCGGGGGGAATAAGTGTGAGCGCGAAGCTCCGAAGCGTAGAAAATCCTTTATTTCACTTTTCAATTATCCCCATCATCAAACACACCGAGGAACGGTTCGTCTACTACGGGACTGATCGTTATCATGGTTTGTTGCTGGACCGATGTTCGGAGACGGCTTTGTCGTAACATAAACGCCTTTATGTGCATCGCCAGTATGTGCATCGCCAGTACCCGTTGCTGATCATTTACACTTTGCACCACATGTGTTCGGATTGAATACCGTGGAACGCATGCACTGGTCATCACTATTCTTTTTTAACCTGATCGCTTTATTAGGCGCGTTTTTCGATTTTCTCTTGGTTGCTAGGCGTACGCTATCAGTAATGCTCACCAAGCGTCCGCGATAATTCGTTTACGCCCCCTTCGAAAAGCTACAATTCCAGTAGCTGGATACGATGGCTAGCCTGAACCTGGAATATCGCCCACCGGCAAAGGCATTCCGGAAAGAGAGGCCAATGAGAGTACGGTGAATTCACAATCAGGGATAAATATTTTCAGCAGGTGTATGCCTGCGCAACCAAGTTCATTCTAAGCGGTGTCGCTGGTAGTATGCTCGGTAGACATGGTCGCTAGAGGTGCCGGCAAGTGACGCCATCACACCAAAGCGCGTCTCGACCGGTTGTTAAAAGCATTATATTAGATAAATTACATGCGTATGTCAAACCTGTGACATAAGAAGTACCGTAGTCGAGGCCTCAAAATTAGTTTAAAGCCCCTGGAAATCTTCAATGTGCTCCGAAATTATCACTTACAGTATTTTTAAAGAGAGGGTTAATGATTCTTACTGATGTCGGTGTACCCCAATAGGTCCTGCAGAAAAGCCAACTCCCTCACGCAATGATGATGAAAGAAAAAAAGAAAAGTGGAAGAAAAAAAACACGCTTTACGTGCGTGGAAACGAACCTGCGCCCCTCGTGTTTTGAAGCCGGCATCTATACGATTGCTTCCTTTCGCCATGGTCGAAATGGTTTACAAACTGAGACGACAACCAAACATTATGACAGTTCTGCCTGCTGTAAGGGCGTCAGGCACAAGTTGTTAAACCTGACTTCGTAATGTAATGTTTAAGATGTTAAGTCTGACGTCACAACTTCTGGTTGGGCACCTCAAATCAGCACCAACTTAACAATTGCTCTATGAACGCCAATAAGCACGTACCGTTTACGCCGGACACCCCAAACCCACGCGTTTGGCGCACGTTGTAAACCCCCGAGAGTTTCTGAGGGCATTTTAGAAAACTGGTGTGTATCTGTGGACTACCCCATGCTCGCACAATGGGACTGCCGAACAAAAGAATTCATCAAGAGTAAGCTTCGCGTACAACCATCGCCGTGGAGAGGTGAAGGGGACATGACATGTTTCTGCCAGAGTAGTTGCAAACTTCATTTCCCGCCACGTATAGGAAGTTGGTTCTCTTGACATTCTGAGGCAATAGTTTATGTTTCGCAAATTATAAATTCTAGTCCTTGAAATTACCTTGCGTTGTAAAAACTAGCCTGATGTTTAAAGATTCCGTCGGAAGTGTCCCATGCACCCTTTGCAATTGCAATCGAGATTCATGTTAAGGTAAAGTACTTTTCTTGTGGAGTCGCATGGCTCCCACATGACAACCTTAATCCGCCTGACTTTACCTTCTACAGGAATGCTAAGTCTTCAGTGCATGAGATACGCCTATTGTGTGCGTGTAATTTCCCACAAATAGCACTGATCTGATGGTGCCTGTGAAAATGAATACAAAGTTCAATTTCCTGGCTTTTATTGGCAGTTTCCTTGTATTTTTGATGTATGCAATATAACAGTCGAACTTCTCCTGGAATGAACTATCTGATTTTATAGAGCGAATACCGCGCATTTAGAATAGCGGATATCATGGACACAGTTGGCTGCCGATATGCAATTGTTCAGCATATCAATATAGCATGTTAAAAGGAAGAGTATCAGGGCTTTAGGATACCCATAAAAAGCTCTGGAGTCTGAATCTTAAGAACATCGTGATCCTTTCGTGACAGCGCGCATTTCCACAGTACGTTCCAGCGTTGCTGATTTAAAGGAGTATCAAACTGCACACAAGGCAGTATCGATATAATTCGCGGGGTTTCTCCTTCTACTTAAGAAAATATTGCTGTCAACAAGTTGGACGAGTCAAAAAAATTCAAAGTACGCGTTTTTTAAATATTGGGCTACACCTAAGACATTTGTCGTATTTTTTTAACCTATAAAATTTACATTAGTTGCAGGCTGGATGTTCGCCGCCAATCCGGCCATCAAAAATACAATTTTTGTGTTATATTTTCAAATAATGCCTACGGGGAGGAATCACGGACGCATTATACGAACCAATCAATTAGACCGTAACGAAACCTTTAAGAAAAAAGCACCGAACGGTAATCTTCCAAAAACTCCGTTTTAACCCACTTAGCGTCCGCTCCAAGAGTGTCAACCATTTTAAGAAAACATCACAACATCCTAATTCAATGTGTGCGCTTAAGAAGTATATTTCCCGAACCACCATGCGTTGGCTACTGTCGTAAAAGAAAATTAGGTGACTCTTTTTGCAACTCTCGTATCAGCCCGCCGGAAACTACTGGTTCCATAACCTGTAATAAACCTCGGTGTAACGTATGCCACACGTGACCACCACACAGCGTTGCAGTGGCACAGCCTCAGACTACAACCTAACTGCAAAATGTAACTTTAACTCCGACCCCACTAAAGCTGTATACCTTCTATTGTGTACCATTTGTCGGCAATAATATATCGGCCAAACTGAAACGCGCAATCGAATTCAGTTCAATAATCACCGCTCTCATGCAAAAAGTAGCCTGTGTTTGCCTCTGACAAGACATGTAAACGGTCCAGGTCATGCAGTTGAACATCTTAAAGCAACAATTTTAGAACATCCTTTTAAAACTTCCCACAACCGCGAGGTTCGGAAATCTTATCCATTTTTGGATTTAGGTTAAAGACTCTCGGTGTCAATAAAATTTGGAAAAAATTACGCGCTTAACCCTTGATTAAAAATGGCGACCTCATTTTTTATCAAGTTGTAATTATTCCAACGCTTGAGTTTTTCATCAGAAGTCCGCGAACTTTTCAACAGCAGCAGCGTTATGTTGGAAATGTAGCTAGACAACCGGATTTATCCTTGAAAAGGAGGCCGCGTTCGCCACACAACATTGCAACATTTACCCCTTTGTGAACAGTGTCCCCTACCCATTTCCTGTTCAGTTGCTTGCTCCCTGTGCAATGCTGCTTTGTGCACCGTATCTATTCTTTCTATTCACCCAAGGCACACCCAAAACAGTCTTCCGTGATGTCTTTATGAATTCGCCCGTACCCGCCTCCCCACCCACTGAATACCGTATTCTGTATACTTATCTTATTTTTGAAACCGGCTTTGTCCACGCCTCCCCAGTACCTATACTTGCAGTCCACACCCCGTGCGCTGTCATGTGTTGGAGCAATCTTGAGAGCTGCCAAGCTAATTCATCCCCTTTCCGTTTTTCTCGTTGTTGTTATTTTATTACGGGCATGGACCGATTGTTTGCATTCTCCATTTTTCCGAAACATCGTCCTGTCCTTTTCACATTTTGTCGCTGAGCTAGAGAAGAAAACTCTTCAAAATGTATGTTGCAGCAACATCATGTATCTGTACTCTGATGAAGAGAAATGTCTTTGCCCGCACGTCAGGTAACCTTCTTTTTTATTATTCTTGTTGTGTATCCGACTCATTACTTAAAAAAATATATATATATATATATATATATATATATATATATATATATATATATATATATATATATATATATATATATATATATATATATATATATATATATATATGACACAGTGATTTTATTTGTTACGATTCTTGTGTTTTCAACTTGCCATCTAGCCAGTTTGGTTGGTCCCATGGCACACATACCCACGAATATACATACGAACAATAAGAGAAGCCCAAGCAGCGAGATCTCGGTTTGTAATTGGTTTTATGCTGCTGTGGTCTGCGGCCTAATACGCTCGTCCTGGTACGTATCTGTCTATTATATCCCTTTGTTTCCACCTACTCGTGATATTTAGGTGGTATGCGTGGTACAGCCAATGCTGATTAGTGCGGAAGAATTTCGCACTGGTGGTTTAGACCTCGTGTACTCTACACCCCTTTACAAGAGCAGCCGGCTCTACGAGGCCCTGAGTCTGAGTTAAGCCTTCTGGCTACAGCTACACGGGCCGTAGGGCATGCCAAATCGTTCAGTGCAGCGCGGCAACCTCACCACTCGTTTTAAATGCGGAGAATTTCTTAGGCTCGCCTGGTCCGGCGTCCTGCGCCGTCCACACGCTCACCGTGCATGCGCAACTCTCCTCCTTACACCCACAGCTCCGCGATACTACACTATAAAAAAAAGAAATAGTTAGCGGCGCCCTGTTTCGATCCCACGACTCTCTGGCCGCAACGGGAGGTACGCGGTGCTCTTCCAACTACGCTACAAATCCGGGACAGGAGCAAGTGCTACGAACGCGCCTTATGTCCTTGACTCATTCAAACTACGTCATGAAGCTACTGATACAACGAAGGCACGCGAAGCTGAATGTCAACGGAAACGACGAACTGAAAACTTTAGCGGGGGATGCTGAATTTCCCGTGGGAAAGCTGTGGCGGGAAGCGCCACGCGCCTTGCAGATCAACCAGCCCCGTCCGCAGCGCCTCTGATGCTGATTGTGGCAGGATGCCCCTAGGGATCGGCCAACCAAAGACTCCATCACGAGATATGTTCGCGTTCAATCACCGTCGTCATCTTCCCGTAGGGGAACCGCCGAAGAAGAAGAAGAACAAGAAGACAAAGCTGCGAAGAGGAGGGTGTCTACATTGCTCTCAGCCGGTGCACCAATGTCAACAACCTTTACCTCAAGAAAGCTGACGGAGACTACCGATTCTACCACAGAGACAACATCGACAAGAACATGATGGACTAGTTTCGGCGCCTTGAGAACCACCGCCTACTCACCGTAACACAACAGCACTTGCGTGCCTTTGCCACCGGTGTGGACCCGGACGCGGAATTCCCTCTGGCGCTAGTAAAAACCAGATCACTCAACACAACGGCAACACAATGGAACCACACGGAACCGCCACGATGCTTCGCATCCTCTTCAGGGTTCCCCACGGGAAGATGGTGAAATTTTTTGACGCACCGTGCACGCTGTGTTCCAATAACTGAGACGTCTTCCAATTCGCTGTAGATTAGCTGGACTTTATGGATCGCGTAGCCATATTCAACGAGTTGGACGACATGCGGAAGCTTTGGAAATGATTATATTTATCTGCAAGGATAAGCAAAAACTTGATTGGAACTGAACGAGCACTCGCTGGCAAGGTCTCATGAGTTTCAGCGCCAGTTGCTTCAGACCTACATTAAGAACAAAAGGAACGAGGACGTGGAACGTGCTCTCCAGTATATGGCTCAAAAGCCACATGAGAGCGGGGCCAGGTTTGTGGAAGACATATTGGTCTTGCTTAGGCGTGCTCACCCACTATGAGCGAAGCTACTACGGTGCGCCGCCTCTTGCCTTGAAAGAGCAGCTTTTGCAGGGCTTGTTCGGTGGCCACCAACGGGCGTAGCCGAGTTGGTGTGCAAGGCGTGAACAATAGAGTGCCCACAACAGGAAAGCGCCACCCAGTAGTGCCGTCACTTGAATTTTGTTTTTCCTCGTCGCACTTTGACAACGTGAGAGCTCTCCGGGTACTGATCCGAGAACTGCACCTCCTACAGGCGGCTGACCATCGGCCAACAGTTGCAAACACCAGAGAAGTCATGCTTGCTGAAATTAGGCGATCAGGGGAGCGAGTGCGCACACGAAGCCCTATTCTGCAATTCCATCACTACGCGGATTTTTTTTAATCCGGTGGGAATTGTCGGGCACTGGCATTCGAGCCGCGGTCCTTCTGCATGCGATGCGGATACTCGACCTCTACGCCACCGCCACGCCACATATTAGTAGATAGGGACATATTAATAGAACTTAAGAAGAAGAAATGGACTTGGGCGGTGCATGTAACGCGAATTCACGATAACCGTTGGTTATGAGGGTACCCGGGTGGATCCCTAGAGAAGGCAAGAGTTGCAGGGGATGACAGATAGTTAAATGGGCAGAAGAGATGAAGATGTTTGCGGGGACAAATTGAACGCAATTATCGCAGGACCGGGGTAAATAGAGAATAATGGGAGAGGCCTTGGCCATGCAGAGGGCGTAGATAGGCTGGCGATGATGATGAATACAACCATCATCCAGCCCGTGGGCATAACCTGTGGCCCTCGTCGAAGAGAAGGGTGGTTTTTTCGTTCTTGCTAAGAATAAAGGAAGCTTAACCAAGTCACAAAAAGACGTCTACCCAGTGCCGCGCATCCATTACTGTTTAGATCGACTCCACAGTGCTGTTTTTCTCCCCATTCGATTTTTGCAGTCGATACTGGCAATTAGAAATAATGGAAAGGGATTCCAAAAATTGACATTTATTACTGGAGAAGGACGTCATGAATTCAAAGTGGATCCACAGGGATTGTGCTCCGCTTTCGCCAGATTCCAAAGAATGATGGACACTTTTTTATCCGGACTGAAATGCCTGTCATGCCTTCTCTACGTACATGACGTAGTGCTATTTCCTGGAACATTCAAAGACCAGTTGTAGCCTCTTCACGCAGTTATTGACGCTATCAGCTTGGCCCGACTTTCGCTCGAACTGAATAAGTGTCACTTGGCCTACGCAGAACTTAAGATCTTAGGCGACATTATAAATGCTGAAGGTATCTGACTCGATCCTGAGAAGACCACCACCGTAGCTGCTTTTGCAGTTACATCTTACAAAGGAACTCTTCGCCATTTTTGTCTTTGGTCGCGATAGAGACGTTTTGTGTTAAACGTGAACCTGCCAGCAGAACCCTTAACACGCTTGTTGAGAAATGCGCCCAATGTCGTGGGGGCCCCTAAGAGGAAGTTAGATTTGAAAGCTCAAAAGTCACACGAAACTTCCCAGTCCTTGGCCACTTTGATGAGGACGCTGGGAAGAAACGCACACAAACGCAAGCAATATTAATCTGGGAGATCCGATGCAAGCTGGTGTCGAATGGGTTCCGGCACTGAACTTAGCTACTCCACAATAGAGAAAAAATTCTTAGTGGTCGTTTGGGTGATCATGATGTTTCGGACTTATTTGTATTGGCGGGGTTTCAAAGTGTCGACCCATCATCACTCGCTCTGCTGCGTCACCAATGTCAAAGATCCCTCATGGCACCTCGCCCGCTGAAACGTCACACTACAGGAGTTTCATGTCACCATAGTCAACAAGTTCTGCGCGAACACAGGGACGCTGACTGCCTTTCACGGGCCCCGGCTGCTTAGACCCCAATGGCCACTGATAATGACAGGGATATCTGCGTTATATAACCCCATCTGCATGCCCTCAAAAACAGCGAGAAGAAATTGAAGTGCGTTCCTTCTTCAATTACATAGCAGGCCGAAACCCTCGATTGTCTCAAATTTTTGCGCATGTCCGACCACCGTTTCACCTTTTCAACAACTAGCTCTACAATTAAAAAAAACCATTGGTGCCCAGAAACGCCAACCTACATATTGCGCCCAAGGCACTCAGGGAGGAAATCCTGCACGTCTGAAACAATGAGCCATTGTCCTGGCATCTCGGCTTCTCGCGCACGCTGGTCCACATATGCCGCACGTATTACTTGTCAAAGCGGCACGAGAGTTTAAAGCGGTATATAAGAACCTGACGAGACTGTCATAGGTTGACGACGCCCCCTAGAGAGCCAGCTTGGCTTCTGCAGCCAATAGATCTAACTAAGGTTGACTTATTGTATGGGTTAACGTGGCGGCGCAACACAGGCGATTAGGCGCGCTTCTGTGGAGGTTTTCAAATTTATTTTGACCACCTGAGGATCTTCAACCTGAGGCGAAATCTCGTACACACGGGCGTTTCCACTTTTCGCCTCCATCAGAAAAGGGGCCGCCGTGGCGGGGAACCGTACGTCAATATCACATGTGTGTAATTTCATGCTGAGGGAGGTGACCGTCAGTTACTACCACCTGCTGGTATTGTTTTATGAACCAATGTGCCCACTTATGGTAAAAAGGTATAAAAAGGTATGATTTTAGGACACAGGAGAGAATGGATTCATGGTAAATCACAGACACCAAATTCTTGAGCACAAACATAAAAAGGAAAGGAAAAAGTTGGGAATGCTGTATGACACAGAAAAACTAAGCGGGGGTATTCGGAGCTAAAGGTGGTTCAAGGATACTCCCAAAGGGCACCTATTTTTGTATGATGGGACATGGCGGAGACGTTTTCAGGAATACAAGCAACAAATATCCACGAGGCGGATCCACAAGGGCAATAAAATACAATTCACCAAGACAATGTAGCAATACATTTTGTATTTATTGCAAGGCGGATGACACGAATAAGGAGAAAAGAAAGATACGAAGCTAAGACACACATACAAAAACGAAGGGAAAGTGCGCTTGTGAAGAGCATTCGTGGAAGACCATAACCTCCAACAAAGAAACCAAGGAAAGGGAGAACAACAAGTTTTGTAAATAGGAAGAAAGAAAGGAACACAGTGCTGGGCGATAGCAATTGATAATTCCCGCAAAATCAAAAGGGTGCAAATTGTGACTTTGACGTAAATTTCAACCTGTAGCGTATGGCAACTGTACACAGAAGTGCACATTTCTTTCAGGGCCAATTCCCTCAATTCGACAAGGTATAAATAGGAACCAAATTGATAACTGCATTGAAGGTAAAAACTATCCACAGATAAAAACGCGCTTTTTATTCAAAACAAGGTACTGAGTTGCTCGCGGCATGAGCATCCTCCGGTGCAAAACTTTGCATGACGGACAACGGGTCTGTCTTTTGTAGCGAAAGCTACAGTACGCTACCACAGGGAGTTTTCCTTGGGTGACCAGCTTTGACCTTGAGAGCTAGAGGTGACACAACACCCCCTTCCCCAAGCGCCCGGTTTGGAGCAGCGCCCGATGGCGGGGAGAGATAGGTGAGGAGAGAACAGAGAAGCGTGTAGGCCCTGTGCCACCACCTGGCACAGTTTTCGGAAGGTAGTGAACGTCGAATATGCTACATTAAAAAAGCACACAATTTTTGCGCTCTCACAGAAAGTCTGGTCTTATCTGAGAAGATGCTGAGCATGTGGTGCTGCTTGAGACCGAGGCTTTACTAATCATTGGGTGCAGGTTGATAGAAGCTGCTTGCTGGTTACACTTTCCGTGGACTTGAGGATATTGACCTTAAACGACATTAAAATATCTCTAAAGCTCCTCGCACATCTGTACACGATGCAGGGGAGTTCATTGAAAACACTTCGTAACCACTAAAATCATCGTTAGAAGAATGTGGTGATTCTTTCTTAGTACCCTGTTTACGTGAGAAGACCAGCTGGATTAGGTTATAATGAGGTTGAGGTTCTTGTTAAAAGGTTACCCTTTCATGTTGTTTATGACGTGGGAATGGTTCGGTATTTGCTACGTCAAATAGCAGCATTGATGTTGACAGCAGGCATTGTTGTCGAGTGAGGTCTTTGCGTAATTGTTCACTGTTAGAGGTGGATTGAGCAAGTTCGCCTCACATTGTTCTAAATTGCTGCGACTCACACACTCGGATGTCGAGTTCGCAGTGATTCACGTGGCTGGTTTTATAAGTCTAGTAGTGATGTATGTCTCTTGGCTACTCATAATAGCATCATTGATGTTGACAGCAGGCATTGTTGTCGAGTGAGGTCGTTGCCTAATTGTTCACTGTTAGAGAAGGAATGCGTAAGTTCGCAGCACATTGTTCTAAAATGCTGCGACTGACAGAATCGTATGTCGAGTTCGCAGTGATTCACGTGGCTGGTTTTGTCTCCTGTCTCTTGGCTACCCATGACCTGAGGTCAGAAGCTTTTCTTCCGACATGTTTACTGAAACATCTTGAAAGTGAAAGTTATTGGCAGATGCGTAGCGCGAACACAATAACGAAATGTTCTCGTGAGCGTTGTTGTATGCGCTGAGGATTGTTTTAGAACGCTGTTCCACTTGGCACCAAATGAAACAATTGTCTGCGGTAAACCTTGGAAAAAAGAAAATGAAGCTGTGCGCTGCATAAAAATTCAAAATAGGTGGGTGCAGGGTTTCAGCTAAATAATAACGCCCAAATAGTAGTACAGCATCCTAAAAAGAGCACACAAATATTACAATCGTTGGTGCTATTTTTGTATCCTTTGAGGTTTTATTGATTTTCAGAGTACGCCTACTTTCGAAGTACGCCTATTGACTCCAAGCAAGCTTTAGAACTACAATGAGTGTTCTAGCATGACGTGGGTTGGATTGGTACAAATTTTGGAACGCTTTAATTATTGATCTCATGCTGGCCAGTTGAAAATATTTGTACATGGGGAGGCGGCGTCAAGAGTGACTCGGACACTTTCTTTCGGCATAATTATATTCATAATTTATGACCGAAATTGGTTTGTACTTTTTGCATACCAGAGTTGTGTGGGAGAAATTTTTTATTAAGCCATTGATAAAACTGTAGATTATGTTTGGATACCGGAGGTAATGAGTCCGCCTTGATACCACGCTTTATGCAGTATTTTTGTTAACATGCAACATTGTCCATGGGCTGGACTTAAGACATGAAGAGATGCTGCAGGTGGTTTCTCAGCATTTTTGTCACAAGCAACACCGTTGCCAGCCATACCTTGTTCTTCAAACAGGCAGTCCATCGCCGTAGGTAGGCTCATAAAAAGAAGTATGACTGAGCTTTCTTTCCCCTTCAGTAATCTAGCCCTCCATATTCATAAAACTCGTGCCACCTTTCCCGACGATATGGTGTATTATGTTGAATCACCGGCTTCCATCTTTCGTTGAGCTTTTCTCATCATGTGAGAGGGAGAAGTCGCATGATGCGGAATTTATGTGAATGTCTGAGCAAGTATTTTTAAGGGACGTATCCAATGGCGCAGTAACGAAATCCTAGTGTTCGAGCTTTGGTCTTATGATTTGCTGTAGTAGTAGTCACTCAGTTTTAGTGCCCAGGAAAACTTCTCTAGATACTTGAATTGTTCAAACTTGGTTAACCCACCGGTACAAGGACAAAGCTTAATAATCGTGATGATAGACGTCGTTCATCTCTGGTAAGTGGTCTGTCGGAATTATTTGCGCTCCCGTAGCTGTAGGGTGCTCTGGTCAGGAATGCCTACGGGATTTGCGTAGGATGAAAATACAGATATGTCAAATCTCTCAACAGGCAAAGTTATTCTATCGCGAAGCAGCTTTCTCAGTGTTGCTAGCGTTACTTGGTGGTATTGGGTTTCTGCGAAGACCCAGAAAAGTTATTTTGAGGGGGTCAAGAACGTGTGGTCACAAAATTTTCGTTCCTGTTTGTCAACAATATTTAGAAGTTGCTAAGATGCCTCCTGTAGGCTTCTAAGCAATTTCGTAGAGCTGCATGCAATTGAGCGTCATGCAGTGGAACCTGGTCATAAACGGCAGCCAGAAATGATCGATCTAATGTCGAAAATTGGAAGCGCAATGGCAAGGCACCCAACATTTCCAATATGCTGCCGTGAAGGCCATGCTCCAGCGTCCCAGCACTACCCAAGCGACTTGTCGCGTGCTGTGGTTAGTTAATAGAATCTTAAAGCATGCCGAGCTACGTTTCATCATGGCTCCTGTGGCTCTGTCTGGGTTGTTTGGGATCCAACACTGGACTGATAAAAAAAATTACACCAACTTCCTGTGGGGAACCCTGATGAGGATGCGAAGCACCGTGGCGGTTCCGTGTGGTTCCATTGTGTTACCGTTATGTTGAGTGATCTGGTTTTTACTAGCGCCAGAGGGAATTCCGCGTCCGGGTCCACACCGGTGGCAAAGGCACGCAAGTGCTGTTGTGTTACTGTGAGTAGGCGGTGCTTCTCGAGGCGCCGAAACTCCTCCATCACGTTCTTGTGACGGATGCGTCTGGCATTTATTTCTACCCGACATAGTGGTTTTTCTGGAGCGAGATATTTAATAACCTTCTTTGCAACGTTGTCAAGTGTCACAGTATTGTACTGTGCAATACATAATGATCTCGTTGTGAGCGTCAGAAGACATCACAAATTGTGGTGTTTCTCTCAAGGGGTATATATAAATATTTTGCCCTGTCTGAACCTGATATTTTACTATGAGGACAAACCCTAAACCGTAGAACCTTTATGTATAAACCACTCGGCAGCCTCACGCGGATCTCTATTCTGGTACGGTATACGTCAATCATTCCATCACTTGTCTGCAGGTGATTTTTTCGTGAGCAAGAAAAAAATATTTTGTCTCTCCTTCTGCATAGATGATTCAGGGTGGTTTAATTACCTATCGGTCACCTAGACACACGAAATATGTTTTTAGCTGAATGGCATTATTATGCCGCTGGGTAACAAGTCGGGTTCTTGGGAAACAAGTGCGGTTTCTGCGTCATTTCACTTTTTCATCCAGAAACACTACAATATTAGTCTATGTGCCTTCTGAGACGGGAGCACAGCCAGCTTTCTAAAGGTTGAATTAGTTTTTTCGGCAAGGTTGCGCAGAAGGCTAAAAAGAAGTTATCGAAGTACAGTGTGGATGCCCTCCTTGATCAGATTGGCTTCCGCGGGAACAATGTCTGAGGTTTCTACCTCAATGTCCTGCGAAAATGATTTACCGAGCACTATGTGTTCAGTAAAGAATTCTCCGCTTCGTGAGGACTAAGTTTGGTACTGTAAATGAACAAGGCACGATGTGCCTGTTAGATGGGGCTTGTGGAATCCTATTACCTCTCGTTGGCTGATACAATGTGTGAAAAATCTGTTGGAATGCTTACAGGGTCTTTTTGATACAAACATTTCTTCCTTAATCTCACCTATACATCTAACTTAAAACACTGCAATATTCTACGAAAAGGTGTCGGATGATTATTCTGTCAATGCGAGCTAGTTGGTACTTCATCATGGAAACAGGTTAAGCGTCAGGCACAATTGGAGGAAGGAAAACAGACGGAAGCGCCCCTTTCCTGTCTGTTTTACTTCCTCCTGTTGTGCCAGGCGCTTAAACTACTCCCATGATGAAGGTGTCGGAAGTGTTAAGGGGGAAGTGCAGCCCCGTAACACGGACGAAAAATACCATCGAGCGGATATTCTATGAAGAACTGACTGACCCCGCTGGAGTATCTATTTAAGCGTGTTGTGTCATCCATTTTGCATCATCCACTTTAAAGGCCCACTGCACTGAATTTGTAAAGCCAATGTTATAGCTCACATGGCGTAGACTGGCTGAAATTAACACACTTTCATCGTTATTCTGGTTAGTAAGTCGGTAATTATCTTATAAAGTCCGAAAGAAGAAAAACGACCATTGGCGGTCTGCGGCAGCCACACCAACTAAAGGCTGTGACGTCGGGAGGAGGTGCACCGTGATTGGATGATGTCCAAGATGTCCAAAACAACATGCTTGACATCCGGCCATTCTCGATATCTCAATAATTCTCATACCGCGATTCTGCCATGTCGGCTGTAAAATGCCTAAGTTAAAGCTCCCAGGAAGGCTTATAATCGTAGCAATCTCTAGCCGTGGCCTCCGCATCTCCGCAGACGCTCAAATGCCATGCACATTTTCCCATACTTGGAGCTTGCCTTACTCATGCCTGCATCGCAAAAAGCGTGTTCGCACCAGGCCAAGAAACTGCTGATTTTGGCGGCAACAGCACACCAACCAGAACTCGCTAACGCGGATTTCTCAGTCTGCACGTGTTCTGCGAACTCGCTCCTTGAGCAGAGAACGTTACGGCCCAAAAATTGTGAACTCAGTGTAGAAAACTTCAGCAGTTTCTTTCAGGAAAAATTCCTCGAAATGAGAAAAATCTTGTCCAACCTGCTCTGACACGAAAAACAGGGCATACTGCTAAACATGCCCTTACCCCTATTTTTACAAAGACTAATTCATATAAGTATAGTTTCTCTTCCAGAACGGTAAGTGAATGGAATGACTTGCCACCAACCGTTGTCCATTTCAAAAGTTTTTTACAAGAGTTGGAACGCTTCTTTAGTGATCTGTAGAAACCGCAGTTTTGTCGGTGCATGCTATTTTGTGGTTATGAAGGTGCTATTAAATTTTATGCTGTTATCTTTTTCTTCCATCTTTTCTGTTGGTTTATTAGGTTATGGTTTGTGCGTTTTGTGCTCTGCATTTTATTAAGTTTACCCTCATATGTTCTCAGTGTTGACGATGGTCCTGTTACCGGTTTTTGTTTTGGCATTCAGTCTGCCCATTGTACTAGCGTAGTCAACTGTGATACTTTTTGAATTAATACTGTTTATCATTGTTTATATAATGCCCCTCCTGCCAGGGCCAAAGAATTCGACTGCAGTATTCCTAAAAATATAAAAAAATATAAATAAATCAACTTACAAAAAAATGCACTCTCGGGGATTGGAACTTGCGCCTTGCAAAATGGCATACCTAGCGCTCCAAACCACTCGGCCACGGGACAGTACCGCCGGCGTTGGAAATGTACGGTATATGATGTATAACCGCTTTGCAATTTTATTTAGGTTGCGCATTTCGAGCACTTTAGGTGATATTTTGTTGTATAGCGCTCCTGCCGGAAGCATTCCGCATATTTCCTCAATATATCATGTCTCGCAATTGCATTTCTAAGGCGGAAAAGCGTTTTGAGATATGTGTTTATGCTGCTACCACTGTGGCTGTTTACCCAGCACAAAATAGTGCTTCCTGCACCCTAGTTTTACGCTGTCTGGTAGAGTTTCAATTGATTTTATTTCCTTAGTACCTATATTGACATCGCTGACACCTCTACCGCCTTCACGTGGCCTTAGATTTTCGTACTAGCGTACGAGTCAGCGAAGCGTCGCATTTGCGCTTGTGCAGCGCTTGTGTGGATCGACCGGGACTTAGAGCTTGATGCAGTGTAAAGACTCACAAAATAAAGAAAGTCACGTTCTTCCATTCACAAACGCGTCGTGGCTTAGTTTTAACTGAGCGAGCAAATAGCGACGACCTGTCGGCGGCTGGCGGACTAAATACTGTGCTGACTGACTGTCGGAAAATCGGCCAGCCGTGCAGTAGCCCGGTCACGCCAGGCCATGTCGTCCTGAAGTCCACGAAAACGCCACAGAAAATGGGCGAGGACGCAGTGAAGAGGACAATATTGTTTAATTGATTTTTCTACCTAATAAATTTGTGTAAACGCACTGAGAGTAGTCGACGTATGGCATTATAACTGCGAACTACAATTTGCGCTAGGAAATTTGCAATGCTTACAAATCACTTCAGCGACTGTTTAGACACACTAAGTATTTTTTATACTTGTAAACGGCGACAAAGTATTATATTACGAGCCAGAGGACAGGGAAAAGTAGACTGGTGGAATGAAAGGTAAAAGAGAGTGAGCAGAATATTGTAGACTTTCGGGCACATTGTCTGTGGCACAAGAACACACGTAGATAATTTTGGTTGGAGAGAATTTACACCGCTCTAGGAGCTTAGATCACCATGAGTTGTAGAAATAAATGGCACGATCATCTGTATTGTGCTTTATACCTACTGTTGGTTTACATCTTATTTAGAGCGCAAGGCCGATTCCGTAGAACCTTGCTCAGTTTGATGTGTTACAGGTAGGTAATTGTTGACGTTTTGTTCAATAAGCACATTGTTGTTTCTAAGTGCCGCCCTTTTAGTAAGATGTTATATTTTTTTTTCGAGGGTGACACTAATCATACGAGGAAACTCCCGCGATAGACACTGCAAAATATAACGATGGTAACTGAAACCAATTTTAGTAGATTATATTGTACTGAATAGAAAAAACTCAGATACATACCTAACAAATTCTCCTGTATCAGATTTGCTGTTTTTGATATTTCGTCCATGAAGGACTGAGAAGAGCCACAGGCATAGCCGTAAAAATCTTCGCATGGGTCCTTTGTCCGGTCTATTGTACCCAAAATCATTTCAGCTGCGTTTTACAGAACAGGAGGCTCGTTAAACAAATGAGCAGACGACAGAAGCAAAAACTAACAGCAACAGATCGCTTATAGAACGCTTTTCAAGCATATTGTATACTACTTTAAATGCGGTACAATATATTGGAACCACACCTCTCGGGAGAATAAAATGTCTTCTGATGCGAACAAAAGGCGTTTCCAAACATTTCCGTGTTTGAAAATGAAGACTACAAAAATGCAGCAGCCTGTTTTTGTATAAACGATTTGTAGCCAATATAGATAATTTGGGAATAACGTCTAAGCGAAATTGCTCAGAAATATTGATCGTCATTGTTTTAGGCCAACGACAAAATTATCAGTCGCCCAGCAGACCCAAAAATATTATGAGCCGGTAACGCAAACATAATAATGGGTGATCTGGTTCTTTCTGCATTATCATGTAGAATTTAACAGTTATTCAAAGAGTTACTTCTTTATTTATAACCATTGATGCAGTTAAATAATATTTCTGTAAATACTTATCCGTCAATTATGCCTAAACGCACATTCTGTGACTTGCCCCTCGAGCACTAATGAGTTTGTAATTCAAATAGGATAGGTTGTGTTCTTTTTTAGATTAACAACCCTACGCTAGCATTATTTACTTGGATTACTTTTCTGGCTCGCATGTCGGAGCTACGTCTCCAAAAAAATCGATAACGCGTCTTTGACTTGACCCTCCACCTACTAACAATGCATTCCTTTTGGACACTACACATTTTAAAGCGGTAGTTCGTAAGCGTGTATTCTACCCACTCAAATTACGTTGAGATTTCGTTGATGAAAACAGTTTCCGCTGTGTACGACTTCTATAGAAATCATAGATTAATAGCGCAAAGCACACTTGACAGCACTGATTCAGTATTCTTAAAAGTCGCTGTCTTCAACTTCAAAAAACTGCGCTGCATTAAACTGCGAACTGCGTGTCTCGAAGACAGGCTGTAACGGTTTTTTCCTCCAGAGAACCAATCCTGCCGAATAGAAAAGTTCCATCCACTCTTCTTTCGAAACGGCGAAAACGAAATAAGCACAAGTCAAGAGAAAAACAACACCATAGGCCAAACAAAAAGAAATCATGTAAAACGACGATTGGGTTGTCATTGATTACGTGATTGAATGCAATTGCAGTTATAATTTTCGTATTTTATCTGTCTATAAAGCTTCATAAAAGAGCCAAACAAAACTGCGTAGTGCAAACCTACTATACGCCTCGAGCTTTGCGATCGCTGCGCCGCCTGCCGCCGCTTCTCCGCGTCGTTGACGGGATGTGCGCTGCGGGGCTGATAGGGGCTCGTGCAGTGTTTTGGTTCTGTTTCGCTTCTTTTCGCCTTTCCGCGCCCTAAAAAAAATTGTTATGGTGACGTCTACAAGCAAAGAGTACGTTTAGGTTACTTAAAAAGCAGCTGCGTCTTCGTACAGCACGCGATAGCCTGCAAGAGCTACCCGGGGACGCAGTTATGCGCGCATCGTCGCTGCTCTTCCGGGCGTCGGCGACGGTAGCAGCATGTCACTCCTGTCACCTCCAAATACGTCAGGCACAAATGAATTCTACTGTCGCCTCGTTTAGACCTGATACTGGCACAGTGAGAGGTTGGCTTCATTTTTCAGCGTGGACAACGAATGCGGCTTCGTTTCGCATATATACGTCGCAGAATAATATGTTTCAGGGATGTGATTAGCCAATCCCGGACAATAACTTATGCCTTTTATAAGAATATAAACCATGCGAAAATGTTAAGTATACCAAGCCTGTACGTCGTTAAATATGTGCCCACACACGCCTTATAGCAAGAACCGAGGCAATCTAATATGAAATGACGGAAAAATACATGCTGTGCAAGTGCGGAAGAAACATAATAGCTCTAACGGAAATGAAAAAAAAAATACAATGCAGCTTCTGACATGCTAAAGACGTTCGTCGAATCTTAAGGCAGGTAGGAATGACCAGACCATCTATACGCGAATCGCACTGCTATATCGCGAGACGTGGGGGGGGGGGGGGTAGGGGAGGGGACGCTGTGTACAAATGCGAAGCGTAATCAAGCAATGAACGTTTTAGTAATAGCACACACAGTCGTTTTGTTTTTCGACTTCAACGAACAGCTGATCTTTCGGCGGACGCATTTTTGGAAGTATACAGGGTAGGCAGTCGCAAGCGATGAAAGATGTCGTTGGAAGGGTGTGGTATGTGATAAGACCCTCTGATTTCAGTTTCTCCTTTATTCTGCAGGCTCCCTGTGCCATGTGACGATATTTCGAAGAAGCGTTTAGTCGCGAACGCCGATTATATTCTAAGCCCGTCTGCTCGCTGCTCGCAGAGGATATATGTAGCGGATGAATGTTTGCGGGCGCTCCCTCACGACAAGACGACTCTTTGTCGAGGGCTGATCGCCGAGTAGAATTCTGCATTATCCGTCGTACTTACGTTGAATATTCCCGAAATTAACACACACTGGCTTCTAAATGGTGGTGATCAATATCTGAGGGATATTATTGGCAAAAGTAACCGGCGTGCTGTCAGGTATGAGTGTTCCGCTGTATATGTAAGCGCATAAAACTGATTTACATCATAGTGTATACCCGTAGCATGAACATATGAGGAACCGGTGGTTACGAAGACCCTGCTAGTAAATTCAGGGCAGTGTATACCTACAATCAGGTCCATGCATACGCCGGTTCCGCGACGCTGACCTGTGACACACACCTGGCGCTTATACAGACCGAATATACCACATTAAGATCGCGCGAGAAAAATTTACTCTCGTAAACACACCCCATATGCGAACAGGGTGACTGCTCCACAAAAACGTGGATTTACAACGCCCGCAAACGCTAAATCTCAACCGTGAACGTCCCGCAAAAGCAGCGGCGACAGTGGGAAGCGGGACGGGGACTCCCGCGCCTGCTTTCGAAACGGGCCGCTAGGGGGATTTCAGTGGCGCCCCTACAGGCCGCGCTCGAGGCGTATATCGTATTGGTGTATTTGGCTATGCTTCGTTTTGACCATTTGTACTCTTGAAGTAACGTGATTGCTGTGAAGCACCTTTTTTGTACTGATGTTCAACCATCGGAGCAACAGAATTATCAGCAACATTTTACGCTTATCTTTTACAATTATCAAATATCTGCCTCAGTAGGCCAATCATTGAACGGAACGAAAGGTGTTGGGCCATTGAATCAACAGCCTATTACTTTTAGGTCTAATTACCCCAAGTTCACTTATCATGCCGTAAAAACAAAAGTATTATAATGTCGAAACAGAAGAAAATCAGGATATACTGTTACCGACGCTGTCAATGAACTTCAGATATAAATACGAAAAATTCGGAATTCGAATGAATTTTGAAGCAAACGCATCGTTAGTGGAACCGATGGCGTTCTTTAAAAACAAACATTCCTTTACAGACAAACTGCTCGACCGAGGAGATGCTATAGAATCTGTGGACACTAGTACGTCCGTCAAAACGGGAAACCACGGGAAACCACTTATCGGAATAGAGTTAGATCGTCTGTAGAACAGCTTACATGATACGTGAATGTTTGTCGATGGATTCTGCGATTTGCGCCTTTGAAGTTTCGACCAGTGGAAGGCTGACATTTCAGCACAGCTCGGACGCACATTGAGGGAATTTTTTCCGGCAATTTTACACTGTTTTATTGCGCGAAAGTTTTCACATTTTCTCTTAAATTCCTTTGGAGGGATTGAGAAAGTTTGTTATGATTAGAAAATTGCTAGCACTAAAACTGACAATCATTTCGCGCCAATTTTAAGGTATATACTCCTGCTGTTAATAGGCTGCTTAGTGAATAGTGTTAGCAACAAAATAAAGGTACGCGAGGATACCTAGATACTTACAACCATCGATATTAGTTTTTCTATACCCTTTTCATAATCGTGATCGCTACCAACCTATATGAATATTTTAATGAACCGGGTCTCTCGTTTTCAAAACCAAAGATTCTACTTTCCGCACACGCTGTTGGTTGTAAAGCTACATTTATTTCTTATACTACGCTTTAACCACCGGTTTTACGCAGGAATGCCGTTCTCCTGGTAGCCAGCGCAATATCTTGCGCGTTTTTTAACTGTGTTGGATATCCTCAATAGTATTATGTCCATTTTCGACGTGATCTAAGATCCACAATAGGAAAAACATAAACGTTATTATTATCTGAATTGTGTTTATGGCTGTATAGAAAACAAATCATTGCATGCGTAGTATTGACTGGATCCCAATGAAAATTCCGAGTTTGGCGAAGAACTGGGAATTCTTACGGGTGCAGGCAACGCACGACGGTGCTGACAAGACAAAAAAACCCGCTGCACTCACCGCAGTCGTTTTATTTTAAAGAAACATGATTTTATGTGAGAAAACCCCACCTCTGAAATAAAATAAATCTTAGAAACAGGCAATGCACAGGGATGCGTTTTGCCGTGTCACGAGCTCTGCAATACTTTCGCTCTTGTTAAACGTCACTGGTGGTGGCCTCGAACGAGATTCGCAAGTTTTACAACAATAAAAAGCCCTCTGAAATGTTTGGTAAGCTCATCAGGAGGACTGAGGAAGGAAGTTGTTTTTGAGAAAACAGAAAACAAAGCCAAATCCCTAGGTGAACCATTCTGGCTGCAGACGGCGTGCCGAAGCCACCATTTCCTCACACAACAACCCGGTTTCCTTATACCACGAAGGTCACAAGTGAAACCCATTCAATGCATTGTGTCTACGGCGGAGGCAGTTAACCACCCTTGCTTACAACTGATTTATTAATGGGCTCTCTATTTTTTTTCAAGCAGTGGGCAAATGTTAGTGCAATCTATTTGAAGCCTATAAAACAGCGTCAAGAGCAGCCGGAATTTGCTTTCCTCTCCCCTCATAAGCCTTTGCGGAAATGCCTGACTCCGAATTGTCTGTGTGCTGTGCCTTTTCACGACAAATTTTCAAATGACAACTAGAGACAAAAGACGCAGCACCGAAAAACAAGACACACGAGCGGCCGCTGGTTAAGCTTCTCTGCTAAATCTGCAACAATCGCACGTTTACGGCGAGTGTCCAGAACATTTACTAACTTCTCAGTGACAACCACCAGGACCGTAGAAGGAAGACCCGCTTATTTAGGTGGGGCGAATTGCGATATTTCCTTTCGCTGTTTCAGATGGAGCCGCCCCAAAAATTACGATCTACGAAACTCGCTCACGAAAACGTGCATTGCGTTTGAGGGGCTACCGCGAGTTAAAACTTGGCACTTTAAGGATGAGAGACCTACCCATTTTACTTGCCATAAACACTGGTGAGTGCTTCCTCGCAGCTGCCGCAACTTGACGTTTTAAAGAAGCAATATGTAGTTCCTTGTTTATTGAATGATTCTAATTGCCCTCTTTGTTTCTTTCCTACCCTTGACCACGATTTCGGGCTCCTTTTTTTACTATTCAATACACGCATTGCCTTGGCTCAGAGCTTAAGGAGTTGTGTTGCTCAGCCCAGTAAACTGCTTTGATACCGGCAGGGGTGACTAATTTTTATCAAAAATAAAAAGAGAAAACGATCCCGCATAGCTTTGGGTACGTGGAAAGATCCGCAGGTAGACCAAATTACTCGGGAGCACAGAACCACGGCGTATCTCATATCTAATTTGTAAATTCGGCATATGTAACCTTATTTTTTTTTTAAAAAGGAGACAGTCATTTTTCTAGCCTGTACATCATCAAAGGGGCAACGTTTTTTGGCATAGCGCCATTTTGTAATCATCAAAGGTTGCAAGCAGGAGTATAATTCAAACTGCTTTCTGAAGGCAGTGTAGTGCTTAATAACTAGCCGCTTGATACTTTCATTAAAACGAAAATCACATTATACAAGTTGTCAGACATAGAATCGGCGCTTAGAAGTATTGGTAGTTATTTTTACTTTTACTTATTGAACATTGTTACTGATAATTCCAATGTCGTATTTTGGAGCGTGCGTACGCCACTATTTTAACTTAATCCAAAATTGTTTCAATGCTTTATATGATGTTGTTCAGTTCTTGCGACGATGACGAGAAATCATGCAAAGAAGCACCAATTTATGATCTGCCGCAAACCCATGACTGGGTGGGCATTCTTCTGCACTTCACTGTTGATGAAGTTTCGAATTTGAACAACCCCCACAAGGGGAACCTGAAGTATTCAAGGTGGCAGTTTCTGGAAGCACGACGAAATCTGTACCCATATACAAAAGCAGGGACCAATCGTGCCAAAGTCTTGAAAGGCGCAGGACCAGGAGCCTAAAACGTTTCCTGTCGGGTTCCTGGTCACGTTCCAGCCTATGTGTTCTCTATCTGTACATCAGACATTTAGCCGGGGAATATGCTTCCAGCGGACCATATACTACTTGAGTTCTTCTCTTCAGTGCCATCAAATCGCCCTCCTTTTCCAGGCAGAGCCAATTGCTGTTAGTATTTTCACGTATTTTCGTGTTTTGTTTTGTGTTGAAAAGAGACGCATTCTACGGTATCTTTTCTTGGCTCCTGAGGCGGTGCATTGCTGCGGGCATGCTTGCGGCTGCACAGATAGAATTTATATTGGGTCAGGGACCATTATAGCCTCAGTGTATTGTGCCGGCCCTGTCGGAGGAGCAAATTGTGGGTGCGGGCGCGGTACAGGCACACTAGATTAGTCTTTGCTTCGGGGCCGCGGAGTTTCCGTTTGGAGAAGCGCATCAGTCTCGCTACCCAACGTTCAAGAGAAGCCATATCTAGTCCACGACTTGAACGCATTCTCTTCTCCTGGAGATGCGAACATTATCACAAGAAAGCTTTAGAAATGCAACCCTTCTAAAAAAATCCGAAAAGGAACTACCCCAATCACAATCTAACTCTTGAAACATTATCGGCGTAAATTGGATTGAACCAACATATGCCCCAATAGAGCATACCGTTTGGTCAATTTTAACCAAGCGTGGGTCTTGCCATCTGATTTTTGGTACGTATATGTTGTGTGTCCACAAATATTTTAGTTGTAACACCAGCGCAGAGTCAGTATTAGTTTCTGTGTGCCCACATTTTTATTCTTCCTGTATGGTTTCGAACCTAGTCTTCAGGATCTCCAGTCAAGGCAGTTATGGAAGTGCAACAAAGTTAGTGGCACATGAAGTGTGCCCTAACTGGATTCCATAAATTAGAGAGTTAAAGAAAGTCTGACATTTTAGAGATCGGATTGCATTGGTGCCCGTTTGCCATCTGTGCAGTGTAATACACTGAGTAATTCGAAGATGCATTTTGTTCCAGAGGAACGGCTCTGTTTCTAACATTCCGTTTGTATCGAACAATTCTTAAGATTCGCAAACACGCAATAATGAAAAACTTGCAAAGAAACCCGATACTTCTGTTAAAAATATTTGCATATTTCTGGTGTTCAAAGAAGTAGAGAAAATACTAACTAATGCATCTTAGGGGTATTGTGTTTTAAGTTGTTTCAACGAGACCTGAAACAAGAGATACTCCCCTTCACACGAATCACCGGACACTCCCTAAACGAGGCCGGTGGACCAGCGTCCCGCCTGAAAAACGTACATCTTGAAAATCCCCCGCATAATAATATGGTCTTTGTCAATAAATTAAGTAAAGCACCGCATTTGGTGGTTGAAAGAGAAGATTCTAACGTAGGACATTGGGCAGCCTGCATTGTCATAACAAGGGAGGGCCAGTTCGATTAGTCATGTCACGCAGACACACTCGCAATTCTAAGGGAAAACTCAGGATCTAATTGCGCCACTATTGTTTGCTTTGTCGTGTTACGATTTCTATGTACATTCTGGAGGCCGCCTTTATTGGGACGGTTATGACTGCAGCGGAGCACATTAGAATCCGCCCTGTCCTGATATCTGATCAGCCCGTCACAGGCCCAGCTTAATCATTCGCGCAATGGAATAGCGACGACATTCCCATCCGCAGTAGATGGGCACAAAGTGGCAGACACTTTTTATTGGACGTCACCATTCAAAAAAAAATTCCCCCGCATTTCCCCGAGGGGGAGAATGTGAAAGTGCGACTGCACGGTCGTCGGCCCGCTTGCGGCGCTTGCGCTCGGCCCCCGCAGCCCACCGCCTCGCCGCCTTTTCTTCCATCTCTTCCATCGGGTTTGTAGTATCACGTGTACACCACGCAGTTATCAAGCCGCTATAACGCCGCTGAGTCGCCAACGCACGCCGCTGACGACGTAGTTTGAATGCGTTAAAGATATAAGGCGCGTCACTAACACTGACATCAGCGTCGCGTCCGTGGCTTGGTCGGTAGAGCGTCGCGCTGCGGCCGCAAAGTCCTCGGATCGAAACCTGGCGCCGGATGCTGTTTCTTTTTTAAATATAGAGGAGCACTGCGGACGCCGCCGCCGCCGGCGGTGGATGGTTTGGGGTCGCTTATAAAGTGCATTCGCACTTAAAAGGTACAAAATTAGTTATGGCTTCAATAATATTTATGATGTGTCAATATTCTCAGCCGTCACTCTCCCAGCCACGACATCCGGTCCCGCATTTTCTTCATAGGCAGGCTATCACCCTAACTGCACCACAGGTTTTGTTAAACATTTGCCATTTGTTTAAAATATGCTCACCAATTTTCTTGCAATCTTCCGAGGTACACACTTCTTTATTCTCTGTCAAATCTGGAAAAAGGCATGCAAATGTTTACACAGTACGTACGTACATCTATTCAATCCAGCGAGCACAACAGGAAGCAGATGAAATAAAATATGAAATATAGTGTAGAAGTGTCTGTATTACAGCAACCTCATCACAAGGTAATCTTTGAAATATATATGTAATATTGCGCAAGGTGAACATGACTGAGTTAGCGAATAGGCAGAACCGTGTTTGCCCAAGGGACCACAAAGCTACTTTTATCATCTTCATTGGGCGTTTGTGACTTCTTAGCTTTGGTAGTCATTGATTATCACGTTCCGGGATCTCTGATATTTTTCGAATGAAGCCCGCAAGTCAGACCGATGCTCCTTGTTCGAAAGACTGAGGTACAATCGTGTCCGACAAATGATTTCGAAACGAAAGTTTAAGGAATAATACTGTTATGAGTACGTTGTTCTTTGCAGTGTTTCGCCACATTACTCAAGCACAAAGTAGGTGGTCATGGGCGCAGTTGGCGTAGTATTTATTCATGTCTCATGGTTGAGAAATGAACAAACATTAAGATGCCTACCAGGTGTCTCCCACCGATGTCAGCCAGCGGTCTAGTAACACAGCTGGATGATGTATTTACATAGGCTGTAGCCAACGCATAAGCACCAGATCCCTAGCGGGCAGACAGCACGTGAGCCTATGGAAAAACCTACTCTTCCTAGAATTCGATGTCAGCATGCGCCATCATCTCGATTGGTGCACACCTTCATTTTTATATATATATATATATATATATAGGACCACTTTTAATTAGGCTACCGAGCACAGGCCACGGAAAGACAGAACAGCCCGGGGATGATGATGGTTATACACAGATGACAGGGGCGATGGCTTCGGATGGGTAGAAGGAAGAGAGGGATTAACCTGCCGTGTTCCACACTGGATATAACAATGATCATGTCGTTTCAACGCATAAATATCACAGCAGTACACTCCCACTGCCCAATATATATATATATATATATATATATATATATATGTGTGTGTATATAGTATAGCCCACTTATAGCGAACCCGGCTTTAACAATATAGCGGCTATAACGAACAAATCTTCGTTCCCCATTACCATTGGTATACATAGATTTTCTGTCCAGATATAGCGAAAAGCGGATATAACGAAGTGATTTCGGTTTCCCGTTGTGTTCGTTATAAGCGGGATCACCTGATATATATATATATATATATATATATATATATATATATATATATATATATATATATATATATATATATATATATATATATATATATATATATATATATATATATATATATATATATATATACATATATATATATATATATATATTATCGCACCAGACCGGTATTCTGGAGGTCGTGGGTTCGGATCCCACCTGGAGGGCATTTTTTCTCCGCTTTCTTTCTTTCTTTCAAAATCCTTTATCTGTCGTGACATAAGGATGCCGTGACACATAAAAAAGAAGAGAAAACGCGCTTATTTTGGGACACAGATAACGTAGCCGGGCAAGGCAGGGCAGTAAAAACAATCGATCATTAAACAAACCCATATGTGGTTCGCGGCAATATACTGACACTTTGTACTCAGAAACTCAAGTGCCTTATGAGTCCAACAAGGCGCAATAGCACCGCCAACGATATTAAAAAGTGATTTGAGTTACTCAGGGTGGACTCTGAGGCACTGGTAACGGTATGCTGCGTTCCTGGACCTTAAGGACACCCAGGGAACTAGAAGGCTTATGGACGTGCGAGCAGGGTTTCATTACACAGCTCCCAGCTCGTTAACGATTCCCCGCAGGGGCACATTGAGTAATCTTTTGTGATGGTATTGACGACACCGCGGACACCGAGCCCCCATACTGACGCTGTAACCGACCGCGGTAATGAGTTTTAGGGTGGAGGTAGAAACCTCAAACTGTGGCTGTCGTAGCCCAGATAGAGCTCCGGCGGATGGGCGTCCTGTCTGTTTACCAGGAACGGAGCTCTGGGACCTCTCTCGGTATCAGGGTAACCCGAGCGAAGAACGTACTCCCGTCCCCTGCTTATATATTATGCCGTATGTTATTTTCAAATACCCCCTCCACCCTAAACGTTATCGGTTTCTTGAAAGGGGCCGCGCCGAAGTATCATTTACGTCGTTATCAACAATCCCTCTCCCAAAGCCATCCAACTATCCCACTTCCTGATCATTGAATCTGTTTAAAAAGAAAAGCAAGTTTCCTCTCTGTCCATATTCTTGGTCACAAAATTCATAGATGGTATAATCGAAGGACCATAAAAAGCAAAGAAACAGAGAACCGGAGAACTTTTGGAAGAAGTCAATACCCAGCAGCAGGCAACACATCTAGTGAGCAAGACACGCATCGCAGATCTTGACATCACAGACACTCCCACCGAAGGCTTAACAGCTCACAGAACGTGATCTCAGATCCTCACCCCATCACTGCATCCGATACCGATCTGATGGAGGGTCTGAAGAGCCAGGGCGTAACATAAATGGGGCGCATGACGACACACAGAGAAGAAAAAGAACTTTCTACCAAACACCTGATCTTAACCTTTTACCGGTCAACACTTCCATAACTCCTCAACGCAGGATACATTCAATGTTCACTTCGGCCATACATCTCTAACCAGCGGCGCAGTTTTAAGTGTCAGAAGTTTGGGCATAGTACAAACTCCTATAAGGGCCGACTTCCGTGCGCAAAGTGTGCCGAGCACGATCATCCATCTCACAACTGCCCATCACAAATCCTCATCTGTGCTAACTGCCAGGGACCTCACGGGGCCTAGTCTAGAACATACGAGAAATACAAACCGGAGAAGGAGATTATCAAAATTAAAGTAACTGAAAACCTTACATTCTCATAGGTGCGAAAGAGCTTCGCCTCTGTCACCCTGGGGAGGTACGCCGACGCAGCTCACTGGGGGGCGGAGCGACGTCTGGTTTCCACGAGGACCCGGTTCAACGAGTCTGACCGGTTCCCGCCCTCGCCCCCGAGTGGGTTGCCTCAGTAAGCCCAACCCGTCACCACACCTCTTGCTGAGGCAGCCGCAGCAATGCTCAGACTAAACAACATATGACAGGATTATGTCGGTGTAACTTTATCTTTTAACCATAGCAAAATACCAGTATTATTCTGCAGCCCACTTTACATTGGCACTTTGCACAGTGCACAGTTACATCATAACGCATGTGCCTTTTTTACTAGCAGATCTGCTTTCTCCAAGCATTTCTTTGATAAAGCTGCATCAATGCCAGGCGCAACACCGGCCACACAAGAAGGAACCCTCATAAACCGTTTCTTGAGCGCGCTTATGAAATGTTGACGTTCTTTTCGCTGTGCGTTGCCATTTTTTAGAAAGGTTGTACACCTGTACATTCAACGGCTTAATGTCATGGATAAAAACAACCTCCGCCGGCACAAAAACACGAACGCGAGCCCACCCTTGTAAATGGAATGTCGAGAGAGCTGTTGCAAACCATTACTAATGGTCTTGAAGCGGCTATAAAATATTTCTCGTCGTCTCGGTGTGCTTGTCACTTCAACTCGTCTTGTGTCAGTAGAAAATGGTACAGAGTATCCGCAATGTTCATTGGAGATATCAGAAATTATCGGCAATTATCGGCAATGATAAGCAGAGTATCGCCAAAGATCATTGGTCAGTTCTTATTATGACGTCTGTTTAAAATAAGATGGATCAATGGCGCCGCCGTTTTGTTGTTTATGCGTTTTATTCGATCAGCTCTGGTAGGCGTAGCTTGTCCTCCCATGTCTGCGGCGGCGTGCGAATGGTTTCGTTCCTAATGCGACTAAAACGCGATGCGGCTAACAGCATTTCCGGAGCCGACGTGTCCAACGATGCGGCAAATGATGGGGCATGTCTTGCAGTACCTATTCCGCAGGCGTATGCAGCAAGAACTGCTCTATTTATCGACACTAGGCCTGCCTAGCCTCTAAAGGCAATCTGCAAATATATTCTTCATCAGGAACACATGGTGGGAATGGTGGGTTGGGACCATTAATGTTGTTTCGAAGCTTTCGTTATTGTTTTCTTAACCACTAAATTCCGAGTTTAATGCTGGATGCCCTCTTGACAAGATCCATTCACTCTGCATCGTAGGCCTTGGCGCCTTGGGGTTTTGCCGGCGGAGATGTTCTTGCTCTCGCGAAGAAACAGTGGGGTGGTGGTAGAGGTACTGTCAGTAGTATAGCGTCAGTACATACGGTATTAGAGTAACGCCACTGTGGCGCGGAAGTGTGCAATGGTGGCTATTTTTTCATGCAGTGTTGCGAGATTGCCACTTCCATGGTTTCGCAGTTAACATCGACTGTATGGTTTCTTCACGACACTACCAAAGATGTAGCAATACGGCATCTTTTGACAAACTTCTGCAGCTGAAATTCTGTTACACGCGTTATAGTTCGTTCACATTTGGAACAATGTCTGTCGACCGCAGCCGCTGAGCAATCAGGAAAAGGTAAGCCCACCAGAGTTGACCAACCAAATCGCAAAAAAACCACACCGCAGCGCCTGCGATTCTTCGAAGTGTAAACAAATGTCCCGTAAAGTAGCCTGACCAATCATCACGGCAGTCGCACAGAACAATAGGATATAAAAGTGCCAATAATCTATGCTCTTATCCAGTGATCTTAGCTGAGCGCAACCGACAAGACCAATGAGACCACGAGAAACGTTCCATAGCCTGGTTCATTTATATTTGTGGTGGTTTACAGCAGCTTAGCTGGCCATCCACTTCCACAGTGCGGGATGGCAAACAATTTTTCAAGTTATCGCCCTTCACGTATTTCGTATACGCTGACACCTCTCATATAATAGTATATTATCTCACTACGAACTCTTAAAAATTGTACGTTTTCTTGTTTCAACAGTCTTGACGTTTAGAGGAACCATATCTACTAGTAAAATACCTTAGCAACCTACGCTAAGAAGTCACGATTAGAAGATCTGTACGCAGGTAGAGGACCAAAAGCTGGCGTGTTTCATTGAACAGTGCTTTTTTGGATTGTACAACGGTTGAGATATATACATCAGAAAAGGCCTTTTGCGTGTTTACTGTGACAATAGAACCAAATTTTTTTTGGTATATTCATTCCTTGACGCGTGTTGTGTGCAGCTGCTTTAGGAAGGAAGCAGAGCGAGTAGTCACTTGTTCCTACTTGCCAGTTTTATGGGGCTTGGTAATCACATTCCTACAGGAATTGCTCATTCATTTCTTACGGGATTAAAAAGCATCGTGTACCAACTCTCAACGGCAAATCTATAGAACGGTTCATAACTGCCACTGCCAAATATTTTTAATAAATATAGTACACCCTTCCTGAAATAAGGAATGAAGGAGAAATGCGGTTTTGTGTATATGGTTCTCACTAGATGGCGGTAGCGGTTGACAATTACAGGATTTTTATTATTTCTGCACTGAAGTGGTATATGAACCAAGCAAACCAGGCCGTTTGACAGATTTTGAAGATTTTGTACACTTTTCGTTTTGTTCATCATTTTTCTCAATGCTGTGGTTCATGATGCAGTAAGTTTCATGGGAATTTTAACTACTGAGTAAGCCTTAAGCCAACATACCGCGCCCCTGCGCCAGATGTGCTGTCTGAGCAAGATTGGCTACCAAATAGTGTCCCAATTTCTATCAAGTCTTAAGGACATACCTGTTTAACCTTTCAATACCCGTGGAAGGTTGCAACAAACTATCATTATTGGCGATCTGCAGAGTGAAGTTGCCACGCCAAGAAGAATTACAAAATGTGGCGAGGATACAGAAACCGGACGAGCAGTGGTTGGGAGAGCACTCCCCTAGAACACCTAGCGCTTAGAGAGGTGCGGGTATTTATGCCGCTACAATTAGGCAGGTCGAAGTAGTTGTAAGCAGTGTTAAATTGATACGCTTAAGGCTGTTTTTATGCGGGAAGAAATACCACGTGCAGGGCCGGTCGAACTGCTTCAAGGCTCAGTAATTTGCCTTAGATTCCCAAGTCGTCGAAGCTTGTCGTCTGTCACCAGTATTACCTTCTGGCCCGAAGCGGCTAACGAGCCATCAGTAGCTACACTTCATACTTCCACTGATCTATGCACATTTTCGGGATGTATTTTGCCCATGGAGGTGATACAGCTCTGCCGAGAAATATCTCGTCTTTCACAGCCGCCAATGGGGCACATACAAAGCTTTCATTTCTTACGGTTTTGGCCTACAAATCACCCGTTATTTCAAGACAAAGGCAATGCACAGAAATCCAAGTTGTGTACAAAGAGTCCTAAAGGAATTGCTTGAACGGTTTCTTTTTATAGCCACCATTTGTGGGCACACTTTGTCTTCAGGCAGAATAATTCCGAAACAGAAAGTGTTTTCAAGACGAGGGTTCTGGTAACAATGATCCAAGCTGGTCCGAAGGCCTTTAAAGAAGTCGACCTAGTAGGCAAAGCACGGATCTTCATTGCAATCTTCTAACTCTTCGAATTTTGTAAGCCGCGCGTCCGGAGAGAGAATATCAAACCGAAGAATAGGTTACTCTCCTCCAGTACGAATCATTACCAAGCAATTTAGAATTGGGTACTCTGGACAGAGTGAATTTGTGCTTCATTATGACCACTGTTAGTCTTTCTGGTCACCGATATAAAAAATCGAAGATATCTATGCATTCCTGATTACTCCTGAATGCGTAAGCGTATTTGTGCAGTTGAGCAATACTGAGTACTCCTCTAGCTTCGGCGCTTAGAGTAATTCTGGCTGTTGCTTTGATGTGCCGGATGAGTGGTTCGCGTGCTTTATACACAGACAAACAGCGTAGTCATGGCAAGGCTGACCACTCTGCGTTTTCCAATTCACTCAAATGGAGGCAAGCCGTCCGGTCACTAAATTGTTTATTTTGAGATAGAGCTCTGGCTTTCAGACGCAGAACATTTGCTGCATTGGAATGGTCTTTCCGGAGCAATTCTCATCTAACGTAGGCCGACCCCTATTCGGAAGCCAAACACCAGCGGCTTTTAATAATGGCCGCCAATTGCTCGCACATGCAACACTACTAAAGCTCTTGTGCCACCACGATTTCGTATGGACGCGTACAAGAATAAACTATCATATTTTAACAAGTAAATTAGCCCGATTGATTTTATACGAAAGAAATCTCGCTGGTGTGACTTCGTTGAACCACTATACACACTGCAAGCACCAAAACCTTCATTACGGAACGTCCGCAACAAACGAGAGTGTTTGCGAAAAATCTAAAGTTGCTTTGTGAATGAACTCTCTGCAAAAAAAAAAGAATTTTTGCGGCCTGTGGCAGGTGTCCGCAAGGCGTAGTAGAGGGGCCCTACAGAATCATTTATAAGACTGGGAGTGCCGTTTTTTTTACAAAGGTTGAGAATATTGTGGACTACACTGATCGGGACACTAGGCCTTACATTACACCATTAACGGCACCCTCCAACAAACTTATGGGCTGTTTCACGCAAATGATCCTAACGGTTTTCTTTGGGCAAAAAATGAAGGCAGCTTACCCCAACGTGCAAGACTTGAATGTTGCGAATCTGTGAGCGACCGTCACGAACATAGCGATGTTTTAAGGTCTGCATAGAAACAGATTTCCTTCTTCCATGCAGCAACGACCTTTACTCAATAATTTTTTCATACTTAATCACAGTGCGAAAGACGATACAGACAGATGAATAACCATAGGACAAGCGAACTTTGTCCAGCCCAAGCTCGAGCACTGTGTGGCCATTTTTACCTCTCGGGTCCTAGAACAAAATAGCATTTCTCTTGTGGTTATTCTTCTGTCTGCCCCGTCTTTCGCGCTGGGATTACTCTTCCAACTTGCAACTGTCCTACATTTCATTCCCTCCATATTGGGCTCTGCTGCTTGTTTTAACCCGTTTCTGGACAACCCGGCCGTACCAGGTTCCCTTGTTGCTTTTTAAGTATGCAAAGGGAGAATTGCTGCATGCCACATCGAACATGGCATTTGTGCAGCCGAAGTTGGATGACTGTGTGGCCATTTGGACGCCTCGGGTCCAAACAAATTAGCGCTTGTCCTGTGGTTATTCTCCTGTCTGCCCCGTCTTTCCTTCTGTGATGAAGTATGAACACCTACCAGCTCACCCAACTTCCAACTGTTCTATAATTTTTGCTGTAAGCGTGAGCTTCTCCCATGCTATGCCGTCTTTCCTGTTTAGAGCAATGGTGCCCAGGATTACGGCGCTCGCTAGAGCTTTTCTTGTTCCGAATACGTTTGCCACGATTGCGGCGAATGTTGTAGTCGTTTTCTTGGCTAACTTGGCCCATGTGCCTAATTTTGTATACCTGGCTTTACAAATGTGCACTGGGCACGCCGGAGCGTCGCCGCGACAAACGAGTGCTCAGCATTCTCTGGGTATTTTCTCTCGAGGGCGATCATGGCAATCTTCCCCAATCTCCCAAAAAGGGTATGATTGGCTTGACAGATGCGTTCACGGGACGCTAGGCGGTCGTCGCGTGCCATGCACGCAGGAGCGGCAGGCATTTTCCTGGTTTTCTTAACTGGCGGGTGGCCACCGCGAGGCCCGCGCTGACGTGGCGCACTCGGGGATTTCTTGCTATTTTTAGCAGCGGACACGAAAAAATTACGAGTTGCTAAAAAGCTTCGCTGTTAACAGATGATTCAAATTGCCCAAAAAAGAAAGACTGCCGCACTTTGACGTTTTAATAAATGCTGGGGTTTTTGTAATTGTCTGATGTTTCATTTACATTGGAGACCACCTAGGTCTTTCTGTTATCCATCTGCTAATGTTGTACATTTAGGCAGCATCTCTAGTTCATTAAGCGCCTTTTCCACAATATTCAAGTTGTGTAGTTAGGATTTTCAGACGAAGAGACCTTAATCGATATTAGGCGCATTGTAAATAACGCAACACAACCAAAAGCTCAAGTTTCATGCTTTTCGCAATGTCCACAGCATATGGACTATTGCGCTCAATTTGACTCAAATTATGGGGGGAGTCTACGTGACACCGCACTGATACTCATATAGCGAGTGCAGAGAGCACGCCACCTCTTCGTATATTCTCCTATGCCCCTCTGTCTTCACATATTTGTGATTGACGAAACCCCGCGCGCTTGAATGTTCCCTTTGTAGCGATTTCAACACGTGATTCAGGGAACACTTGAATATACTTCTAAACACTTGTTAAACTCCCACTGCCTTATGGCGGCTTGTTTGTGCTCCTACGATGTGTAATTTATGACCGTATTTCGTCCCTGTAACCGCAATGTTGCACTTTGGTTGTTTAGGTTGTTTCGAGCAATAACAAGTGGTGCAAGTTCATTGGCAGTTCTTTATACAGTGCTAGCAAGAAAACCACCACGCCTTACTCTGCTTGAATAGTCATTCAATTCTTGCGCTACAGAGCACGAGGTCGCGGGTTCGATTCCCGGCCGTGGCGGCCGCTTTTCTGATGGAGGCGAAAAGCAAAAACGCCCGTGTGTACGAGATTTCGGCGCACGATAAAGATCCCCAGGTGGTCAAAATTAATCCGGAGCCCTCCACTACGGCGCGCCTCATCGCCTGCTTTGCGTCGGCGCGTTAAACCCCCCCAATCAATCAATCAGTCATTCAATTCTGCAGCAAACGCCACAACATCGGGAATATTCCAACGTGAAGCACTCGACAAGTCAGCTAGCAGTAGGACTCACGGGGATTCCTCAGTGTGGTGGAAGAGCAGACCTCCTTACTTTTTATTTCAACATGAGGCTGCGCTGCACCACGAGCACTCGTAGAGCTAATGCGCCCGCATCTCTCGTGTTGCCGGTCAAATAGAGCGGAATAGTACACTTGTTTATTAATTTCACCAGTGACGCCCAAATTTGTCAAATTTTTCTTCAAGGAAGACACAGCTCTGCTTTTTATTTCGCGGGCAATTAGCAGGGAAGACCAGTTAGCTGGGGAGAGCACTGTTGATTCAAAATTATCAAAACCTTTGAAGAAATTAGTATTCCGCTAGTTTCGCCATTAACATGAAAATGCAAAACCATGCAACGGCGTATGCTGAAAAAAAGAAAAGAGGGCGTCAGCGGTAGCGTTTCCGGTATATTGGTATTCGACACTGCGAAGCAACTCCCGAACGAATGCAAGACTTCATGTAGCCCGCTATTATCATCACAATAAACACAAAAATTGGGGACGACGTGCAGTGCAAACCATTTTCATGTGTAGAGTCGCGTTGAATCCCGAAAGTTCCACTATAGAATATCTGGTATTCATCATGGGCAAATCGCTCCTTATACGCTAGCCGCTCACATCATACTGTGGCCACACAGCCTCTAATTTAGCCCCAGAGAAAGCAGTCTGTATTTGCCACTCAAAAGGGTGTGGCAAAACGTCAGGGAAGTATTTTTTATACTATTACGCACCCCTTTTATGGAGAAACAATGATCCCAGCGTGACCTGCACTGAGATCATCACTGCCAATCCGCACGGAAGTCTTGGTGGCATCTCCTGCAAAAGTTAGAAAGAGTGGCATAGCCTGGGTGATGTTGGGAAAGGAACGAGGTATTTTAGATGTCTCTTCAAATGTCTTCATGTTATAAAATTTCGCAGCTATCTTCTGAGTCATTATGTATTGCGCACAAGGAAAAGAAAAAAAATGATTTGTGTACGTTATGTCAGAGAGCAGTAATGGGACAATTGACCCTTTCGCAATGTAAATAATCAGGACTCTTGTGACAGATACCATTTCGGGAGCATGTGGAGCGGTAAAGCTCCATATAATATTTGCATTGCATCGGACACATATGACAACTACGGCGGAGACCTCTGCAAAATTTGAATAATATTCCCTAGCTACCTTTCTACGGATGTAGCTAATTGCTCAGTAAATAGCTATCTGTATGAGAAGATATTTTGGGATATAAACTAAAATTCTCGAACACGTTGTCTACCCTATACGAATACCGGAAGTTGAGAGTAGTTTAACAGAACGAGCAATATTTTCAGTTTACTTTCCTTGGAAGGCTGCTGTAACGTGGCGCGCACGTTAACCTTCAGTTGCAGATTCTACACGTTGCTTACCTTTTTGTATCCTAGCAATGGAATCGAAGCTGCGTCTTCTAGGCCAACGAAAAGGTGTATGCCAGTAGCTGCAAAGTCGGCCGCAGGTACCTAAATATATAAATGTCAGGGACAGAAGGAGCCACAAAACACGTGTTCGTGCACTTAAGCATCGTTTCAAGGTAACCGGAGGTAGCAACTGCCTGCAAAGTGAGTTATGTACCTGGCGGTATCGTGTTCCGTATTATGTTTAAAATATTTTCCACCGTATGTTCGTCAATTGCTCTCTAAACATCGCTTTTCTTAGGAAAAACAAATCAACCCAACTGTAATAGATATGCACCTCCCAGTAATGTGATTCTGAAGGGCGAATTGAAGATAGCAAGACACGTTTCCGAGAATTGTGGTCACCTACCGCGAAAATTCTTATACTGTTTTCGTGGAGGTTGTAGTATATCAATTTTGGTTGTGTTTAAGCGACTTCACCAAATATATACTGCAACGCTGCGTTTTTACACATACTAGAAAAAGATTTATTTCTGGAATAAAAATCACATCCTTGGCTTTGAACCATAAGATACACATGTCAAAAGGGAGGCAACAGTACGGGCGAAGAAGAGGGGTTTATATTAGCCATGAAATTGAATTTTCTGTTTAGGGTTTTTTTGCACCGACCGAACAAGCCACGTCAGTACTAGTATACGCGCCGTTGTGGAGGGTGGTAATTATTGCCAACAACTTGGCGATGGTTAAAATGCACAAAATAGAGCACGCATGTTTGTTTTCTGCAGCCTCAAGATAAAAAAAACTTTGCGGCTATGCTAGAATCCGCCCTCTTTCGGTAAAGATGGCTTCTAATAGTAGTCTCGCACCTGCTACGCGCCGTAAACACCTTGGTACTGCTTCCCAACCGCAAGCAGGGAGAACAAATAATCCTCAAATATTCATTATATGCGTTAAAAACACATTCGCCTCCTCATTACAGCCATACAAAAAATATTTACCCATCATTACACAGCTGTGTGCAGTAGTAATCCCTTACGAAGACACTGTGCCTTAGACAGTTTCTTAAATTTGAGGACATGGGGTCATCACTATTAACAACCGCAAACTCAGTTCTCCTGCTCGATGATGGCGTCTACCATTGATCAACAAATCTTATGTGGCGCCCTATTCAACACTTTGCCCCCAATTATATTATTTCGTCTGTCTGCTGTGTTATTGGAGTACCCCTTCCTCTAGAGCGTACCTTGGTGTCCTCTCAGCTACCTTGGTTGTCCACGGGCTGTCATGTATTCCCACTACAATGCCGCAGGAAGACCATTTGTTTTTTATTTCAATTAGGATATTATCTACCCGAGCTTGCATTCACATCATGATGCTTATTTTCAGTACTTAAGTGTCGATTGATTTATGGTTTAACACGCCGACGTAACTCAGGCGATAAGGCGCGCCGTAGTGGAGAGCTCAGGATTGACTTTGACGACCTGGGGATCATTACGTGCGCCGAAATCTAGCACACAAGGGCGTTTTTGCTTTTCGCCTCCATCAGAAAAGTGGCCGCCGCGGCCGCGAATCGAACCTGCGACCTCGTGCTCAGCAGTGCAACGCCTTAACCACTGAACCACTGCTGCGGCTAGTTCTTAAGTGTTACTCCTGTCAATATTTGTTTAATGGTGTGTTCAGCCGCCGTGTGTTTTTGCACTTGTTTAGTAAGGTGCTGATTTTGAGCTCCATGTGCTACCGCCCACATTTGTTGTCATTTTTCTTGGAATGTTAGAGGTAGCTTACAATTTATTACTTGGGAATGCCTGCCGGGCTCATCCCAATGAAAAGCTATTCGGTCAAGATTTCTCCCTTGTTTTTTGGGTCAGAACAACCACCTTTCGAAGAAGATATATTCCCGTACCTCATCTAGCTTTTCATTTTCTTATTTTAGGTTTCGTTATTTTCATTTTATCTATACGACCGTGCTTCCTTTATGTAGTTCGTCAAGATATTTCTCGCAACAACTCTGGGGTCACGCTAAGCAAGACCATGTCGTCTGGAAAACTCTCTACCTCACGTATTCCCCGTTTTATGATCATCTGGTTTCCCAGTCTAGCTTTTACTATCCCTCCAGACATGCTTTTAGCTGTTTTTGCGCGACGGTGTTTACCCGTTTTACGCCCTTTTGAATAAAGAATGTGTGGCTTTGCTTCTGAAGGTATACCATACCCTTGCCTCTATGATATGAAAGGAGTTTCAAAGTTTAATTTAACTAATTTTAAACAAACTGCTTTCGGAGGTAATATTGTTTTTCATGCATAAAATGATCACAAGTCGGGCGGGTGCAATAACAACTTGTATTTTGGTGAACAATAACTCGTACTTTTTAAAAATGTTTATTTGTTCACGTTAGGATATCATGATGAGAAAAGTGTAGACGTTCATCAGAGAGCCAGATAGGCAGCGCTAAATTTACTGAAACGTAATTGCAAGCAGATCAATGGACTGAGTACTTCAGTCACGCGGACGCGTGGATGTGTGGTTCGGCGACTGCAAACCGCTTTAAAATCATCCCTTGGTTGCTTGAGTCAGGACATTAATACATGAGAGTAGCTTTTTAGCGCTTTAGATCCGCCGTGCCCCAGATCTGTGTGTTCGGTTCGGATTACTGAAGTTCAGTGCGAATTTGGATGACAACAGTTCAGCGTCCGGATGGAAGAATAGCGTCCAGCGCACGATCCCCTTTTTGATCTTGCCTTTGAGGTGACGCCCGTCAGAAATTACACCATTCCTCAGGTGGACCAGGCACCACGATCACAAGCCCGAGGACCTGAATACGACTAATAGGGGCACTCGATGAGCGATGAGGCTAAAGTGAACGGTTGAACACCGTGACCTTCTCCATGTCTATGTTAAACCCTTCTTTTGCGTCAGCCCATCCAGCGCACGGAATGTAATGGTAAAAATTTTTGGCGCCAGCGTGCTGCCACTGCTGTGAAATTTTACAATAATGCGACAACAAGCTACAGCTATATTCTCCGGTAGCAATGCTTGTCTCATCCTCGCCGAGCAACGCCTGTTTTGCAGCGTTAACAAGCTAGCTGATAATGCCTTCTTCGATGGCAGATTGCACCCACTGCCCATGTTTGTTATAAAATGTGTCCTACTCCCCTTAACATTGAAAGATCTTACGTCTAATTGGGAGCTGGCATTGTTGACCGCGCCTGTTTATTCACTATTATTTTTTTTATTTTTGAGGCTGTTGATTTACGTTCCACCCCACGCATATGTTGTTTGCAATCTGTTTTCCTGTGTGTGTTAGCGTAAAGTGCGATCCGTCCTCCGGTCCCTTCATACTTCCGCCATTTCTTCAGCTACCCCGAATACACGCACGGTCCCACCACCGTCTGCTCTCCTTCTGGTTTGTTTGCTCTTGTTTTGTAATTGTTTTTTTATGTTTAGTTTCAGGGCTCTGCCACTTCAGCGGATATGGAGCGCAAGGCACCCACGCGTCGCTGTTTAATCATTCGTCAGCGCAAAATGCATCGAGATGATTTGCGACAACTTCACTTATGCAAAATATTTTTAACTTTGGAAGCCACGGGACGCCAAACATTTAAAAACGCATATACCCCTTGTTTACCCAATTTCCAGATGAACAGCGTGGCTATTTCGTTAACCTCCGTAATGGAGTTAAATTGAAACTCACGGAAAAGGCAAGGCGTACGCCGAAAAAAATAAATCCAGTCGCAATACGCCAGGAGCTAAGTAAATTGAATACGTCGGCAGATTTCTATATGTCGTTCAAATTTGCCGGTGAATTCAATTCAATCTTCACTAATACACTCAAAAGCAACCCCGACAAATCTATCAGGCAGTTCATGACGACCCGCAATGCAACGAGAATATTTCTGAGCGTTCCCTCAGAAGGTGAAATTTTATGGATTTTACAGCCTCGAACAAAAATAATATCACGGAAATAATGGCCTGATCATTACGCTGATAGGTGCGTTCTGTAAAGAATTTTAGAAGTATTGGGGCGTAAGAAAAACTCCAGGTTGCAATCAGCAGAGTTTACAGACAGAATAATGTGCGCTAATAGTGTATACAACACGCGCAGTATACAAACGCGCAGAAACACGTTTATTAAAACCAAGAACTGTTTTCAAGGCCAAGTATAGTATACTATCAACTCTGCAACTTCTACTTAAAAGTGCGAAACCTATAGAGTTAGGACAAGTGAAAACATGGAGATGTCCTACAGCCCATCGGAGACAATATACTAACAAAGGGCATTTTTTTTGCGTTTTTCAAGCGTTTCACTCAATCTCCTGCATTGCTTGAAAGAAGTTCAATAGAAATGCTTTTGTGGAGCGGTCTCAACCCTATTGAGCACACTACTTCGGGGACAGCAGACAGGTAATTATGAGTATAATTGATATTGACGGATTGCTCAACTTAACTTAATTCTTGATTTATCAGAGCAACTTATTTATCAGAGCAACTATCAGAGCAACATATTACCTATAATAGGTCAAGGCGATGTCTGTGTGTGGTAAAGATCTTTATAATATATTTCATATTGTTGTTGATATCCCTAAACTTATACTAGGACACAACTCAATTCTTGACAAATATATGTACACCTAAAAGAAACCAGACACAAAACGCCTATTTGGTCTGCAAACGAGGAAACGTGAACAAAGGCAGATCTTACGCACAAAGAGAATACTTTGAAAAAGAATGCAGTCCTTTACAATGCGAGGCACATTCGTGAATCATGAAATATGACGGCCAAATAAATCCTTACTCGGAACATTGCTGGCGCTAGGCGGGACAAGGACGACGAATTACACACAACTGGAGCGCACACTACCAACTGATTTATTAATCACAACAAACACAACTTATAAAGGAAAAATTCAGATGACGTGAAAGGTGGAGTTGATCAATCTCGCTGAATGAATACAATATTTGTTATGCGCATGCGCTAGCCTACGAACTGTCAAGTAGTGCCATCTCAGTTGTCGACAGTGCAATTGATGGCGAACTGATACAGTCTTTTTCTTTTCGGATGGCGTAAGCTTCCCATATCTCGCGGGTGATCGTTTCTGAAGATTCAAAGAGAATCGTGGTGCTTTCGAATTTCGCAGAGCACCCATGTCTGGCGCAGTGGGAAGCCAAGTGCCCTGGGGCTGAGACTTGCTTGCACATATTGTTGTGTTCTCTGAGTCGTTCGTTGACGCAGCGTCCAGTTTGGCCAATGTATGCCTTCTTGCATGACAAAGGTATCCTATAGACAACCCCCGAGCAGCATGCGACAAACTTACTCGTGTGCTTAATGCCACATCCTGCTTGTGTAGCATCTCTGGTTTTGTTAGTCATCTTGCACAGCATTTTTAGTTTTTTGGGAGCAGAAAAAACAACCGGGGCATCATGCCTCGTGCCAACCTTCTTTAACCTGTGGGAAAATTTGTGGATGTACTGCAGGACGATCGGCCGCTTCTTTGGTTTTTTGCTGTCTTTCTCTTTGTTAATCTTTTTTACCACTGTTTTTAACACTTTTTCTGCAACAGAGACAAGTACTTGATTAAAGAACCCACTTTTTGTTAGACGATCAATTTGAAAAGATAGACTTTCAGTGACTCTGTGTTCGCAGGATTTTTTGATGGCTTGCGACATGCAAGAAGTGGCTATGGCTCTCTTAATCAACTTTGAGTGCGCCGAATCGTATGGAAGCAGCGCAGTGGTAAAGAAGATTAACAAAGAGAAAGACAGCAAAAAACCAAAGAAGCGGCCGATCGTCCTGCAGTACATCCACAAATTTTCCCACAGGTTAAAGAAGGTTGGCACGAGGCATGATGTCCCGGTTGTTTTTTCTGCTCCCAAAAAAATAAAAATGCTGTGCAAGATGACTAACAAAACCAGAGATGCTACACAAACAGGATGTGGCATTAAGCACACGAGTAAGTTTGTCGCATGCTGCTCGGGGGTTGTCTATAGGATACCTTTGTCATGCAAGAAGGCATACATTGGCCAAACTGGACGCTGCGTCAACGAACGACTCAGAGAACACAACAATATGTGCAAGCAAGTCTCAGCCCCAGGGCACTTGGCTGCCCACTGCGCCAGACATGGGTGCTCTGCGAAATTCGAAAGCACCACGATTCTCTTTGAATCTTCAGAAACGATCACCCGCGAGATATGGGAAGCTTACGCCATCCGAAAAGAAAAAGACTGTATCAGTTCGCCATCAATTGCACTGTCGACAACTGAGATGGCACTACTTGACAGTTCGTAGGCTAGCGCATGCGCATAACAAATATTGTATTCATTCAGCGAGATTGATCAACTCCACCTTTCACGTCATCTGAATTTTCCCTTTATAAGTTGTGTTTGTTGTGATTAATAAATCAGTTGGTAGTGTGCGCTCCAGTTGTGTGTAATTCGTCGTCCTTGTCCCGCCTAGCGCCAGCAATGTTCCGAGTAAGAAACCAACTAGCCCCATTTCAAGCTCTGGTTAAATAAATCCTTACCCGATGAAAATAAGTTGTACTATGGTTACAACTACCTGTTTTTGCTTCATTAGCCGAAGATAGCCTTGTCTACTTGTGAGACTTGAGGTCCAGACAAAATTGCACACTGAGTGATATCACACGTCACGCACGTTATCTTAAAACATCGCTACAAATATACTAAGAATAAGGCTTTCAGTTCGTGGATAGAGGGTTGCAGGGAGGCCACTGCGGTAGCCCCTTTTAAAAAGGAAAACATGCAAATTCACCCTCAATTTATCTACCCGTGCCACCCGCCGCTCGATCACTTCAGCTAAGGCTGACCTGATCGAGTAAATTGAAACTGGGAAAAGCGGGTGTGAAACAGTCAAGTCCAAGAAAGAGGAACGATAGTACAAGGCTGAGATGGAAAAAAACGGCATAAAAGTACATGGTGGATACACCTTTTGAACGGTCCCGTGCCGTCGCTATTTGGTCAAAGTGCTCAAAACCTAGCTATATTCATTTGTCGCAAGGTCCACAAACACGAAAAGATAAGAAGATTCAAACTTCGCGAGTGAACCCTGTTGCGGCGAACATTATACCGCGGTCTTACTACAGTTACCTGCCTCCACCCTAGGGGCAGATGCGCGTAAATCGAGACACCCTACTAAAGAAAGGAGCCGAGTGAGAACAAGGTTTTGAAAGACGTTAATAAGCAGAGAGCACAGATACATAGCGAGAGAGCGTCGTGAAAGGATGAAGGTCGGATTAAGCGCGCGGAATAAGCGAGTGTTCGGTCATCACCGTGGGGTTGCGTCATACGTGTTTTTGCTTTCGTCGGCGGCTCGACGTGAGCTTCAAACTTACGGTTCTCCTGCCACTGAACTCCGACTTCTCGCGGTTGGCGGGGTGGCATACGGGTGCCTCGTGGGGGCGTCGCAGGTTAACTCCCGCTCGTGAGAAGCCGCCCGCTTGCTTGCGTCTGTTCAGCAAGTGGTCTGTCCCACCTTCGTATTTTGCACATCAAGCAGCGTCAAACGAGGGTTAAGAATAAAGAATGTCGGGAGATAGGGAATAGGTGGCGAAAAGGTGTAAAATATGGGGAAAACGCTGTTTATCCGTACGATGGTCGATCTTATCAAGTCGACCGCGCGCGCCCGAGCGTCATATCATCGTGGTTTTTGAATGCATTGTTTTTATGAGGAGTTTGTCAGGGCCGGAGTTATCCGTCGTAAAAAGCGGGTCACCGTAAATCGGGGGGACGTATCAGCGGGGTTCCAGTGTATATGTATGTGTATATATATATATATATATATATATATAAAGTGGGGAAAACATGCCTGCCGGTCGGCAATTTCCCCCACTTTTTTTCTTTATATCCAAAGTCTTCATCTGTTTCGATGACCTACCACATCAACCGTTTTGCTTTCCGAGGTTTTCTTCACTGCCCACTATTATTTCTGTCATATGATCAACGATTCCTCATTCCCCTTTTCTGTTCTGGTTCGCTATGTATGCACACACAAACACACACACACACACACATATATATATATATATATATATATATATATATATATATATATATATATATATATATATATATATATATATATATATATGGGTTCGGTCCCCACTCTGGGCGCGTGTTTTTCTTTCTTTCTTCTGTATATTAAAAAAAATGTTCACTTCATTAACCGTAGTAAAGAAGAAAAGAGCCTAACCACACCCCTATGCCTCCTTTGGCGTCGTAGACTGCTGACCTATCATTCTGTATTTCCTCAATGAGCCCCTCATTTACTTACTATATTAATCTGCGAAAGCCTAGCGAGGGTCTCGGTTCTGGCAGCCTTGATGCCTAGGTAGCATAAGAGGGCTTCCCGCCAGTTACCCGCTCATGACAGGCTGTAGACGTTGGAGTCACGCCCAGGGGGTTGAAAAGAACGTCCCCTTCTCCCCGTGTAGTCAGAGTGGCGCTGGCTACCACCCTCAAGTGTCAGATACACTATAGTAAATACAAATAGCCAGAAAGTGAAGGATAACACAGTCGCCCAGATAGCCGAATTGGTAAGGCATTCGACATGTAATCGAAAAGCGTGGGTTCGGTCCCCACTCTGGGCGCGTGTTTTTGTTTCTTTCTTCTGTATATTAAAAAAAATGTTCACTTCATTAACCGTAGTAAAAAAGAAAAGAGCCTAACCACACCCCTATGCCTCCTTTGGCGTCGTAGACTGCTGACCTATCATTCTGTATATATATATATATATATATATATATATATATATATTGCTACGGTGTAGCCTTCCTTAGCGAAGTTGTGACAGAGAGAAATCCCCCTGCACGCCATGAGGCCAATCGTGGAGGACGAGAAAGACAACGACCGGTGTGGCGCCCAGCAAGATCTAGAGCGGTCATCTGCTGTTTCTCTCATTTCCACCGCTTGACCATAGCGTAAATATTCTAATTCTAATTGATTGTAGGGTTTAACGCGCCGACGCAACGCAGGCGATGAGGCGCGCCGTAGTGGAGGCCTCCGGATTAATTTTGACCACCTGGGGATCTTTAACGTGCGCCGAAATCTCGTACACACGGGCGTTTTTGCTTTTCGCCTCCATCAGAAAAGCGGCCGCCGCGGCCGGGAATCGAACCCGCGACCTCGTGCTCAGCAGCGCAACGCCTTAGCCACTGAGCCACCGCGGCGGGTAAATATTCTAATTCTAGCCGCGTCTACCCGTCTCATCTTGGTTGAGGGGCGGGGTAGATGCACCTTCAACATTTCTATATATATATATATATATATATATATATATATATATATATATATATATATATATATATATACCACTCTAGAAAGTCGTAGACACTCGAGTCACGGCCGGGGGTTAAAAAGAAGGTCCCCCTCACACCCAGTAGACCGACTGGCGCTGGCAACCACCCCCAAGGGCTGCAAACAAAAAAATACCTTAACATAAGTACCCGAGAAAGTGGTCAGGAAAGAGCCCCGCCGGTAGCGGAGTGGTCATCGCACCGGGCCGGTGTTTTGGAGGTCGTGGGTTTGGATCTCATCCGGCGGGCATTTTTGCACCACTCAAGTTCTGACTCAAAAAATTTTTCATCTGTTTCCAAGACCTACCGCATTCTCCCCTTTGCTTTCCGAAGTTTCCTTGACTGCCAACATTTATTCTGCCTTAATTCACCGAGCCCTCCATTTCCCATTTTGTGATTCGCTACATGCATAGCGAGGGTCTCTGTTCTGGCAGTCTTGTTGCCTAAGATAGCTTAAAAGAGTTATATGCTGGTCGACCACTCTCGACATGTAGTGGACACTCGAGTCACGGCCCGGGGGTTAAAACGAAGGTCCCTTTCACCCAGACTAGTCCGAGTGCCGCTAGAAACAACCCCCAAGTGCAGCAAACAAAAAATACCTGAATATAAATACACGAGAAAGTGTTGGGGAAACAGCCCTGCCGGTGTTGTAGTGGTCATCGCAGCAGACCGGTATTCTGGAGGTCGTGGGTTTGGATCCCAACCAACGGGAATTTTTTCACGAGTTTCTTTCTGACTCAAAAAATTCTTCATCTATTTGTATGACCTACCGCATCGCCCCCTTTGTTTTCCAGGGTTTTTCTGACTGGAAATCCTTATTCTGTCTTAATTTACCGAGCCCCTCATTTGCCATTCATATATATATATATATATATATATATATATATATATATATATATATATATATATATATCGCAACAGACTGGTATTCTGGAGGTTGTGGGTTCGGATCTCACCCGGCGGGCATTTTTTCACCACTTTCTTTTCGACTCAAAAAATTCTTGATCTCTTCCTGTGACTCACCACAACCGCCCCTTTGCTTTCCAAGGTTTTCCTGACAGCCAACCCTTATTTTCTGTCTATACATTGTGGGGAGCGCCTTGGCCCGACACCTTCTGGCCTAGGGGGTGTCGCCCGGAGCCCCTCGCCCTCCTCGCCTACCGTGCGGCCCGGTCGCCGGAGAGATGGCGCGAGTGGACGGGTAGGAGCGGGTGGAGTGAAGAAGAACCCGCGCGCGGGGACTCAGGACTCGGGAGGGACAGAGTGTCTTCTTGGCTGGTGTGTGTGTGTATGCCCGGACGGGCGACAGCGCGTTGGAGGATGTGAGTAAAGAGTTCTTTCACGCAACCGCAGTGTGCCTCATTCCTGGGCATGCCGTAGAGAGCAGGCCCACATCTGGCGCCCGAACGTGGGGCTGATGTCAAGCCCACCCGTGGACATTTGCTCTGTGCGGCTGCCGGGAAGGGGCCCACTGCGGTTTGGGACGGCATTCCTTTGTTCCAGGAAGGAAGCGCCATTTTGGCAGTGGGAGACCAGGGCTTTGAGCCGTGTAGAAACATGTTTGCAAATTAGTTTTGAGGCCAGTGTTTTAGTTTGCTTAGGTTTTACGATGGCTGTAGATGCCTGAAGTTTTTCTTGCGTTCTTTTTCTCTGTTGTTTGGGTAATGGCCTGAGTGGTTACATTGCGAGTGTATTTAGCGTTTGTAGGGATATTAGTCGCTTGTGTATTTTGACGTGGCCCTACTGTGGTTTTTTTTGTATTTTAATGTGGCTGTAGTTCAGCCCCGTTGGTCGAATGTATTGTCTTGACGTTCGTTTTTTGCTTCCATTATAGATTTGTGTGGGGAGTGTGTTTGTCGCGTTGTGTATGTAGTTAGCGCGGCTTCCTCTGTATTTCGCGTCTACAGTTTGGCGTGGTTGAGCCAGCTTTTTGTTGGGTAGTTCGCTGGAAATGGCTCCTACCACAAGGAGAGAGACGGGAGAGAAGGAGGAGCCGCAGGGCTCGGGGGGAGACTCAGCGGCTGCTGCGCAGGAGGCTGCTGGTCAGTTGCAGCCCGCAGATCTCGCCTCAATGATGAGGCAGATGACCGGGATGTTCGCGGAGATGACCCGAATGCTCGGTTCGGCGCTAGCTGCTCCCACCGCGGGTCCTGTAGTGCCGGTCTCGAAGCTGCGTTTGAATATCGAGGTTCCCTCCTATTCCGGCTACGGAGACGTGAAATTCGTTTGCGAATACCTGCAGCAACTGGATTCGTATCAGACTGCGGTAGGCGCATCGGATGATGACGTGTTGAGGCGGGTCCTGCCCGTGGCACTGGTAGGAAGCGCTGCGCGTTGGAGGCGCTGCCAACCGGCTTTCGAGTCGATGGCAGATTTTAAGGACCGCTTCCGCGCTGAATTCCTGCCACCCGATTACGAACACCGTATGAGGGACGAGCTTGCCCTTCGCACGCAGCACCCTGAGGAGAGCCTCCTCGAGTACGTGCGGGCGATGCAGGAGCTGTACGAACGGCCCGACCCCGAGGCAGCCGACGCCGTCAAGGTAGCGCGCGTGTGCAGGCAATGCCACCCGCGTTTCAGACCGTACCTGCGGGGCCGGAGTTTTCGCAACTTTGAGGCCCTCGCACAAGAAGCGCGAGTAATTCAGGCTGATTTACTCGCCGAGCTTCACTACAGGTTGCCGCCGAGACCCGAGGAATCGCTCGAACCGGGTTGCGCCTGGTCGGGAGGGGGAGACGATAACGGCCCCACAAACTCCTCGGTCGGAAGCAACGCAGGCGACGGAAGAGGGAGGCAGGACGAAGCAGCCCGCTTGTGCTGGTTTTGTCGCAAGCCTGGCCAATTCTCCAGTCAATGCCCCGAGAAAATGCGTAGCACGCAGGGAAACTCGGATCGCCGGCGACGGTGAAGGGCGGTGGCTCGTCGTCGCCGGCGGGAAGCGAGAAGAGGGGGCCAGACAGAGGGGGTGCGAGGGAGCCCCCAGAGCACCCCGGCGCTGGCGCCGGCGGGCAGCTGGCCCCCTCCGCATGTAGGACACACGGGGACCCATCCTCGGTGGCCCCATTCATGCGAGTGCAATTAGTCGGTCAAGAACTTTTTGCACTGGTCGACACGGGCTCGACGGTGTCTTTCATCGGGGACGAAATCTTCGAAGCCTTGCGGAAAAGAAGAATCCGGGTCAGGCCCGCCGAGACACCCTTGAGCTTAGCAGCGGGTTCGGCAAAAGCAGACGGAGCTGTGAGACTCACGCTCGGTTTTGATAGCAGAAAGCGCAGACAGCGTTTTGTTTGCTTGCCTGGTTTGTCTGTTCCAGTCATACTGGGCAGAGATTTCCTCTCGAGGGAGGGTGTTGTGCTCGACATGGGGAGGAACGGCTACCAGTACGGGCCGCAACCCCCTTTCTTTCCTTTCGCGAACGCGCCGATGCACGGTTTACACCCGCACGGGGCAAATAGACTCTACTGCGCTGCGGAAGGCCAGGGAGAGGCGTCAGGAAAGAGGAGCACTGATGTAGAAGCGATCGTCGCATCTTTTTTAGGATCCGATGATCAGCGCCGAATGTTGGCGGAAAGTTTGCTCCCCTTATCGGAAGGGGGTGGCGGAAGCGCGCGCGCCGAGTGCAGTGGTTTCATGGGCGGCGCGGGCCACCCCGAGAGTGGGAGGAAAGGGCCGGACAGAGGAGTCGAGGCCGGCCGCAAAGGGAAAGAGGAGCGGCATCTCGCAGCTGCGATTTCTCGCCCCCCGAGAACAGAGGCAGAAAGGAATCTGTCGTGGGGGGAGGTAGTGAGTGAGGAAGAGCTCATTGAGGCCCAGAAAGCAGACGGTCTGTGCCAGCGGGTGCTGAAAAGGCTAGCGGGAGGCGTAGCTTGCACCGGTAACGCTGAGGGGTTTGACGCGTATCTGCTGGGCGACGATGGCTTATTACTTCGCTACTTTCCCCAACTGGACGACGAAGAGGCGGTTTCATCCCCCTTTCGAGTCGTGGTCCCGAGGAAGTTGCGGAAACGGTTCATGCGGCACTTTCACGACTCAGCGCTGGCAGGACATGGCAGCGGCAGTAAGACTTACGACAAGTTATGCCGTGTCGCGACCTGGCCAGGCATGAGGAGAGACGTAATGAGCTATTCCCGCGCTTGCCCTTTTTGCCAGGTAGCGAAGCCGCGCGCTGGGAAACCTGTGGGTTTCATGAAGCCGGTGGAAAGCAGCTACCCGTGGCAGATTGTAGCGTGTGACGTAATGGGACCCCTCCCAAGATCCGCGCGAGGAAACCAGTTCATTCTGGTTATAACGGACCACTTTTCTAAGTGGGTGGAGTTGTTTCCCCTTAGAAAGCTAGCGTCGGAGCGGATCGTAGAGAAGCTGGTGGAGACATTCACTCGTTTCGGCTTCCCCTCCGACCTGATCACTGACAATGCTTCGTATTTCACAAGCAAAGTCTTTTCAGACTGTTGTCGAGCGCTGCACATTCGGCACAGGAAAACGAGTCCTTATCATGCTCAGAGCAACATCACTGAGAGTGTGAACAGGTTGCGACAACCTGGTTGCGAATGCTGGTTGCGACAACCAAGGAGCATAAGGACTGGGACGCGCGTTTGCCTGAGCTGGCTTTCTTGACTAGGACTACCGTAAATAGGTCAACGGGTTTAACACCAGGTTACCTAAACTTCGGTAGAGAGATCGCTTTTCCAATGGAAAATGCACTGCTGTACGCGGCGGCGGATAACGCCCCTTCTCTGTCGCAGTACGCGGCTAGGCTCCGGGAACGCCTTTGGGCAGCGCAACGCACGGCTCGGGAGAACCTCGACGTGGCGCGCATGGAGCAAGCCGAGCAGTATAACAATGGCCGTCGTCACCTTGTGTACAACATCGGTGACCTAGTGCTAAGGAGAACACACCCACTCAGCAACGCTGCACGCGGTTTCACTGCAGCGCTCGCACACAAATGGCAAGGGCCATACAGAATTACGGCGCAGACGACTCTGCTCACGTATGAGATGCAGTCGCTTGAAAGCGACGAGCTGGTGGGTCCTGTGCACGTGAGCGATCTCAAGGCCTATCACGTTCGCACTGGCGATGACGAACAGGTGGTAGCGGAACCAGAAGGTGGGAGTCCCGCTACTGAGGACAGAACGGCCGGCGATAGGATTCGCACCCATCGTTACGACCTGAGGGTGCGGTAGTGTCTACCCCCCACGGGTCCGGGTCTCACGTGGTTCTACCACGGAGCAACCCGCAGCAGAGTCACCGCTTCAAGTTTCATCGCGCCACCTGTGCGGTGGTGCGAGTCGTGGTTTTGTGCCCGGCCGTTACGATGACCCGCCGCGGTGGCTCAGTGGCTAAGGCGTTGCGCTGCTGAGCACAAGGTCGCGGGTTCGATTCCCGGCCGCGGCGGCCGCTTTTCTGATGGAGGCGAAAAGCAAAAACGCCCGTGTGTACGAGATTTCGGCGCACGTTAAAGATCCCCAGGTGGTCAAAATTAATCCGGAGCCCTCCACTACGGGGCGCCTTATCGCCTGCGTTGCGTCGGCGTGTTAAACCCTACAATCAATCAATGGCTGTTACGATACCAGCCTGGGCCTGCCGACAGCTGGCCCTTCCTGTGCGACCCGGGAGCTTCACGCCACCGGCCTGATGGTGCGGGGCGATACGTTCGTGCCTGGGCGTTGCGAGTCCGGCCCGGGCCTGCCGAGCAGAGGACCTTCCTGGTTCGACCCGGGAGTTGTTACCACGGCCCGGGGGTCCTGCTGCCCTTCGGAGATGCGAGGCGGTTGCGGTGCGCCTCCTGGTCTACAGTGGAGTTGTGTCCATGGATTGGAGGCCTGCTGAGCTCCCCGCGGAGCTGTATCCCTGGCGTGGAGGCGCCGGTGGGCGCAGAGCCTGCAGCTCGTTCGGGGGCTTCGAGCCTCTACGAGCGCCCGTCAACCGGGTTTCCCCCGGGCTCATCGCGGCGCCTCCGGCTCTGGCGCCGAGCAGCGGAGATCGGGACAGCGGGACGCTGTCGAGAGGAGCCTGGCCGTTCGGTGGAATCCTGCGCCGGGCAGCCGAGAATGCGCTCCCGCGGACGCCTACATGGTGGCGATGGCGACAGAGCGGCATGCTGCACACTTCGGCGGGTGCCAGCCCACCAACAGCCGCACAGGGCGGCCCCAGGCGCCGACCAGCGGTTCCTCGTGCACTAGAACCCCGAGGGCGATCTTCAATGATAGACCCCTATCCCGTGTTTGGGGGGGGAGAGATGTGGAGAGCGCCTTGGCCCGACACCTTCTGGCCTAGGGGGTGTCACCCGGAGCCCCTCGCCCTCCTCGCCTACCGTGCGGCCCGGTCGCCGGAGAGATGGCGCGAGTGGACGGGTAGGAGCGGGTGGAGTGAAGAAGAACCCGCGCGCGGGGACTCAGGACTCGGGAGGGACAGAGTGTCTTCTTGGCTGGTGTGTGTGTGTATGCCCGGACGGGCGACAGCGCGTTGGAGGATGTGAGTAAAGAGTTCTTTCACACAACCGCAGTGTGCCTCATTCCTGGGCATGCCGTAGAGAGCAGGCCCACAACATATATATATATATATATATATATATATATATATATATATAGATACACTTCTAGTAAATATAAATAGCCCAGAAAGTGAAGGAGAACACAGTCGCCCAGATAGCCGAATTGGTTCGGTCCCCACTCTGGGCGCGTGTTTTTCTTTCTTTCTTTCTTGCTTATATTAAAAAAAATCTTAAATTCATTAACCATAGTAAAAAAATAGAGCCTAACCACACCCCTATGCCCCATTTGGCGTTGTAGACTGCTGACCTATGTTTCTGTATATATATATATATATATATATATATATATATATATATATATATATATATATATATATATATATATATATATATATGTATATATATTCAGTATAAGTAAAGAGTCTGATCACCAGCAATAACACTAACAAACAAGGTTTACGTACGTAACCGCAACGGGACTTGCCTTCATCAGAATACAGTTACATGATTTTGTTGTCACAAACATTTGGAATTTCTTATATAGCTTTGCAGAAAACTGTCAGAAGGAGCGGAAGATATTTCGGAAACAGAGAGTATGCAGGCAGTCGGGCTACGCCTATGTTACAGCCACAACAAAAAAAAGGAGAGAGTTCAAGAGAGAGAAAAGGGTCGTGTTAACACTGCAGTGTTCAAGATTGCACCATGACAGGGCAACGTACGCGGCGTGGGCTGCAAGTTCATACAATGCAGAAGACTGGACAATCGCGGTTTCAAAAGTAAGCGAAGAGTATACAGTAAAGTATTCAGTGGTTGGGAAGACCTCTTGGCGCGCAAGAGAAGATTGGTGTGCCCCGCGAAGATGGAAGAGAATAGATACAGGGTACAAAAGAGCATTGCACCGAAGCTAGCAACTGAACAGGAAATAGGTAGGGTCTATAGATCACAAAGAGTTCAACATTCCTAAGCGGTGGTGGGAACGCGGCCTCCTTCCCAAGGACAAATGGGATTGTTGAGCCGCATTAGGCTAATAAAGCTGCTGTATTTGGAGAGTTTCTGTGAGTTCTGATGGGAAACTCGAGGGTAGGAATAATGAACAAAGTGATAAAAATTATGAGGCCGCCAATTTTAATCGAGGAATAATCACGTTAGTTTTCTATAAATTTTATTATTATCAAGCGTCGCTGACCCAAACTTATAGGTGAGATAAGATTTCGGAACCTCGCGGTCGTGGTGGGTTTTGAAGGCGGATTCTAAAATCGTTGCTTTAAGATGTTCAAATGCATGCCCACGACTGTTCACATGTCTTGACAGTTGCCAATAAGGGCAGCTTTTTGCATGAGAGCGGTTATTATTGAACCGCTTATTGAATGAGCGGGAATAGGGAAGGGAAGGATGAACATTGGCGTACTGCGTTGCCCCTCCGGCGGCAATTTTCAGCTGAGAGCCGAGCATCGTGGGGCCGCTTTGTTGTGGTTCCGCGACGCCGCTATTGCACCATCGAAGCCAACCGACTGACTTATGAAAGGGAAAGTTCCTTCTCTTTGTGAGTGTGTGGACATGAGTTTGAGTTCTACGGAGTTGTGCGTCCTGACGTCAGCTGAGAAAAAGGGGGAAAGGGGGCGTACCCAACCTGGGTATTTAATGTCATGCGCGCAGGAGCGGAGCACATCGTTCCCTGAGTTAATCGCCAGGTAAATAAGTGTACTCTTAAAGCTTGCTTCTTCGCGCTACTCGGCCCGCATGTTTGCCCTAACTCAGGAATATATATATATATATATATATATATATATATATATATATGCCAGGGTGTCGAACCGGAACTGAACCGGAAAAATCAATGACGGTTACCGGTTCATGCCGAAACGGTTCCACCCTCTGTTGTTGATATTGTGATATTGCACAGGGAAAGCAATTCAGGCCTTTTTTATTTCACGTAGAATCAAAATCGTACCCGCTCGCGCAGTTTCCCCTTCAGACTATTGGCCACTATCGCGCTCTATTTAACAAAAGGGGAAATGAATGAGCACCGATGTAGCAATAGTCTGTGGCTGCTGGAATCGCGAGCGTAGTGCAAGCTTACCAAACAAAATTCCATTCTCGGCAGCTTGCAGGGGTTATTAAACTACTTTTCCCTTCCCTAGCTGCGACTTTATTGGAGTAATCAGTCTGCGGCAGTGCTCCACTGCGCTACAGCGAAAGGCCACACCCGATGTGTGCAAAACGTTTTGGATTTCATAATTTGTTTAAAAGGTCCAACACCTGCAAATTGTTAATACTTGTCAAGTGTGACCGCAGGAGCTGCTCAGTGGGTAAGCCGTTTGCTAGTGAGCACAAGTGGCCTCGATCTCCCTTCCCCACTACCGTTTGTCTGAGGTAGATGAAAATCGATAATGTCCGCGCATCGAGATTCGCGATCCACGTTTATTATCACCAGCTGGTTAAAATAAGTCTGCTGGCCTGCAACATAAGCTGTGCCTCGGAGCAGAGATATAGCACGGGGCAGCAAAAGCGCCGTTTTTTTGTGTTTACATGGAAAACAACAAAAAAGGGTAATCACGTTGTTTGAAAGTATTACCCAAAAGTAAGTAAACCGAATAAGTAAAAAAAGCACCGAAGCGTGGATAATGCTCTATATCATCTTGCGCCTCACCTTGTCTGTTTTTGTGGTATTAACCCTGTCCTACGTTTCGTGTCAGGCTGCGCACGTCTGCAGTTCAAGATGCTAAAACACCAACTAGCCCACTCCCGAGCCTTGCTGAATGCTCTATACTTTTTTTACCGTGCGTTTCTTTCCGCGGTTCTTCGCCCTGCCATTCGGTGCGTGGTTTCGTCGTACTGGAGCTGAACCGGAACGAATTGATTTCGCTTGAACCAGAAGAGTAACCGAACCGGTATTTCTTTAGGTTCGACACACTTGTATATATATATGTATGTATATATATATATAGATACATATATATATATATATATATATATGTGTATATATATATATATATATATATATATATATATATATATATATATATATATATATATATATATATATATATATATATATATAGATATATATATATATATAGATATATATATATATATATAGATACATATATATATATATATGTGTATATATATATATATATATATATATATATATATATATATATATATATATATATATATAGTGTAAGTAAAGAGTTGGATACACAGCAAGAACAATAACAAACAAGGTTCACTTACGTAGCGGTAATGGGACTTGCCTTCAGCAGATTACAGTTACATGATTTTGCTGTCACAAACATTTGGAGCACATTTCTTATATAGCTTTGGAGAAAACTGTGAGAAGGAGCGGAAGATGTTTCGGAAACGGAGAGTATGCATGCAGTCGGGCTACGCCTATGCTACAACAATAACAACAACAAAAAAAGGGGGGGAGCGAGATGGAGAAAGAGGTCGTGGGTTCGGAGGTCGTGGGTTTGGATCCCACACGGCGGGCATTTTTTCACCAATTTCTTTCTTACTCCAAAAAATCTTCATCTGTTTCTATGAACCACCACAACCTCCCCTTTGCTTTCCGAGGTTTTTTCTACTGCCAACCCTTATTTTCTGTTCTATTTCACCGAGCCCCTCATTTCCCATTTTCTGATTCGCTACATGCTTAGCGGGGGCCTCTGTTCTGGCAGTCTTGGTGCCAAAGGGAGCTTAAGAGGGTTCAACGCTGGTCGACCACTCTCGACATGCCGTAGGCACTCGAGTCACGGCCCCGGGGTTTAATAGAAGGTCCCCTTCACGCCGTGTAGTCCGAGTGGCGCTGGCTACCATCCCCAAGTACAGGAAACAAAAATACCTTAACATAAATACCCGAAAAACTGGTGAGGAAATAGCCCCGCCGGTAGCGTAGTGGTTATCGCACCAGACCGGTATTCTGGAGGTCGTGGGTTCGGATCCCACCCAGCGGGCATTTTTTCACCAATTTCTTTCTTACTCAAAAATTTTTTTATCTGTTTTTATGACCCACCACAACCTCCCCTTTGCTTTCCGAGGCCTTCTTGACTGCCAAACTCTATTTTTCGTATTATTTTCACCGAGCCCCTCATTTCCCATTTCTGATTTGCTTGATATATATATGAATACGCCAATTAACCTACGGGCCCCAGTCTCCAGTCAATGCGAAGAAACTGACGACGGTGGCGGTCATACCTGTGACGCAGCAGGAGGTGCTAAGAATCCCTGGACCCGAACAGGCCGCCATTGGAATCTAAAACCTGGCAACGTTTAACACGAGAACCTTATCTAGTGGAGCGAGTCTAGAGGTGATGTTCGAGCAATTAAAGGGCATGAAATGGGATGTCATAGGGCTTAGGGGGGTTAGGAGAACAGGGGAAGACTTTACGGTGCTGAAAATAGAACACGTTCTATGTTACCGTGGTTTAGAGGACAGAAGAGAACTGGGCGTAGAATTTCTAGTCAATAAAATCATATCTTGTAACATACAAAAATACTATAGCATTAACGAAAGGGCAGCAGGTCTTGTAATTAGACTCAATAAGAGGTACAGGCTCAAGGTGGTAGAGGGCTATGCCCCACATCCAGCCATGACGACCAGGTAGTGGAGCGATTCTATGAAGATTTCGAATCGGCAATGGCTAAAGTAAAAACACAGTTTACGGAATTATGGAAATTTCAATGCTAAAGTAGGCAAGCATCAGGCTGGAGACAAGGCAGTTGGGAACTATGGTCTGGGGTGTAGAAATAGCAGGGGGGACCTAGTACTTGAGTTTGCAGATCGGAATAATCTACGCATAACAAATACCTTCTTCTGTAAACGGGAGAGCCGGAAGTGGACGTGAAGGAGCCCGAATGGGGACCATCAAAAGGAAATAGACTTCATATTATGCTATAACCCTGGCGTTGCGAAGGATGTGGAAGTGCTCGGAAGGGTAAGGTGTAGTGACCATCGTATGGTAAGATCTCGAATTAGGCTATATTTGAGGAGGGACCATAACAAGCTAGTACGAAAGAAGCCGAATAATCAGCTAACAGTAAGGCGTAAAATAGAAGTATTCAGGATCGCGCTGCAGAGCCGATACTCAGCTCTTACCGAGGAAGCCGAGCTTACGACTCAGGAAGCCAGCGACAACCTTACGTGCATTATCACGGAGTGTGCAGTAGAATTCGGGGGCACGATGGCTAGACAGGATACTGGTAAACTTTCCCAGGGGAAGAAAGATCTAATTAGGAAATGGCAAACCATGACAATCTCCACCCCAGCTGACAGAATAGAACTAACGGAGCTTTCTAAGTTAATAAGTGTAAGGCAGTTGACACATAGAAAATTTATATGGAGAGGATCGAACTCTGTAAAGAACGGAGGTAGTTTGAAAGCAGTAAAGAGGCGTCTTGGCGTGGGGAAAAATCAGATGTATGCACTTAAAGACAAGAAAGGCAATGTCATCACAAATAGGGATAACATAGTGACAGTGGCCGAGGAGTTCTATAGGGATCTCTACAGTAGCTAGGACATCCAAGATAATGCCGAACGAGAAAGTATTTCAGAGGAGATAGACATCCCACCAGTAACTACCGAAGAAGTAAGGAAGGCTCTGAGAGCAATGAAAGGGGGCAAAGCTCCTAGTCAGGGTCAGATAACAGCAGACCGCTTGAAGGATGGAGGAGAAATTGTACTTGAAAAACTGGTACACCTGTATAGCCAATGCCTAATTATCGCAAGCGTACCGGAATCTTGGAAGAACGCGAACATCATCCTAATCCATAAGAAAGATGATTTGAACGACCTGAAAAATTACAGGCCGACCAGCTTACTGTCAGTCGTCTACAAGGTAGTTACCAAGGTAATAGCTAACAGAATTTCTGCAACCTTAGATTTCAGTCAACCTAAAGAACAGCCAGGGTTCCGTAAAGGTTATTCAACAATAGGCCATATTTACGCGATCAATCAGGTGTTCGAGAAGTGCGCTGAGTATTCTTAACCCCTATATATAGCCTTCATAGATTTTGCGCAAGCATTCGTCTCGATCGAAACCCTAGCAATTATTCGGGCATTACGAAACCAAGGAGTGAATGAGCATTATGTAAAATTCTAGAGAATATCTAGAATGGGTCCACAGCTACCATAAGCCTCCATAAGGAGAGCAGTGAAATACCTATAAGGAAGGGCGGCAGGCAAGTAGACACAATCTCTCCAATGTTATTCATAGCATGTTTACAAGAAGTATTCAGGACGTTGGATTGGGGACAAGTGGGAGTAAGGGATAATGTAGAATACCTCAGTAACCTCAGATTTGCTGTTGACGTTGCCTTGCTAACTAACTCGGGGGACGAATTGCAAAGCATGCTTTCCGCACTAGACTATTGATTGATTGTGGGGTTTAACGCGCCGACGCAACGCAGGCGATGAGGCGCGCCGTAGTGGAGGGCTCCGGATTAATTTGGACCACCTGGGGATTTTTATCGTGCGCCGAAATCTCGTACACACGGGCGTTTTTGCTTTTCGCCTCCGCACTAGACTAACAGGGTAGAACCGTGGGCATGAAAATTAATAGGCGGAAAACTAAAGTAACGATCAATAACCTCGCGACAGCACAACAGTTTGGGATAGGGGGCGAAGCAGTGGAAGTGCTAAAAGAATATATCTACTTAGGCCAAGTTGTGACCCTGGATCCCAACCATGAGGCAGAGATAATTAGAAGGATCAGAATGGGGTGGAGTGCATAGGGAAGACATTCTCAGATAATGAATAGCAGCTTACCATTGTCCCTGAAGAAAAAAGTGTATAACAGCTGCATCATACCGGTACTCACCTACGGGGCAGAAACTTGGAGGCTCACTAAGAGGGTTCAACTTAAATTGAGAACGACTCAGAAGGCAATGGAGCGGAAAATGATAGGTGTAACATTAAGGCACAGGAAGACAGCGGAGTGGGTCAGGGAACAAACGCGTGCTAAGGACATACTGGAGCAAATTAAGAAGAAATGGACGCGGGCAGGACATGTAATGCGCAGGAAAGATAACCGTTGGTCATTACCGGTAACGGAGTGGATCCCTACAGAAGGCAAGCGTAGCAGGGGGCGGCAGAAAGTTTGATGGCCGGATGAGATAAAGAAGTTTGCAGGGAGAAATTGGTCACAGTTGGCACAGGACCGGGGTAATTGGAGAATAATGGGAGAGGCCTGGGCCTTGCAGTGGGCGTAGATAGACTGGTGATATATATATATATATATATATATATATATATATATATATATATATATATATATATATATATATATATATATATATATATATATATATATATATGAGAGAGAGAGAGAGAGATATATATTTATATATAAAAATATATAGGGTTTGGAAATGAGGGGCTCGTTAGGAAATACAGAAAGAAATGCCGGCAGTCTACAATGCCAAAGAAGGCATAGGGGAATGGTTAGACAATTTCTTACCGTTAGTGACGTTACATTATTTTTTATTTTATTATTATTACGTGAGAAAGAAAGAAAGAAAAACACGCGCCCAGAGTGGGGACCGAACCCACGCCTTTCGATTAGATCTCGAATGCCTTACCAATTCGGCTATCTGGGCGACTGTGTTCTCCTTCGCTTCCTTGGGTATTTATATTTACTACAACTGTATCTAACGCTTGAGGCCGGTAGCCAGCGCCACTCAGACTACACGGGGAGAAGGGGACCTTCTTTTTAACCCCCGGAGCATGACGTGAACGTCTACAGCCTGTCATAAGCGGGTAACTGGCGGGAAACCCTCTTATGCTACCTTGGCATCAAGGCTGCCAGAACCGAGGCCCTCGCTAAGCTTTCGCAAAATAGGGTTTGGAAATGAGGGGCTCGTTAGGAAATACAGAAAGAAATGCCGGCAGTCTACAACGCCAAAGAAGGCATAGGAGAATGGTTAGACAATTTTTTACCGTTAGTGACGTTACATTATGTTTTATTTTATTATTAATTACGCGAGAAAGAAAGAAAGAAAAACACGCGCCCAGAGTGGGGACCGAACCCACGCCTTTCGGTTAGATCTCGAATGCCTTACCAATTCGGCTATCTGGGCGACTGTGTTCTCCTTCGCTTTCTTGGGTATTTATATCTACTACAACTGTATCTACCGCTTGAGGGTGGTAGCCAGCGCCACTCAGACTACACGGGGAGAAGGAGACCTTCTGTTTAACCCCCGGGGCGTGACGTTCTATTATCTTATCTTGCGTTATCTTGCTATCTTTTTTATCGTTATTATCTTAGCTTATCTTAATATCGTTATTATCTTATCTTGCGTTATCTTGCTACCCTATTATCTTGCGAAAGCTTAGCGAGGGCCTCGGTTCTGGCAGCCTTGAATGCAAGGTAGCATAAGAGGGTTTCCCGCCAGTTACCCGCTTATGACAGGCTGTAGACGTTCACGTCACGCCCCGGGGGTTAAAAAGAAGGTCCCCTTCTCCCCGTGTAGTCTGAGTGGCGCTGGCTACCACCCTCAAGCGTTAGATACAGTTGTAGTAAATATAAATACCCAAGAAAGCAAAGGAGAACACAGTCGCCCAGATAGCCGAATTGGTAAGGCATTCGAGATCTAATCGAAAGGCGTGGGTTCGGTCCCCACTCTGGGCGCGTGTTTTTCTTTCTTTCTTTCTCACGTAATTAATAATAAAATAAAAAATATTGTAACGTCACTAACGGTAAAAAATTGTCTAACCATTCCTTTATGCCTTCTGTGGCGTTGTAGACTGCCGGCATTTCTTTCTATATAAATATATATATATATATATACAGTTAATAGAAAACGTTCCTGGCTTTGAGGTTGACTGTATGATAGAGTACAGAAGTGAAATTGAACAACATAACAATATTTATTCTAAGGTTTCCACCGGCGTCCAGTCTTTTCTAAGAATCCAGAATAATCTGCTTTGAGGGTTCTATAACCCCTAAATGTGTTTATTCCGTAATCTAAAGAAACGAAGTGCTTTTCCTGAAACGTCAGTAAACTTTTCTTTTTTTAATGTTTTTCTCGCGTCTTGGTCTTCACTTAACCTCATATATATAATTATAAGGCACGCACCAGGAGTCTTACCCTGAAATTCTGAATCTTTCCTTCACTCGAGCCTCCAGTGGAGGGCATCCTCGAAATTGATTTTCCCATGCGTAACCATTGTGGAATCCTCCCCTCAGCCGAGTGGAGGGAGCAAATGAAGTGGAGGAGGGACTCAGAATAGGGCCCTTACCCTCCGCGGTGACATTGCGCTGCTGAGCATGAGTTTGATTCCCGGCCGCGGCGGCCGCTTTTCTCATGGAGGCGAAAAGCGAAAAATTTACACCATCTCCCCGAAGGGAACTATGTGGTGATGCAAAGCAGAATTGTTGGCGTCCATTCAGCTCATCGGATGGTGCAGCGTGTCTCAACCGAGCAGCAACTGAGGAAGAGGCCCGCGGACTGAGTTTATTATATAAAGCAGATGGAGTGGAGAGGAGGAGATAAGAGAGGAGACGCGCATGCGCGCTTATCGCGCAGCTGGCGTGTTGCCGTTATGTTGAGTGATCTGGTGTTTAGTAGCGCCAGAGGTAATTCCACGTCTGGGTCCACACCAGTGGCAAAGGCTCCAAGGACTGTTGTGTTACGGTGAGTAGGCGGTGGTGCTCGAGGCGCCGAAACTCGTCCATCATGTTCTTGTCAATGTTGCGTCTTTGTGGTAGAATCGGTAGTCTCCGTCAGCCTTGTTGAGGTAAAGGTTCTTGACGTTGGTGCACCTGCTGACAGCAACTTACATGCCCTCGTCTTCGCAACTTTGTCTTCTACTCCTTCTTCTTCAGCGGTTCCCGTACGAGAAGATGACGACGGTGGTTGAACGCGAAGGTATCTCGTGATGGATTCTTTTGTTGGCCATCCCTAGGGGCATCCTGCCAAAATCATTATCAGAAGCGCTGCGGACGGGGCGAGAGCAACGTACATTCCCTCCTCTTCGCAGCTTTGTCTTCTTCTTCTTCGTCTTTAGCGCTTCCCCTCCGGGAAGGTGACGACAGTGGTGGAAGGCGAACATATCCTGTGATGGATTCTTTGGTTGGCCAGTCCCTAGGGGCATCCTGCCACAATCATCGTCAGAGGCGCTGCGGACGGGACAAGGACGCAGGACATCCCCCCGAGCAAGAGACGCTAACAACCTCCTCTAAAGTTTTCAGTTCGTCGTTTCTATTGATGTTCAGCTTCGCGTGCCTTCGTTGTATCAGTAGCTTCTTGACGTAGTTTGGATGAGTCAAGGACATAAGGCGCGTTCGTAGCGCTTGCTCCTATCTCGGTTTCGTAGCGCAGTGAGAAGAGCGCCGCGTACCTACCGTTGCGGCCAGAGAGTCGTGGGATCGAAACCGGGCGCCGTTAACCATTTTTTTTTTATAGTGTAGGGGGAGAGGTGCGGACAACAGACGGACGCCGGATATAGCCCCGAGCAAGAGATGCTTTGCATCTAACACGCCGGTGTGTACGAGATTTTGGTGCACGTTGAAGATCCCCAGATGGTCAAAATTAATCCAGAGCCCTCCACTACGGCGCACCTCATCGCCTGCGTTCCGTCGGCGCGTTAAACCGTACAATGAATAATCCGAATACGGCCCTTAGAGGACGTCTTCACTAGGCGAGCCTTGTTCTGCGTCAACGGTTGCGAGCCCCAGAGAACAACCAAGAAGGGCGTTGATGATGATAATTAACTGATGACGATGATAAAACATGATTGCGTATGGAAGACAAAAATTAACTGATGACGATGATAAAACATGATTGCGTATGGAAGACAAAGCTTGCAAAGTATCCGTCCACTGGCTCATACCCTTTTGCTAGTAGTTGATACACAGTTTGTATCCAACCAGCGGAGGATTGTCAGCTTTCGCAACCACGGGAGAACGGCACCGTGCGTCAGCATCCTTGTGTGTGCCCGGCTTGAATTTAGTCCACCTTCAGGCTGAAAGACCAAGGGCCCGTTCTACCGCGAAGGTCTTACTAAAGACCACCATCCGAGACTTTCGTGGTGAGTGACTACGTTAAACAGACTAATATAGAAGTAAGTGCGAAAGTGTTTTATTGCAAAAATGATAGCGAAACATTCCGTGTCTGCTATGGAATAAATACGCTCCTCTTTTGTCGGGCTGCGGCTGGTGTGTGCGATGGCTTACTCATTGAAGCCGGCTTCCGGTTAAGCAAGAACGGCGGTATAACCCACGAAACCGGCGTCTGTGTGCCCATCAGTTGGTGCTAGTAGGTCAAAAAGACGCAGTATTGGGTGCGTCGTAAGCAGGTGCTGTATGGTCACAAAGACGTTGTTAAAAGCAGCCGACCACTTCATATGTTTTTTTCTTTCCGCTGAGGAGCTACGTTAAAAGTGCAATGATGATGGCAAAATTTCGCACGAACATCAAAAACATGAACACAAGCGGATGATGCTTCGTAGGTCTTTCAGAGTGTTCGGTTTGGGAAACTTCCAGTGCACCAAGCGTGTCCGATTCGGGAAGGATTGTCTCAGTCTGGCGCATGTTGTATCCAAAGAACTCTGGAGAATCATGGCATAAATGCTTTGCTTCCGAGCAGCAAGGTGGCCGTTTTACAGATTCACCGGTAAGCCGAGTGACATGAGGCAGGGCAACACTTGTTTAGGGTGCTGGGGGAAACGCAACAATGCTGTCTAGACAACAACGATACGTTTTCCAGTAGATGCCACGTAAAAAATTGCTCATCATTTGTTCAAAGGTTGCTAGAGCATTGCAAAGCTAAACTTGCATGAAGTTGAATTCATAAGGCCCATGCAGTGCAACGAAGGCTGCGTTTGAGCGATCGGCATCAGTCATTGGCATTTGACAGTTATTAAACAGCAAGTCTAAAGAGGAGAAAAACACCGCACCGTTTGGCCAGTCTAAAGTGTCGCCGACGCGTTGTAACGTATAAACATCCTAGCGTGTAATCTTATGTCAGTGATAACACACCCAGAAATAGGTCGACCTATGTTGTTTTGTGGCAAGAACGACAAGAGAGGCTCCTGAGATAGCACACGATCGGATGACGTTGCATGCAAGAATATCAGCGACTTTCTCGTCGATCACGTGGTGCTCCGCAGGTGACACGTGGTATGAGTCGGTCGCAGTGGGGCATGGGAGCCGCTGTCTATTTCATGTGAAACGTTCGACGTGCATCCCATTGTAGTTTGCGCGCAATCAAACTAGTCGCTTAAAATGCCGAAAAGCGACAAGCTCATCGCGTTCCACTGAGTGAAGTCCTCGCCGTAATACTGCAAGAATGCATCCAGGTTTGACGCATGCCAAGGAGAAAGTGCGCTAACACAGAATAGCGATGGTTCGTCTACTCCAACGGGCACATTGCAGGTAGGAACAACATCCACGCGCACTATACATCCCCGTGAAACAATGTAGTCGGGAGAGAAGTCGCGTTCCATGTCACCATTCAACCGGAGTACAATTCAAGGAGAGCAGAGTGTAAGAGCAGAAATCTGAGCGACAGCAAGAAACTGCAAGTCGCGAAAACTAGGGTCGTGTCGGTCACAGTGCAAGAAACAGGCACTACGACGGAAAAGTTCGGCGAAAATTGGTATCTTCGGACCCGTTAATTTGGTCGACAGTTCATTCCGCGGCGGCTCATGCAACAGCCGACATGGAACTTGCAAACCGACACCACCGAATGTGCCACAATTAGGCACAACACCACTTTTTCAATGATATCATACGCTTTGTCACGACCTTGTAATATAAGCCAAAGCGCACCTGGAACTGCATCTCTCTCACCCATGATGAGATGCCAGCACGCTCAGAAATGTTATATTTTTCATGGTGGATATGGTTGATCCCTCTTTTATAGGAACTGGTAAAAGACTAAAGTGAAATGTGCTTCCACAAGGGCAGTTGAATGTTTATTGTGCATCGATAAGAACTTGCACGTCGCTATTTATGTTTCCTCGTTATGGCACCGTTACACGCATCAACGTTAGACACGGTATTGCACGCGTCGGAGCATTGCGTAAATCCAACTGAAACCACAGGTGCTCGCAAACCAAACGAACGAAACCAAACAGGTTGTCAGCGAATCGTTAGGTGAACACACCGTCCGCTGCAGCGAAAGGAGCAGCTGACCATGACACGAGCCCAACATTCCCAAGTCCGCATTGATCTCACTCCGTCTTAGTAGCCTTACACGCGTCTGCTCAGGTTATGCTGCGCGTGTCCCGTACACGTAAGCGTGCGATTCGAGGTGCTTCTTAGTGTTATGATGCACTACTTCGCTTTGGCTCTTCTAAACAGCAGCACCATCTGAAGGGAAGGATATAAGGCGCGTTGGTTGCGCAGCTTACGCGTTTGTTGAGAGCGCAGTAGGAAGCGCGTTTAGCACATCCCGTTGCGGCTATAGAGTTCGTGGTTCAAATCCTGGCCCAGCCGCGTCAATCGAAGTTTTTCTGGCTATGTCATTTCCGTAACACATATGACCTCAGTCAAATATTGGCGGACCCAGGCATAAAACACTTAAAAATTGATGCGTATCTGCTCTTCTCACTGCAAAGTCTCAAGATGACGTTAAAGTTTTGTCGGTGCTGCCACTTAACTTTTTCTACTCTCCCCCCGCCTCCACGCTGTTCAGCTCATGTGTTCGTTCCCAATGGTAAGGGCAATATCTGTTTGGTGTATTTATTTCAGTTTTTCTATGGTTGAACTGCTGGCCTGCCCGCTGTATGGGCCTTTTGTCACGGCTTCCCTATTGACGGAGAGCGTGACCCCGGCCGGCACTCGGAAGCGCGCCCCCATGACGTCGGCTTAGGGATACTTGCATTTGTCACCTGATTCACTCGAACCCGCTCTCCCTGCTGTTTCTTTGATCTCGTTTGACGTATGATGCTTGTCCGCACCAGATTTTGGGTGTTCTAACTCTTTATCTTAAAAACACACTTATAATCGCATACCCTGCGTTAAAGTGCACTTAAAGTGCGTTAAAGTACAATTTGGGGTACCGCTACGAAGGAAAGATTGACGGCACTACCCCATTCCTTGGGAAGCCGGTTCAGGGCGGAGCGCGAAGAGTGCGGGAACTAGGCAACAGCTTCCGTATTAAGCAATCTTTCAAACAAAGGGAACTGCCACCTGCTAGTAACCCACAACGCGAAAATACAAGATCAAAACAAATTTCCAGGCCTTCAGGACTGTAGGCTCTGGGAGGAGGTATTACGATTCCCCGTAAACATATGTAAGGTAAAACAGTTTTTTCAACTTTGCTGAACACTTCAAAGTGTGGTATCACATCAATTTACGTTGTCATGTCATGAAAGTATTGCGACATGTAGTATTGGTTGCGAAACTGCAGGTTCAGTTCCAAATTACCGCTGTGTGTATAGGTGCATTATGATTGTATACCAGGCTTATAACCAGTATGGATGTTTATTGAGCAAAACGAGCCACATATACGGTAAACATACAGGAACACTATGTGTGTTCAGGCCTGCAGGATATCGGTGTATTTTCCGCAGTCGTATCTTCCCAATATTCAGATATACGTTACAGGAAAATTGAACTCTAGAGGTCAAGGAGCAGGAGAAGGAGAAACCTTCATCTGACAACAACGTCGAGCTGATTTGTGGGCCGGGTGTTCAGTTCAGAGAAAGTAATTTTTTTTTCAATTCATTGTACGCCATCTCGACTAGACCAGGATTTGTTCTTTGCGACTGGAATGGTTGGAAACAATAAAGAGCTGCTTGAAAATATTCATTGGTTTAGACTCTGTAATATATGAAAGTATACAATTTCTTGTGTTCATCAGCGAATATATCAACCTTCAGGACAGTAATCATCTCATAAATGTTCACGTTGACAGTAAGCTTGTTATGATAATGATGGTTGCGATAGAATTTCGGAGCACCAAAGCCGCCTTTTAGAACTATACGCAACGTTGTCTGGGGCGCGATTGTGGTGGCGTAGCACAACCGTTCTCATTGTATTTGCATGAGAATAAACAACGCTCGCTGCGGATATGCAGCTCCTTGAAAGCAGCCAGAATGAAAGCTAATTTGAGAAGGGGATGTATCCATACAGCCTGACGAGAGAGAGAGAGAGAGCTCTTTATTACAAGAAAGCAGAGAGGTCTGCATGCATGTATTTGCCTACATGCTACTCTGCGGGGATGGGGTGGAGGAAGTAAAGGTCCTAAAGGAAGTAGGGGGAAAGAGAAGGGAAAAAAGAAGAGGTAACAAAGAAGGCATCATGGAGTCTTCCGTGGGTCACGTAAAAGTCCAGGTGTTCTCACAGGATGACGATGTGGAGTTCTACAGTGTCTCTGCGACGCCGATGTCGTGTAAATGATGAAACAGTGACGAGACATGCCAAACAGTGACGAGACATAAACACGCCAAAACCTCCCAGTAATACGTTTGTGACGGTGCAGAACAAAAAACCTTCATATGATACAAGTCTACAACAACGAAAGAAACAGAAGACAGCCGTTTTTTTTCTGCTGGGCAATGCGCATTTGGGGGCCTGCTTCTTGAGGTGCACCAGTACCGACAGTTGAATATTCATAACAGCATTTCAAAAATACCGTAGCGAAGCCTACTCATTTTGAATACTCATCGTGGAGCTCTGAGCGTAGAATCTCGGACGTAAGTTAGAAAGGTCGAGTTACACAACATCTTCTCACCGATGCTCTGAAGAGATTTGTTCTCCTTGCTCTTGTGTTCCAAACTTGGTGGGATACAGCTTGGACGTATTCATACATGTCAGAAGTTAGCAAAAATAACAGAATTACTAGAAATACTCTTTTTATTGCACTAAAGCATCAAAGGTGGTGATTTCTATCACAGGCACAGCTGCCCCTAGAAGCGGAGTGTAGCAGACGACAGCGGCGCGAGTACCTAAGCTGACGTCAGATCCAAGGTGCGCCACTCCAGAATATCACCGCCAATCGCTAAAGTCCCGCTCAGCAGGGTCAAGTGCTACCGGTTTTCTTTTTTAAACTATAATGTTGCTTTCCTTTCGCTTTGATCGTTTCCCCTCTCCAAAATTACCGCATCATATATTTTATACATGAAACGATAACAGCAATTTTCATGCATTGGTGTACTGCCTGAAAGTGCTGAGGTTTAGGGGCAAAGCACCTTAAGGCCGAGGCTTGTGCGTCCGGTGACGGGCGTGTAAGCTCATGGCATGGAGCCACGTAAATCAAAACATCTGTGAACAAAAGTTCTCAAAATGTGAACCAGAACAATTTAAAAGGTTTACAAAAGGTTAGAGAGAGAGAGAGAGAGAGAGAGAGAGAAAGAGAGAGAGACGCATCGCACAGTGTATATCGAAACATCTTTGAACAGAAGGTTCACAAAAGGTTAACAAGAACAAAATAAAAGGTTCCGAAAAGGTTGGAGAGAGAGGGCTCCTGGAGAGCCGTGCTGAGCAAGCGCGAGGAGCATTGGATTGGATTGAATTGAAATGGATTCGTATTTCGACTGGAGTCGATTAGATTGGACTGGAAATCGTTTTAGCAGCAGTAAACACTCTCATGGCTGATTTATGGTAAGAAAGATCCCCAGTGCTTCACCCACTCGTCATGATTTGTCGTCAGTTTTAGCCGAGTTGGTGGCTCTATGAAGAGATATGGCAACAGAAATATGAATTATTTTTGGTATTCGAATTGACCATTAAAGAATATGGCCTTTGAAATTTCAGTCTCTGCGCCTGCCCCTCGAATTCTTGTCCTCTTGATATGTTCAGACACCGTATATCGTCCCCATGTAGTCTGTTGCGAAAGAGGGGCGAGAAAAATGACCCCGTCGAAGGAACCTCTCTGACTCTGCAGAGCTGTTAAGTTTCAAACGTAGTTTGTGCACCATAGCGTCAGTAACAGGACTGATTTTAAGAAGAAATTGGGTTTGAACAAGTCTCGTTTTCCATTGTGCAGCAATTGAGATCTGCAATCAAAAGCCTTAAACGCGAACGATGGTATTAATAACAGCTTGTTCATATGTTTAAACCAATGTCTCCTAAATATCCCCTAGCTCTTCGCAGCTCTATATTTGGAATGAAGGAAATTTATTTATTACTTTTTGCTGGCCTTTATTGGTCAGTGGCTCTGTTGGCTATCTGAGTTCTGTCGACTTGAGAGACCTAAATAAGGCTGTTGTGACTAACTGCTATCGGGGACCACTTTATGGAATGACTGCAATCGTCAATCAGTTGATTCCTATTTTTAAAAATACTTCCACAATATTTATGGGCCTAAATAATATACAGAAATGTAAAGAAGGTATGGTGTCACGTGTAGCCATATTGTGTTTTACCGCAGCGCCCCAGCTTTATGTGCAAATATCATCACCTTCTAGAGCAGGGCGACCCTGATTGGTATGACAATAGCATGGCACAGTATTCAGCCGTAAAACATCACTGGGTGCTTGTCTTTCTCAGCCATTCTCTCAGCATGGTTTTTTGGCTAGGGATTCACATTGGTGCAGGCGCCATGTATTACGCCAATGGATAGTCGTCTTGATACGTTTCCCTAATTTAGCCACTTGAACATTGCGTGTGGTCATAAGCTATCAGTTGTAATTGAAATATATAACTATATTTCGGATAACCAACAGTTTGGTAGTTTTCTAGATATAATAGTACGAAGAGAAGCATGGTAAAGTCGTTTTCTTTTATGTTAGTATATTTTTCGTGAGATAGCTGGCATTGTATATTAAGCTAATATTGTATTTCACTTTTTTGTTTGTTTCCTTCTGCCTTACCGAAATTCTTCTCTCCAATACTTTTATCCCGAGGATATCATAAACAACTAAAACCATCAATAAAACAGAACACTAGATGCTATATTAGAGGCCAGGGTCTCTAAATTTCATGTTTGGCAATTTTCCGGGTTTTATAACAAATTATAGTCCAATTTCGCAAATTGTACTCTTGTCCGAACAAGTGAGTAGAGCTTCTGTTATTCGGGTGTTCTGCACTTGCACTGTTTGTTTATGAAGTGATACGGAAAAGGGGGTTTGGAAAGGGTTTCATTAGTATATAATTTTTCTCGGTGGTTCGCCCGGTTGGCTTCATAATAAAACTATCGAATCACGACCAAAAACACCCCATTAAGTAGCCATGGCTATATTTTTGGATAACTACCATGTTGACCCTCATCAGCTGAGTGTTATGTAAAGAAGCAAAGTGTTTCTATCCAGCATAAATAAAACAAAAATGTAAAGAATTAGCTGGACGTGATTGTTGTAGTTGAAAAGGCGGTGGTTAATAGTGCAAGGTGTACAATCTGCTGCCCATTGCTGATTCACTGTGGCTTGTTCTTAATCTATAAATATACAATAATTCATCGAAACGGCTCCGTTCGGCCACCTAAGTAACTTCCAAAGAATAATTATAGTCGTTGAAACTTTTGTGGAAGACGAAGACGATGCAGACTCCTAGCTCAACACATGCAAAGTCCATGAAGAAGTCGGAGACGACAGGCGAGGCGAAGAGATGACTGCGTAGCAACCAGTTCTCTGTACATAGTTTAAATATATCTTCTTTCCATCGACGACAGCTTCTTCCTTTCTCTCCCTGGACGTTTTTCCACATGGTGCCGAAACCTGGGACGTCACGCGACGTGACAAGGTGAGCCATGGACGGGAAATCTACTCGTCGACCGCTTTGCTCACCCCAAAGCGAGAAGGAGGTGTCGAGGCAGATAAATCGGCTGGAGATAGCTCAGAGAAACCCTCTTGATTTCAATCGGAAGCTTGTCGCTATATCGACGCCCACTCTTGAGGAAGCAAAAGGCGTCGACGCGGCTGTTTCGATGACGAAGCACTGTGCCGACCGACTGGCTGCTATCAGCGAGAAGCTGGATGCCCTTGCTCGCGGAGCCGCAATTGACGGCCACCAAAACGATGCTTTTGAGGCCGTTAAAGAAGCGTACACAATTATTCGGTAGCTCGAACCAACACTTTACGGAGGAAAAGCACTTACCCCTAAGGACCCAACTTTCATAAAATAAGAAAGAAGGCCACACGCACCAAAATTTAATTTTAGTCCTGCCAGCTACAGAAATGAACCCGGGGGATGATACCTGAACCCACAAGAACCAACATACTTCAAAGACCTCGATGGGAATTCTGGTAGTCGGTTGTCAACCCGCAAAACTTTCAAGCTTGGCGACATCACCAGCTCCGCCGACAAGCACCTCTATGAATGACAACTCCACTGAGCAGCGCTTGAATAATGCCGGGCAATTGTGCATCTTTCTGTAAGAACTGAAAATGCCAAGATTCTGGAAGCATCAAATAAGAAACAGAATGGAGACCCTGAAGACCTTACGCCATCTATGCCAGATCCAGCTGCATCAGTAGATAACACCCTGGATGAGGACCTGGCTTTATAAGGTTTCATACTCGTGGAACCCACGGCTGAAGGGCTTGAACCCTCATTTGTATGTCCGTATGAGGTAATAAGATCTCCTGGAGACGGTATACAGAACAACTTTTTCAAGAAAGAAAACGTTGAACTCCGCGGAAAAGTGATCACATCTGCGTCGGACAATATAAGGTCGCCATTACATGACAAGCGTGCCCGTCTTTCGCAGAGTTGCGGATCCGACAGGAGTGTGTACGGCACTATACCCACTACCAAGCGAACAAAAGGACAATGGCTAAAACGCCACGAAGCTGCGGCCACAAAAAAATGAAGTGTTTGAAAGCGGTATTTCTAAAATCAGGGACACATCGACAACGGTTCAATTTCCTTAGGCTTTAGAAGCGCAGTGAAAGACCGCACATCCACTTCTACAAGAAAGAAGCCAGATAGAAATGCTGCCGCCGATATGATAATAGCTACAATTAGGAAGGATACTAGATGTCTTCACAAATTTAAGAAACCAGGATAGCGTGGTTCTGTTAAGACGCACTCTGAGCAAGATGTTTTTAACCGGTGCATCGAGTAGAAAGGCAAGACTTCCTAGAAACTGCACTTAAAGTCAGTGCCGGCTCTGCACTACACAGAAAGATGTGACTGCGATCTGTCGCCAGACATGACCATCATTCACAAACATAGGCTGAAGATCAGAAGAAAGACGAAGTCATCACGAAAGAGAAGGCCGAAGATAAAAAAAACCTCAAACACCCGCTGGACATGAAGGGACCAAACACCATTGCAAGGACTTGGACAGTGCCTTCATCGCTTTGTTTTATCCCGCAGACACGAATACTTGTTGGGTGGGAGACTGCAGAAACTTTTGTAGAAGACGCACGAAGTCGGCTTGAAAAAGCAGATGAAGAAGAAGCAGAGCAAGGTCACGAACACTGACGTGTCTGTCTGCGTGGTCGCTTGCTTCTAAGCTGCTTGGTTTTTCGCTTTCCTGGTTCAGGTGATCGGCCAACCTTCAGGCGTATTAGCGGTTGTTTCCCGCCATTCTTTTGGTCTTTTCTTTTCTTCCAGGTTTCTGGTTTCCGCGCCTAGATGTCTTTTGAGTCTCCTGGCCGGGGGAGTTCCCCCTGGGCGGCCTCGATTCGTCCGCAGGACATGCAATTGGAAGCCCTAAAGCGCAGTGGGGTGGGCAGCATCCCCGTGGCCTTGGTGCCAGTAAGTGGCGGATTCATCCGGCTGAAAAACCCGCGGGCTGTACAGGCGACACTTCGAGCGGCTACTGAGAAGTTCGAGCACATTACGGAGGTTCGCCCGTTTGGCAAAGGTGGCGTCTTGTGCCGATCGTCAGACGAGACCTGTGTCACTGACCTCTTGAAATGTACAATGTTTACCTCTGCTCAGGTGAGTGCTTTATCCCCCCTCACCTTGCTTGCGTGAAGGGCATCGTTCGAGGTGTTGATGTTCAGATGACACCTCAGGAGGTACTAGAGCAGTTTTCGGTAGCGGGAGTCACCTCAGTTTACCGTTGCAGCCGTGTTCTAGAGAAAAACAGGGTGCCAACAGAATCTGTCATTGCTACATTTGTTGGAACTCAATGTCCATCGGAGATTAAAGTATGGCCACTCATTTACCGTGTGGAACCTCTCTCTCCCCGGCCTCTTCAGTGCCACAACTGTTGGCGTTTTGGCCACACATCCAAGGCATACAAATCGTTTCCCCGGTGTCGCGCATGCGGTGAGAGCCATTCTGTCGAGCTATGTACTGCCCAAGATGCCAAATGTTGTTTTTGTGGAGCGGCACACCCAGCTGACTATTCTAATTGCCCTGCGAGAGTTCAAGAAGTCCAAGTTGTCGAGGTCATGGGTAAGCGTCGCTGCTTGCGCGGGGATGCTGTTACAATTGTCAAAGAAAGGACACATGGTTATGCTGGAGTTACGGCCAAACACTCTCCATCACTCGCTGATGCAGCCGTAGTGAATACCATTGTTGCAGCGGTTGAACAAGCCGTTGCCAAGCTCCAACAGTCTTCCCTCGCTGACCCAGCTTTTGCTTCCGTTGTAGCAGCGGCTGTTGAGAAGGGTGTCTCTTCAGTAATCACCCAGTTAACTTCCACCATAATCGAGTGCGTGTCTCGCACAGTGGTGACTCAGCTGGCGCCACATTTGCAGCCCGCTCCCCTTTTGTGTACCTCCTCTCCCCAAGTGATCCAGCAAGTTTCCACCGTCCCTGAAGGTCCGCTGCTCTCAGCAGCTAATCTTGCCTCGGATTCTGTTAAAGTCTCGTCTACTCTCGCTACTTCGGTGCGTGGATCGGAACATCCTACTTACGATGAGGCTGGTACTTCGTCTGTTCGTGGTACTACGGCCGAAAACGAGTATATGCCCCCCTTTCGCCCTCTTCAGACTCGGACATGGAGCTTCAGGCTTGGCCTATGGAGACTGTTCTTCAGTCTAGTAAACGTTCCGGATCACCTAGTACCGAAACCCTGGAAGTGCAGCCAAAAGCAAAATCCAAGAAAAGTAAATCTGTTTCAAAGCCCACGAATCAGATATTACAAGCTGCAGTTGCTGCAGCCGGTCTCTCTGAATCATAGGGGTTCTAAAAGTCATTCAGTGGAATTGTCGCTCCGTTTCGGCAGGCTTTGCGGATTTACTTTGTTTGTGCTCTCAATTTTCCCCACACGTAATTTTGCTACAGGAAACCTGGTTTAGTAGCAACCAAAAATTTGGACTTTATAATTACCGCACTTTTCGACCAGACAGGCCAATCCGAGGTGGCGGTCTGTTAAGTTTGATATCTACAAAGTTTGCCCACACCGCGAAGGTGTCCTTCCAACTTCAACGCCCAGACTGTGAAATTTTAGTGCTGGAATTAAAGCTACCTGGTTGCCTCCCCTTCTCATTGGCCAACGTGTACTTTCCTAGTGGCGTCGTTGATTCCGAACCACTTGATTTGGCTATTGCTTCGGCTGTACCTCCCATTATCTTTGCAGGAGACTTTAATTCCCACCACTTTACTTGGGGCTTGCGGACGGATTCTTGCGGTAATCGCTTGTTGGATTGGATTACAGATAACAACTTAACATGCATAAATTCGGATTCTCCGACCTACCATAAGGGACAAACACAATCTGTTTTGGATTTAACTATATCTTCTCGAGGTGTTTCAGTGCCTTCTTGGTCGACCGTTGATGGCGGGTCGAGTAGTGACCACATCCCAATAGTTTTTGACATTGGGTGTCCCATCCGTTTCGTTAACCGCCAGAGCCGTTCTTTTGTTAACTATAAAAGGTTTCAAACCTCTCTAAAGGAGTCCCTGTCCTCTCTGGTCACACAAAATGAAGCTGAATGTGCAACAGGCCTTTGTTCCGCCCTTTCCTCTTCAGCTCAGTCGTCATTATTTGAAGTGATGTCGAAGAAGTCAGTATTGCCGAGTCCCTGGTGGGACGAAGAATGTTCGCGCAGCTTTAGACGTAGAAAGGCGGTCTGGAAGAAACTTTGCCATAACCTATCCCCGCTTAACTGGTGCAACTACAAATATTTTTCAGCGGTATTCAAACGCGCTGTTTCTAATGCTAAACAGACTTATGACACAGATCGATGTCTGTGCCTCTCCAAGCCTAACAACAAGCGTGCGCTTTTTCGCTTTCTTTGATCGCGGAAAGCAGTACCCTCTCCAGATAATACAGACTCTGTGGTGCTATCTCCATGTGAACTCTCAGAGTCCCTAGAGTCGATAGCTGATGGGCTTCAACCTCGTTTTTCGTCTTCCTTAGCGATGTCATTTACTCCGCCAGACGTGGTCGACGACTTCATAGAGGTAACGCTATCAGACCTCGCTGACGTCATGACTAAATTGACTGCTGCAGCTCCTGGCCCAGATGGCATTACAACTGAAATGCTGAAGTTATTATTTGACGGGGCTACCAATCATTTACTTAACATGATAAATTATTCTATTCGACATGCATGGATCCCCGATGTCTGGCGTCTCGCCAAAATACTTCCGGTACTTAAGAATGCTGGTCACGGCTTCTTGATTGAAAACGTCAGGCCTATTGCGTTGACATCTAATGTGGTTAAATTAATCGAGCGGATTTTGCAGCAGCGTATAATGCAATTGGTGTCCAGTTCTAGAATCTTTAGCCCAACACAAATTGGTTTCCGCCCTGGGTGTTCGATTTGGAGTGCGCATATGGACCTTGAAAGCCGGGTTAAAATAGCCCGTCGCACTAACCAGTTTTCGGCCCTAGTAACCCTAGATGTAGCAAAAGCTTTTGATAGCGTCGAATACCCTGTGTTGTTGTCCCGGTTACAAGTCCTAAACTTCCCAAGGTATATCATAGCTTGGATTTGTGAATTTCTGAGAGACAGGCAGTTCAGTTGTGTAAAATTTAATGTTACCTCCTCACAGCGGCCACAGTCCAGGGGCGTACCGCAAGGGGCGGTCCTTTCCCCTGTTCTTTTTAACATCCTTGTAAGCGCTATTCCGTTGGTTTCTGGTGTTTCTACATATGTATATGCCGTAGATATTGCGTTTTTTGCATCAGCACCTGACATTCAATCTCTTTACAAATTATTGCAGTCTTATCTGAACATTATTGCCTCCTGGTTGGACAGTATTTGTCTCTCTATGAATCTGAACAATTGTTCCTTATTAGTTTTTCCACTCTCAGGTCCTGTTAACATTACTATCAGTTACCGACAGTGCATAATTCCTCAGGTTCCTTCTTTAAAGTACCTCGGGATTATTTACACCAGTGAACTTGACTGGACCCCACATATAGCCCTCATTGAGGCCAAAGGTGGACGTGCTGTTGGGATGTTGAGAAGTCTCAGTCATAGAAAGAAGGGCATGCGCAGAGAGACCCTTCTTATGATATATAGAATGTACGTTCGCCCCATTTTAGAGTTTGGGTGCGTGTTATTCTCTGGGTGCGCCGCGTATAAGCTTCATCGTCTGGTTATTCTGGAGCGCCGGGCTCTTCGCTGCTGTTTAGGGTTGCCTAAGAATGCAGCAAATGCAGTAGTTTACTTGGAAGCGCGCGTTCCTCCTCTGCTTAATAGGTTCCGGATTCTGACTGTTGAAACTTTTCTGAGAGCTTATAGCTCTGAGGTGAACAGGGAGCAGTTTATCTTTATTGCAGAACCAAGTGCGCTTACGGTGCACCAATGGCCCAGGTCCTTATGTCCACAAAGCACTTTGATACAGAGCTTCCTTTCTCCATTGGGTGTAGCAATAAACCAGATTATTCCATATACTGACAGGAGTTCACCTCTTTCTATCAATTTCCGGAACATTTTCCCCCAAAATGCTAAACTTTTACCAGCCCGGCTACTCAATCGTCTTCTCGAAGATTATTTGGCCTCTATGCAGCCAGGTGCTATAATTTATACAGATGCCTCTCAACGAGAAGAAAAATCTGGTATCGGAATATTTTCCCTCTCCCTTAACTGGACCTTTTCGGTTCGTCTGCGTGATTTTATTCCCATATTCTTTGCGGAATTCCTGGCAATTGTCCTGGCGCTACGAAAGCTGGATGTGTCAATTACATCTACAATGATAATTTCCGATTCTTTTTCTGTATGCCTAGCCCTTTCTTCCCCTAAAGACACTCCCCTTCTGCGGACGTTTCGGTCACTCCTGCCACCTCACTTCACTGAAATTCACCTTCTTTGGGTTCCTGGTCATGCAGGGATCACATTCAACGAGACTACCGACTCTCTAGCAAGGGTAGCACTTTCTGGGCCTGTAGTAGACGTCGTAGAGCCGACACCTTTATTAACAGCAGCTAGGTACCGTAGGATGCTGAAACTCCAAGTACAGCAAGAATCGGTTTTATTATCATTAAGGGATTTTAATCATCTTAAATTCTCATGGAAACCTGAATGGTGCCCTTCACGCAACTTAGAGGTGATTATTACAGCCTTACGTTGTCGAGTACCCAAGTAAATAGGTATTTGCACAGGTTTCGTCTGGCGCCAACAGCTCTGTGCAGCTATTGCAACGAAGACGAGCCTGTCGATCACTACCTTTTGACATGCCGACGTTTTTCCCGACTCAGACGTCAGTCCCTGGAGATGCCGCTCTACAGTTTGGGGATATCCCTAACAGTGCCGGCTATTCTATCGTTCGGGGCATCCGAAACGGGGTTCTGCCGCCGGGATGTATGCTCTGCCCTCCTGCGCTACATTGAAAATTCAAAACGGTTCTCTTTATGATTGCGATTGGTCACCCTCGCTTTGATTTTTCAGGATTTTTCTTTTCCTTTTCCTTTTTTCCCAAACATTTTTCAAACCGGTCTAAATTATCTTTCCTAAACGTCTCGTGATTAAATAAGAATTCCATTCATTTTAACCATCCTCTGTTGATTGGCCGATCCCCTGATTGGGTATGTGCCATACCAAAAGGCGCAACAACAACAACAACACCTAGCTCAACAGACGCATAGACGATGAAGATGACGAAGACAACAGGCGAGGCGACCAGACGTTTTATACATGGAAGCTCGAATTCCCACACTAGTCTCCAGCCTGCACGCCGTAACTGTTGATGCATTCCTAAGAATAATGGCGTAGCCCATATCCAGACCGCAGACGGCCTTCGTTACATGTACGTCGTTGTTTTTCGGCAGCACATGGCCCAGGTTCAAACGCCCACAAGTGATATTGGCACAATCCTTACTAGACCCATTACGCGTGGCCCTATTATGTGTTACCGTACCTAACCGTCATGTCTCATCCTTAGATGTAGCTTTCGATGAAATTTTCCCCAGGAATGCTAAATTGCTCCCGTCGAATCTCTTATCCGGCATTTTGCAGGATCACCTTACAGATTTTCATGGTCACGTCATTATCGGCACCGATTCCTCCGTCCGTAATGAGAAGGAAGCCGTAGGTATTCTTTCTCCCTGTTTAGATTGGTCCTTTTCCCTCCGACTACCTCATTTCACTAGCTCTTTTCATGCAGAATAGGCAAATATCTTACCCTTCGAAAGTTAGATTCTACTAAACCACATGTAATAGTAATCACTGACTCTCTCTCAGTTTGCACCACTCTTTCGTACCCAAATAGCTCTCCTCTACGCAGAGCCCTTACCTATTTATTGCCTACATCATTACGAGAGCTGCGTTTGGTGTGGGTGCCTGGACACGCTGGTATCTGGATTAACGAATCGGCAGGTACGTTGGCGGGACTTACACTGGACGGCCCAGAAATCTTGCCGCACATACAGTTTCTCACCTCGGCACGTTTTCGCAGATTGGCCCTCCTAAAAGAAACTGCGTGTGTGGTTCAGAATTCGAGCACCTCCGGTTCTCGTGGAATTGCCGGATTAGCCAATCACGCGAATGCGAAGTTAGCCTAACTAACTTTCGCTGTGGTGTACCAAATTTAAATTATTATTTGTACCGCTGTGATCTGGCCCCTTCACCCCTTTGTGTATTTTGCAATGAATTAGCGACTATAGAACATTTTCTCCTCTTCTGCCGACGGTTCACCTCCATACGAAACAGATATCTGGAAAACACTTTTAATAAATTGGCCCACCCAATCACTGTTCCTCTAATATGATCATTCGGGGCGACAGTACTGGGTTTTTGCCGCGGGGACCTTTGCCGCGCTGTACATTCATTCATCTTTGAATCACGCCGTCTACCGTGCTAGCCGCTAATTCAAGATGGCGGGCTGCTCTTAAGAGCATGTCTGCCCCTGTATCCTCTCCCTTCCCTCTCACTGCCTCTCCTTCTCTGCCGAATCTTCTTTCTTTATTTTTTTACGTACTTTCCACGATTGTCCTTCAGCCTATCCTTTCCTTATTCATTAGTGTTGATTTTGTAGTTGGTGAGCTCTATCCGCTACCGCACCTCATTTTCTGGCAGCTTTTATTATATTTTTATTTCTGTTTACACTCACCTTTTTCGTGTATGTATTCACTTCACTTCTTTTAATCCAAATTCCAGTTTTTCCTCTTCTCTCAGTTAGCGCCCATTTCCCGGCCAATCCCCCTGAGTGGGTACGAGCCATTTTTTTTGGTACCAACCAACCAGATGGCTGCGTAGCAACGAGTTCTCTGTATGGAGTTTAAATATATCTGCGTTCCATCGACGACGGCCTCCTACTTAACTTCCTGGACGTTTTCCCACAATATTGTTCTGTAAGAATGTCTTGCAATAACCTAAAGTCAGC